>NC_134860.1:59639081-59951403 GCF_049852395.1 Peromyscus maniculatus bairdii | reverse complement strand
AAAATTCCAATCACTTGTTATATGAAACAATCAAAGTTCACTCGAGAAAAGAATAAATATACATATGAACATTTGGTCATATGAACATATGATCTGTATGAACAATTGCATATAAGATAAATATACTCATGGCCTAAGTGCATTTACAGACTAAATCAACATTTCAGAAGAATCAAAACAGTTTTCACTAATTCTTTCAGAAAAGTCACCAAGATCAGAAAGGAAGATTTATGCCTTTACTATTAACAATGGAATAAATAAAAATGCCATGAGACCCAAGAAGAAAATTTAGCAAGCTGGGGGATACAAAATCAATATATTTAATTTTTTTATTTCTATATCATAGCAATGGACACTAGGAAACAATTAAAAATAATGATAGTGGCAGAAGGTATAAAATACTTAAGGATAAATCTTACAAAAGGTTATAAAACCTGTAAACAGAAACCAGAAAAATACTTTTGGGGAAGTTAGAGATTTTACATAATTAGGAGTCTTGAAAACAGATGCTAAAATAGAACATTTTAAGTTTTGTTGTTGTGGCAGCTCTCATTATTTCAATGTTACATTTTAACTTTTCTTAGTAAACATCTTAATAAACACAACTACAGTTTAGAAGACTCAATATTGTTAGGATGTCGATTTTCCCCAAATAGATAGAAAAAATAATATAACACCAATCATACTTCCAAGAGGCTTCTTTTATAGAAACAAAAGCAAAACCTAAAGAAAAGAAAATATTTTTACAAGAAAAGCACAGGCTATACGAAATCTTATCAAAATACATAAAATCTGAAAAATTTAAAATGCATTTTGCACTGTTGAAGAAAATAAACCGCATGTCTTCAAAAGTTAGTATGTAAATTAAATGTAATTTCACTTAATAGCTCAATAACTTTGGCTAAGTGGACTCACTTAATTCAAAAATTACATGTGAAAGAAAATATACCTGGGAAGTATGAGAAAGCAATAGGGAAAGATTTCAGCTGAGAACTATCAGAATATATTATAGAGTTCTGTGATGAAGAAAAAGGAAGTTAAGGGAGCAATGATACAGAACAGACACAATGACACCCTGAAGAGAAATCCCTGAGAACTTAAATGAATATAAGGATGATGCATTTCAAAAAAATTATTTAACATAATAGCTTATAATATGCTAGATACTTATCTACAAGAAACTGAAAATGATCTGTTTCTTATAACAAATACAGAAAGAAATTTCAGATGGATTAAACTCTTAAACTACAAAGTTGAGAACATGTATTGCAGCTCTTACTAATCAAGTACCTGTTACTTCTTAGCTGGGATTGGAAACCTAGCAGCCAAGACTGCCTATGTGGACTACATCACAGCAAACCCTTTGTATAGCAGTGGACTTCACAAGCAAGTTAATGAACAAAATGATAAATAATGGCTTAATTTATAATATGCTAACAAATTAAAAAGAAATAAATAGCCCAATAAAATAACAAAGTCACCTTATAAATAAGAAAATCAGTGGGTAACAAACATGAATATATGAATTCACAAGCAGTAACCATGGATTCACAAGTCATCATAGCAGTGGGATTATTGCTTTACATCCACCAAATGACATAGTCATAGCTATCCAGCACCTCTTAGGAGGGATGAAAAAGATAAACTCAGATATTACTGGTAGATACAGAAAGTGATTCAATATTTGAGGTGAGCAAACTGATATCATTCTTATAATTAAAACATACACTCATACCCACCCAGCATTAAAAGAGTAATTATAAAGACATATGTAGGAAAATAATGGTTACATCACCATAGTAATGATAGAATGAAAAGAAAAACCAGTAACAAAGGGAATACTTATTAATAGAAAAATGTCTTTTAAAAATTCCAGTCAATAAAAACAATCAACTCAGAGGCATGCAAGAAGACAGAGGATTAGAAGTTTCTTCTGTTCAACTCTGTGAATAGGGAACGTCAGAGGAAGGAAGGAACGGCCATATTCTGAGAGAGTGAGAGAGGAAGAGTATTGGGAATTAAGAAACAGGTAGCAGAACACCTAGAACATGCAGACACAGAAAGATGACACAGAGAGAAGGACACCAGCTGCAACTCCAGGGTTGCAGGGTGGGCTTTGAGGATCCAAAGCCTTAACCACACGGAAGGCAGCACCATTAACAACAACTGACATCCCAGCTACCGGAGAAACACACAGTGTTTGCAAGTCTTAGTTCCAGCGTGTGCATTCGGTACAATAGAGCCCCACCCCCGCCCCCTCACAGCAGGCTGCTGTCTGGGAAGTCATCCATGGCACAGTTCACCGTATTTGGGGGTGTCGGTGGGAAATGACCACAATGGCAGGGTGTTCAAGTAACGAAGAAGCTAGGCTGTGGAGAGTCTAGGTGTTGGAAGCGGCACTCCTGGGGTGAAGAGCAAACTTCATCTCTCTGCTTTACAGAGGAAGGGGAGAGCCTGTAGCGGGCAGGAGGTTCCTCTGCATTAAGAGCTGTCTCCTTGCAGTGTTTCTGTGCGCCAGGATCTGGACATCAGAGGCAGTCCTGTCAGATGACTGCATTTCCAGACTCCTCTACTCAAGTGGAAAGCCAGTATTCAAGTCTTGGAAGAAAAATTGAAAAACATGAATGAGAGATTCAGAGGTAATGATTCAAAAATGCTAGGGAATTTTAGAAATAACCACTAAAAAAAAATTCAGAAGATACTTAAAGGAATACTACATGCAGAAGAGGAACAATACACAAAATCAGAAAAAAAATCTCATTAGAATAGATGTGAATTAGAAAATAATGGAACATTAATTCAGTAAACAAGCAAAACTCTAAGGTAACTAGGGAGACATTAATATTTCAAATAATTGCCCTAAGTGTGGATGGTCTTAACCACCCAGTCAAAAGATGCAGAATGACTACTATAGAAGCTTCCTAAAATATATACATATACATATTTTTTAAGATGCAGAGTAGCTGATTGGATTAAAAGCCAAGATCCAACATTTGCTGTCTGTAAGAAACATACATGCTGTGGGATGATGCTCCTGTACACTTGCTTGATAAAACGCTGATTGGCCAGTAGCCACACAGGAAGTATAGGTGGGGCAAACAGACTAGGAGAATCCTGGGAAGAGGAAGGGCAGAGTCAGGAGTCACCAGCCATACAAAGAGGAAATAAGATGACAAGGCAGAACTAAGGAAAGTTACCAAGTCACATGGCTAAACATAGATAAGAATTATGGGTTAATTTAACTGTAAGAGCTAGTCAATAATAAGCCTGAGCTACTGGCTGAGCAGTTATAATTAATATATGCTTCTGAGTGATTATTTTATAAGCAGCTTTGGGACTGTGGGGCTGGGCAGGTCCAGAAAAAACTTCCTCTCTACACTTACATCATTGCCGCAGACAACACAAACTAAATGTGAAACCATAAAAATTATATTATAAGCAAATTGAATCCCAATGCAAACAGAAGTACTTATAATCACATCTGGCAAAGTAAACTGTTGTGGAATATTAGTTCAAGATGTGTTACATTCATTTATGCTGTGGAATATTTGGTTAATGATACAAAGATGTGTTGCATTCTCTTATGTTTAACTGTGAAGCTGTGATACTTTGCCTGCCTAAAACACCAGATTGGTCTAATAAAGAGCTGAATGTCCAATAGCTAGGCAGAAGAGGGATAGACAGGGCTGCCAGACAGAGAGAATAAATAGATGGAGAAGGAGGGAAAAGAGATAAAAGTAGAAGGAGAAAGGATGCCAGGGGCCAGCCACACAGCCAAATGGCTACCCACAGAGTAAGAAGGGAAGAACAACATATAGAATAAAGGAAGTTTTGTAAAAGCCCAGAGACAAAAGGTAGATGGAATAATTTAAGAAAATCTGGCCAGAAACAAGCCAAGCTAAGGCCAGGCATTCAGAAGTAAAAATAAGTCATCATGTACTTATATGGGAGCTGGGTGGCAGGCCCCCTCAAAGGGCAAAGAGTTTAAAAAAAAAACAACAGCAGTAGATTTCAAGATCAAATTAGAAAGCACAAAGAAAGTCACTACATACTAATAAAAGAAACACTCCTTCAAGAGGATATAATGGATAGACAGATAAATAGACAGACAGACAGACAGACAGACCACCAATAGCATCAGAGTACAAATTCTTCTCAGCAAGCTTTACAACTTTTTCCACATTAGATCATATTTTAAGGAATTAAGACAAATCTTTAAAAATATAAAATAATTTCAAAGTAATTTATCGTACCTTATCAGATCATGAGAATAAAACCAGAAATCAATAGCAAGAAAAATTATGTAAGCTATACAAACACAGGAAGGTTGGACAGTACTCTTTTGAATAATTGCCAGATCAATAAAGAAATGCAAGAAAGAAGGAAATTTAAAAATTCCCTCAATCAAATGAAAATGAAAACA
Organism: Peromyscus maniculatus bairdii; assembly: GCF_049852395.1. Lineage (NCBI taxonomy): Eukaryota > Metazoa > Chordata > Mammalia > Rodentia > Cricetidae > Peromyscus > Peromyscus maniculatus. Next base: position 59,946,980 of record NC_134860.1, on the reverse strand, counting down.
CCACTTCCCTTTTCTAAAGGCATTTTAAAAGGAGCAGATTACAGCTATGAGAGTTACATTAAAAAGAACAAAACTATGATCTCAAATAAATATCCTAATTATGTATTCCAAATGACTCAGAAGATATCAGATTAATCCCAAATTGTTAGAAGGAAAGACGTAATTAAAATAAGAGCTGATTAATAAAATGAGGGCCAAAAGAACAAAGGAAATAAATCTTGTTCTTTGGATAGACTATGTGGACAAGTGGTTAGCCAAACTAATTAAATAAAAAGGAAGCTATATTAGCAAATTATAAATGAAAGTCAGAACATTATAGCAGATAACACTTAAATCCAGAAATTCACTAGGAGAATATATATATATATATATTCCAATAAATCGAAAAATCTAGATGAAATAGACAGTTTTAAGTACATATGACCTACAATGGAAGAAAGACCTATGAAGTACTTAGCAGACCAATAACAACAGTGATATTGAAACTGTGATAAAGTCTCCCAGCAAAGAAAAGTCAAGGTCTGCATGAGTTCACCACTAAATTCTACAAGATTATGAATGTAAACTAACTGATGCCCCCAAAATTACTACATGAATTACAAAGGGAAATAACTAAACTCATTCTATTGGTCTAGTATTTTCATGATACCAAAACTGAATAAACAGAGAGAGAGAGAGAGAGAGAGAGAGAGAGAGAGAGAGAGAGAGAGAGAGTTCTCCCAATGAACACTGTGGTGATTTGAAATGAGAATGGTCCCCATAGGTTCACATATTTTAATACTTGGTCTCCAGCTGGTGGCACTGTTTGGGAAGGTATGACCTCTTGAGAAGAGGTGCATCACTGTGGGCAGGCTTTGGGTTTCAAAAATTCCCCATGATTCTCAGTTAGCTCTCTCTGCCTCATGCTTGTGGATCAAAATGTGAGCTCTCAGCTACTGCTCCAGCACCATGCCTGCCTGCCTGTTGCCATGCTTTCTGCCATAATGAATATGAACTTACCCTCTAAAATAGCCCCAAACAAACTCTTTCTTATACAAATTGTCTTGGTCATGGTGTCTTATCACAGAAATAGAAAAATAACTAAGACAAACACAGATACAAAAATATTCAGGAAAATTGTTACCAACCAAATTTGACAATTTAAAAAGATTATACACCATGATCAAGCCAGTTTCTTTTCAGAGGTGCAAGAACAGTTCAACATAGTAAATCAATAAACACAATACAGCCCACAAGCAGAATCTTGGACAAACTAACACATGACTTTAATAAACAGAGAAAAATCCTTTGACAAAATTCAACATACCTTTGTTCTCAAAGCCTAGATGAGACTTAATAGAAGGAACATTAGAAAGGCCACATACAACAGACTTATAATTAACATCAGTAGGAGCAAGGCAAGACTAGCCAATCTCCCCAACAGTGTACTGATTCCTAAACCAGAGCAAGTGAAAAAAGTAGAAGAAAAAGGGAGAACTTGAACCATCCCTGGCTGCAGATGATACAGTCTTATTCTTAACAAACTCAAGAGATTTCTCCATGAAACTCTGAGACCTGACCAATACTTTCAGCAAACTAACAGTATAAAAAAAAAACTCATCATAGAAAAATCAGTATTTTTTTCTATTTACCAATAATGAACATGGGAGGAAGGAAATCAGGAGAACTATGCCACTCATAATAACCCTCAAGACCTACCTAGGAACAAACCTAATTAAAAAGGTCAGAGACTTCTGTCTTATGAAGAATACAGATTTTAAAATACATGAAGGTAGAAAGGGGGCTACTTGGGAAGAGCCAGGAGACTGGGGCACAAGAATTGGAAAATAAAAGGGTTAATGGGTGGAGTGAACATCATCAAAGTGTGGCACGCACATGTACAAAAATGGAAAGTATATTTTTGTATTTTACAATTGATATGTGCTAGGAGGAGGGGGGAGAGATGCAAACAAGAACACATATACTTCAAAAACACATCTTCACATATATTATATTTTAAATATTTTGAGGAAAAATGATTTATTTTATTTTATTTTATTTTTGAGGAAAAAGGATTTTTGAAAACACCAGTACATTAAATAATTGGCATCTCTCATCATTGAGGAAATACAAGCTAAAGTCATAAAATGATTTTCTTTAGAATAGAGAAGCTATTAGAAACTGGCAACACTGTGGCTATCCATGTGGAGAATGAAACACTTTTGATGCACTGTAAGTGTCGAGTGTTGGTTCTTTATGAAGGAGACTGGCACTATTCATGGAAATACCCACTTTAGATATCCACTAAACAACCAACAGAAGTGTATGCAAAGAAAGCATTGTCAGCCACACCAAGAATATCACAAGCTAAATGTGTGAAACAACCTATGAAATTTGTATAGCACAAATACAAGATGTCACTAGCCTTCAAAACACATCCTAAGACAGAACTCAGTAAGAGAGAAAAATGATGTGTGGTTACTATGTGGTGATTGCATCCTAGAATAGAAACAATGCAAGTTTCCATGTGATACCACAGATCTACATCATAACAGAATGATGGGAACAAAACACAAGACACTATGAAAAGGAGCAAGAACTTTAGAATAAAGTTGAGTTCATCCTTGAATGTATATTTGCAATCTTATTAAGCAGGAAAAGTATGCAGGCAGAAGAGCACAAAACGTTAATAGTTGTCATCTCTGAGTGGTGGCGTTTTTTAAAGTTTCCTTCTTTTTTGAAAAGCCACTTCGGTTTTCTAAGTTTTCCACGAGAGTGCATGTTTGCTTAACTTCTAACCCTTCCAGAACACAGCGATTTGGATGTGAGTTGAAATACAGAGACCCCCAGCTCCTGACAAAATAATGATGGAATTTTACTGTGTAAATTCTATTTTCTCATCTGTTGATTAACTACAGATCCAAAATACCCATCTTCTACTGAGGGAAATGCCTTTCTGTATGCTGTGAATATGTGTTGCTCTGACTGGTTGATAAATAAAGCTGTTTGGCCAATGGTGAGGCAGAATAAGGTTAGGTGGGACATTCAAACTAGAGAGAGAGAGAGAGAGAGAAAGAGAGAGAGAGAGAGAGAGAGAGAGAGAGAGAGAGAGAGAGAGAGGAAAAAGAGCAGAGGAGATGCTGCCAGTCACTGCTGCCGTGAGAAGCAAGATATAAAGATACTGGTAAGCCACAAGCCACATGGCAAAGTATAGATTTATAGAAATGGGTTAATTTAAGATATAAGAACTAGATAATAAGAGGCCTGCTGTGGCCATAGTTTAAAAATAATATTAGCCTGTGTGTGTTTATTTGGGTCCGAGTGGCTGTGGGACTGGGGGGTAAGAGAGATTTGTCCTGACTGCGGGCCTGGCAGGACACAGAAAAACTTTCAGCTACATCCTACCAAATCAAATAATTTACTCTCCATGAATCCATAGGCAGAGTGGGGAAGCAGGTGGGTGTTGCTGACACTAGCAAAACTTTTAGTTGCTCTAGTAGATATTCAAAAGACAGGGTCATACACGGAAACTTATGTGCTTGTTTATAAACATCTCGTGACTTGTGAGAACAGGTGTCAGAGGAAACTCTACAAATTTTCTAGGAAAGCATTCTCAGGTTTCTTCTCTAATCATGGAAAAGATGATACATGAATGGGACCATCACTCCTACTTTATGAAAACAGACGAGCAGTCAGATGCATAAAACTACATCCAGGAGCAATGAGATCATGAGTAAGGGCCCCAAACACTGCAGCAATGAAACTCAAAGAGATTCATAACCTACAGGTCCCGACAAGTTCCCTCAGTTTCATCGTGTACCTAATAAAATGTTTTGAGGGACTCCCGAAGGACAATCTCACACCCAGCCATCATAACTTTTTGGATCACCTCCAACAAAACACAAGGTGTCCCTGGTGAGTGTGTTTACAGATGCACTTGTTGCAAAGATAACTTGGGGAGACAAGTGGGGAGTTTTGATCCACAGATGGAAAGAGAAAGGGAGGAGAGCACATTTGCTTCTAGACCAGAAGTGACAGTAAGTAGCAGGAAATGGAAGGACAGGGTGACAACCAGGAAGTGTCCACATCACCCTCCAGTGCAGCAGGGTCCTTGGAATGAATGAGTCTCCAATTCCCTTCTACACTGATTGATTCTGGGTCAGGAAAGAAGAATGTGACTAGTGAAGGCTTAGGATCTGTGAATACAAACAAACACAGCAAGATGAACTCTCAGGCTTTTACAACAGCCACCCTCCTCCCCATTCTTGCATTCTATTCCGCTACCTTCTAGAGTGAACTTTCTAAAACACAAGTCATGTCATGTCCTAAAAGTATCTCCTCATACTTAAAACCAAATCCCCTCTGAATGTGGTGATATTGTGTCCCTTAATATATTGTGCACCTTAATAAACTGTTCTGGGGTCAGAGAACAGAACAGCCACTAGACATAGAGGCCAGAAAATGGTGGCACGCACACCTTTAATCCTAGCCTTCTGGAGGCAGAGATCCATCTGGATCTCTGTGAGTTCAAAGCCACACTGGAAACAACCAGGCATGGTGACAGATACCTTTAATCCCAAGAAGTGATGGCAGGAAGCAGAAATGAATATAAGGTGTGAAAACCAGGAACCAGAGTCAGCTAAGCTTTTAGGCTTTTGAGCAGCAGTTCAGCTCTCGCTCTCTGCACATTGCTCAGTGGTGAGTTTCTGTTAGTTCCCATCTACTGCAAGAAGCTTCCCTGGTGAGGGCTGAGTAAGGAGCTGACTTATGTGTATAGCAGTATGCCTGTCATTAGGAATCATTTTATTGCTATGTTCCTTTAGCTGAATAATGGTATTAGGTTGTCCCCTAGGCTAATGACCCATCCAGTCTCAGGTGTTTGGCCACTTAAGCAGTGTCAGGTATCAGTCCCATTTCATACAGGGGGCCTTAAATCCTATCAGTCTCCCTGACCAGAATAATACTCTATGAAAATAGTCCTTTGTCATCTTCAACAATGAGAACCATGCCTGGCACCTGGCAGTGGCTCCATAAATATCTGATGGGAGGGAATGAATTTGGCTCTGTATGGAGAGATTCATGCCAAGCTTGCACTGAGCATCAGCTGAGTGAGCGATTTACAGGAATAATGGAGAAAGCACTGTTTTTACGCTGTCAAACAAAACATATTTGACTTCTGGTGCTCTGCTAGCTTCTAGGTGCTATGGGCACTCTCTGTGGAGTACGCCTCTAAGACAAGCCCTGAGTATAGGTTTCTGGTAGCCAGAGTTCTCTGTGCTGCTTCCCACAGCTCCACAGCACAAGCTCAAGGGTCTTTGCCTGCCTGTTACACAGAATAAGGTATTAAAAGTAAATTCGATTTTGTGTTTTTTTATAATAATGTCCTGAAAAGCACATGAAAAAATACAGAGGTCCCTCAAGTGCCAAAGCAACCCATTCAATGACCAAGCCACATCTTGTCTTTTCAGTTAGACGGTTACGTATCTGTGGATTTAAGAGATATCTGAGTTCATTTAAGCAGTAAGCACTGGTGCCTGAACTTAGAGGTGTACACCTGTCTGATACACAACTGTTGGCACAAAAACTGATGCTACCTTCTGGAAACAATGAGGATGCTTGTCTTTAAAGGGAAACCAACCTGTTTGTCTGAACTACGTCCCATGTCCCAAAGGAGGAAATACAGAGTGAAGAGCTGGCCTGGAACATTCTAGACTGGAGAGTACACAATGATTCTCCACCATTCCCTTACAAAGCCTGTCAACCAGCTTGATTCCCCAAGCTTTGAAAATAGTTTGGGGAGGAATCGGCTTCAATCACATGCAGCCCGGGGCATGCCCTCCCTTGGCCAGGACTGGGGGAAGGCTGACTTCAAATTTGTGTTGTCGACATATTTTTTTTTAAACACCTCTACCAACAGAAAAAAAAAAGATAGCAGACACACAGTGGCACTTAAACTATTCATGAGTTGGACTCTCCATCCACAGGCCTGAGAATCTGATACCCAGGCTGCTGCAGGTTACCCTTCAATCTCAGGATGGCTAGGGTTTAGCTCCCTCAAGTTCCTGTTCTGCTCTGTCTGTCTCTGAGAGAAACTTGGGTAGCTCTGCAGCACCCAGAACCATAAGCCCTGAACTATATCCAACATCACCAGGCCTTCAGTGGTGGGAAAACAGCCACTGGCACACATCAGCTATGTGAACACACTGGCTACTGGTTCTCACTGACTCTGCCTTTGAACATCACAAGAGAAATTCCTTTATCTAATTTGGGTTATTTCTTGGTTTCTCTCTACCTCTAGTTTTACTCATAGCATTATTGATTGTGGTGATCTTTTGTTTGTGCTCTACCAAATAAAAATTGCCTAAAGATCAGAGGGTGGAGCTAGCCATTAGTTAATCATAGAGGTCTGGAGGTCTGTATAGACAAGAGACAGAAAGTGATATGGCTGGGTGGAGAGAGGAATATAAGGTGGGCAGAGATAGGAGCTCAGCCCCTTTTCGGTCATGGAGGTAAGAGGTGACTGTGACTGCTCCTTTACTTCTTTGATCTTTCAGCATTTACCCCAATATCTGACTCCAGGTTTTTATTAATAAGACCAATTACAATTCACACTACTTCTGGCGCCCAACATGGGGCTTGAACCCATGACAGTGGGATTAAGAGTCCCATGCTCTACCAACTAGGCTGCAACAATTCATAGGTCTAAAAACTGCCTCATGTCACTGGAGGCCCTTCATGGTGCCTACAAAGCAGGTGGAGTGAGAATACACAAAGCAGCCCAGCAACAATGAGGAGTGGAGGAACTAGAAGCTAAGAGACTAACTTCGCTGATCTCAGAGCAGGGTCCAGGGCTATGTTTCCTACAGAGGCACCACCTTCCATGGTGAGAAGCTGCTGGCTGAGCCCCAGGAGGACACACATCTGTCTTCTAGATCCTGGGAAGAAGGAGAGGGGAGGGAAGACCTCAGCAAAGGGTAGCTAGACCCTTGCCAGATAACAGCTTTGAAAAGAAATTTGCAGACTTAAAAAGACTTCCTTGGGCATCAATACAGGGTCATGTGGACAAGAGAAGAATGTCTAAAGTCCCCTTTTTCCAGAACCTAAACTGTGCTGGCCATAGTCAAGTTACTGAACCAACATGTGTTGAATAAATTACAAACTAAGAGGAAAAGAAAAATAGTCAGAGGAACTGGGCAGCTGGAGGGAGGACACTGAGGGGGTCAGCTCTAGGAGGGGTCAGAGAGGCTCAGTCCCAACCACTCACACCCCTGCTGAGGCCCTGCAAGACTGTGGAACCCAAACGCCATGTTACTGAAGTAGAGCAAGGTCTCCTGCTGGTGTAACGGTTGAGAAGAGATTGATCATGAGGGCAGTACCCTCATCATGCATTGGTATATACATTTAAAGAGTTATAATTAGGTGAGTGTATGTCATTCCTTGAATAAAGGCCTGGCTTCCAGGGTCTAGAGCTTACTAAGAACCATCAAAGGTATGGATTTTCAAGACTGCCTGGAAACATATATCAATCAGTTTCCTAGAGTCATATACAAACTGTATCAGCTTTGCTTTACAGTTTCTCTGCAAAGTTGCTTGAGTTGTGTTCATAGGACCATCTTCAGCTCTCTTTGTCTCAGGACGTCTTTCAGTATAGGGTCACAGGTATAAAAATGGCTTCCAATTTTTCTAGGGAAATATCTATTTCATCTTTTAGGTAAGTCCTGTTGATCAAGGTTCAACCAATTGAAGCATGAGAAGCAGGCTGCTATGAGCTTTACCGTCAGTCTTGGGTACAGTTACTTTAGCCTGGGGAAGGAAAAAAAGAAGAAAAAAAAAGAGGAAGAAACGGAGCCTCAGACCCTAGAGAGCCAAGGACAGCAAGGGCCCCAGTGAGCACAGTGCTCCTCAGCCAATGGCTGATCTGCCCCTGCTAGGACAAGTTTCTCATCTAAAGTAGATATTGTATTTGCTACTCACACAGATTCTTGCCTTCTTTTTGAACAATTCCCTGGACAGCAAAGCAACTCATTCCAGAGGCCAAACTGTGACCAGAGAATGAAGGTAAGAAGACTAACGGTGACAGCCAGCACTGATGTGACAAGCCAAGTCAGCTCTGTGCTGGGTTCGTTCTGTGTACATTGATTCCCACAAGCATCCATTCAAGTCATGCCCTTGCTCACATTTACCTGCTGAGCCATCCTGCCAGACCACTTGGCCCCTCTTAAAGAAGAGGAAAGACAGATGCCATATCATTTAAAAAAAAAAAAAGCCAAAGCTGTAATCATGGACAACTTTGGGATTCCTGCTGCATTCCCACACCCAAACCCAGGGTACACATGAGGAGCTGGGAAGACCGACATCTGAGGCACGGTTCTGCCCCACCTAGCTGTTGGTGGCTACCGAAGATTGACTCTATGGTATTGACCAGCTCATCTCAGCAGCATAGGTCCATAGGTCCAAAACAACACCTAGCAGTGAATTCGTCACTCCAGACACTGGATCCATTCCTTAGTACATGACTCAGCTCCTGGTACGGGAGATGGAATAGCAGGAAGTCCAGGTCAGTTATACATGGAAATAACAACATCTCAAAAACACCTGTACTTGTAGAGAGTCAGCCAAGGCTGGGAAACATCTGTCTAAATGTTCTCTAATTTGTCATTTAACATGCGTTACATGGCAATTATTTTGAAACACACATTATCTTCATGCTTGTGATCAAAATTTAAATAATTATTCTCCAATTAGAGAGGACTCCCCCCAATGAAATGTGAGTCACCTTTTCCTTACTATCTTATTTCAGTGAGCCAGAATAAACATATGAACCCGTTACCACGGAGACCAAAGTCACCAGAAGGACCCAGCCTCTCATTAAAAAATTGACACACCATCAGGGGAAAATAGATGGATGTTGAAGTTATTTTAGGGAAAATAGTGACCCAAATGTTGAGGTTAAGTCAGCCACCTCTTACTCCCCAGAGAAAAGGTCTCCAATGAAAATGGCTTGAATAAGCGCCACAGATATTTATAACAACAGTCTGGTTAGGGGATTTATTTGCTATTTGTCAAGCAAATGTCCCCAAGGATTAAAGGAGCCCAAAGAAAATATTTTTAAAATAATAAATGAATGTTTTCTGGGGTGGGAAAGAGCTATATTTGTAGTCAGTGCTTTAACTGCTGGACTGAGTCCTCAGAGTCTAAGTCGCTGTGCCTGGACAGTCCTGCTGTGCCTTTGGGAGAGATCAGCAAACCACACATATCCTAGCTGGCCTGCCCAGAAGAGAGCCAAGGTTTCTTAAATTGATACCCCAAATAGTAAATTTTTAAAAAGAGAGAGAGAAACAAGACAGACCTGAGGCTCAGGTCTACAGGCACTGGGTCCTTTCTGTTAAGTTATTCCTTTGGTTTTTGGGGAGAAAAAGTAGAGGAAGACATTTCACTTCTCAAGTGCACCACCGAGAAACATCATCCTCAATTTTAAATACAGCAGCACATGAAGAAATCCTGCTTGGTTTTATTCCCCCGCTTAAGGGTACCTGGGAAAAGGTTGTTATCATCACCACAACTGACCAGTTGCCTTCCCTGAGCCTCCAAGAGTTTCCCCAAGAGGAACCTGAGTGTACAGTGATGTCCAGGGCTATGTAGAGAGAAAAGATGTTTCCAAGGACCAGAGAAGCCCTGCAGGTGAGGGGACAGATTCTTCCTCCCACTTATTTCCACTCAGAAGTTGGCTGCCAGGCATCCTAAGACCCATCTCTAAATATTTCTATTTTTGTTCAGGTATAGATACCTGGGGGACACTCATTTTAGATTAAAATATTTTTAAATAGTCACCTCCTTGACGATGTGTTAAAGCATTGTTTTTCTTCATTTTAGCATTTTTCTGGCCCCTGAAATGTGTGTGAAGCAAGTGCATCATTGGACTCCACGAACAATGTCAGGGTCATTGAGATAAAGACAGTAAGTAGATACTGCTCAAGAACAACCAAGGTCAGGGCAGCCAGGGACCCAGGGGTCCCATCTGAGTGCAGCTTCTGCTCAAAGCACTTCCTCTGGTTCAACAAATAGATCCAAACCAAATCTACAAACGGAAACCTAAACCCCAAACTGACAGGCGAGATCGGCCTGCTGGCTTTGGCAGCGCTGGTTCCAGCCTCTGTGTGCCCTTTTGCTAGCCAAACCCCATGCCTCACTTTGCTCGGAGTCAACTGGACATGACAATGCCGCCTTTCTCTTGGGTTTGCTGTAGACTCAGTGGAGTGATTAGACCAGGAAAAGAGAAGCACGGCGCATTGGATCATGGGTAGTCATTACTAGTCCCCAAATTCTGGCTCCTCTCCTAGTTTGCCTCTGTGAACCTCGGTTTCTTGTGTAAAATGGGGACTCTCCTAGGGGTGCCAGGATCATTTAGTATCCAGGAAAAGGTGGAAATCATCATCACAATTACAATTGTTAGCATCACACTTAAGCTACTCTGTGCTGGCTAGTTGTATGTCAATTTGACACAAGCTTGAGTCATCTGAGAGGAGGGAGTTTCAATTGAGAAAATGCTCCATAAGACGAGGCTGTAGGAAATCATATGGGACATTTTCTTAATTAGTAATTGATGTGGGAGGGCCAGCCCATTGTGGGTGGTACCATCCCTTGTATGGTGGTCCTAGATTGTCTAAGAAAGCAGGTGGAGCAAGCCTGGAGAAAGCCAGGAAGCAGTGTTCCTCCATGGCCTCTGCTTCAGTTCCTGCCTCCAGGTTCGTGCTTTGACTTCCCTGGATGAAAGAGACACTTTACCCCCCTGTGGGAGCCCAGCTGGGAGACTGGAGACCAGTTCCCACATTTTACAACAGGTATTCTTAAGGAGAGAGGGATAAAAGATATTAGAAGGATAGAGGGAAGAGAAACAGAAACACAGGATAGCCTTGGGAGGGCCTGAATCTTTATCCACTGGCCCCTCCTGGCTCTTCTAAAGGGCTATTTATAGGAATGCCAAGGGGTTGAGCAAATGACCTCCCCCTAGAACAGCCAAGTACAGACCTTTCCAATCACCTGGTAAACATGCACATGGTCAAGCAATCCTCTAATGCAGCCCTGCTGGGTAAAGCAAGCTCAGATCTCACTAGGAAACCTTTGTGGGTCTCCACACCTCCCCAAATTGCAGCAGTAGGAATCCTGACTAAGAGGACAATGCCTCCTGCTCCTCTCCCTCCTCCTCCTTCCCCTCCTCCTCTACCTCCTCCTTCTCTCTCTTCCTCCTCCTCTTCCTCTCCTCCTCTAGCTGTTGTTTCTACCTCTGATTGTCTAAAAACAGCCTAACCACCACAGTTGCAGTAAGACAGTAGCTTCCTCCTCTGCGTGAGGGATCCTTAGACTGTTTTAACATTCAGAATAATTTACCATATGCTATGCTCTTTTACAGTGTTTGAGGCTATTTAAAAATCTTTATTTTCTGTGCCTGATGCCAAAAAACCTGTCGAGTGGATGGCTCCCTCTTCTAGCTGTGTCGTGCTGCAGACAGAGCCCGAGACAACCAAGGCTCATTATGTTCACTTGTTTATAAAGGAGCAGCTTAAAAATAATCTTTAAATCTAAGGGAATGTTAATATTTAGATCTATCTAAGGGAAAATAATAACAGTTTGTGATTTCCTCCCTCCTCACTTTCAGGGCAAACAGTTTTAAGGGAGGGTTTTATTTTGTAACATAAATTGTTTTCTGTATAACCCCAAAGATGTGAGTGATTAATAGTGAGCTACAGAGAGATGCCCACAGTGAGCAGCTTGGGCAGAGACAAATATAAACATGTATCATGTTTGTGAAACATAGAGCTTAGGGGAAACAGTCCATTTTGGCAGATGTTACTGATGGGCCAAAACATAAAGGGAAGAACTCTTGAGGGCAGAGTTTATCAAAGAAAATGAGATCCAAGGCACATGTGCAAGCAGGTTTGTGGTCCATCGTCGTGGATCCTGGGGAATTATTTCTTGCATTGACATTTGTATACCATTGTGATTCTGATTTAACTGTAAGTACCTTAACCAACCACAGAATATCTCCAGCACAGTCAATTCAGTGTTTTTCCTACAGCAAGACATGAGCATTTTAAGACTGTGGAATGGACTACCCTGTATGGTCTGTTATCACTCCCAGGAAAAATGATGGCATCTGATGGTTACTTAGCATTGAGGAAGCACCAAATATGCTGGCCTAAGCTCTCTAAGTCTGTTGAACTTAACTGCCATAAGATCACTAGAAAATTTTATCATTGCTTTAGAATGTATTTAAGCTTAGAGAATTATGGATTGAGCATGGGCCCATTGGAAATAAAAGCCTGTCTCAAAGCCATCAGATGGCACTAAACAGGAAAGCCCTCAAGGAGCCCAGGAACCTCACCAGCTCACTATGAAACCTATGAACCCAGCACACTAAGCTTCATATCCTTATCCTGATCCATGCATTTCACTCTGACCACCAGCCAAAGAGTCACAGCAGTTAAGTTCCACCATTTTTTTTTTTTGACATTTGTTAAGTAGTGTAGCTAGACTCTTGGCATGGCCATATGGGATGTCCACTGAATATATCCAGGGTTGTCACTCATGAGCAGTGTTTGACATGCACCTCCTGGAATTGTGCAGCTGGTGTGACTTCCTTGGATTCTGTGTGTGTGGCTGGTGCTGGTTAATTTCAGTTGTCAACTCAGTTGAATTAAGAAACACCCACAATGTTGATGGAGCACACCTCTGAGTATATCATTATAGCAGCCCAGTGTGCTTCCAGAGTTATTTAACGGAAGAGCAAATACCTACTTTGAATATGGGTGGCACCCAGCAGAGTCCTGGACTGGACAGAACAGGAAAAGAAGAAAGCCTGCGAAGTTTCAGAATTCTGGGCTCTCTGCTCTCTGAACTGCCCAGATAGGAGCGTCTACAAGAACCAATGATGCCAATGGTCATTAAGCGAAACTCTGAAACCCAGAACCAAATGCTTTCAGTTGAATTTCTCAGGTACTTTTTCCAAAGCAACAGAAACTTATCTACACATTGACTTACAGCGTTTGTCTTTACTGTCTTGACTCAAAGAATCTTGCCTTCTTGAAGTTCCCACAGGGGCCTTCATCAGCACCTTTTAGCTGAGTCAGCCCAAGAGCTCCCTGTCTTGATGTGGTTAGAGGACACTCACGCAGAGTCCATGGTGGGCACGGAGATGCAAAGATGCCTAAGATAAAGCACTGGCACTACAGGCCAGTGGAGGAGCCAGCAGCCACAGCACAGAGGAAACTACATGGAGGACTTAGCAACATTGCACTCAATTTTAGGTTCTGAAAAAAAGCAAAACTTCAGACACATTCGATTTAGCTGAGCTTAGTTGAGCAAATATGACTTGCCCTCAGAAACAAAATAGGCTTAGAGAAAAATCCACTTGCTACATACATAGCCAGAACGCACTTATGGATGGACTATGGAAATGAATCACAGCCCAGTGGTTACAAGGTGTGCAGTTTGCCTAATTTGAGCATGGAAGTTTTGACTGTCTGCAACTGACTGAAGCTTGGTGACCATGGTTGATTGATCCTTAACTACTGCTCCAGGAATTTGCTCCCAGTTTAGGCTTTCACTTACTTTGCGGAGCTAAGGCAGGTCTTCTTTACCCAAAGGCCCAGGATGGAGGCATCTTTGGGCCAAATACAATTTAACATTTGTATTATGTCACAGGCCTATGTTCACCATCCTCCCAGCCTCTACATTCTTTTCTTCCAGTTCAGTTAAGAGTCTACCTCTCCCCGAGTAAAACACTGAGCAACTTCTTGAAATCTACAGTGGTAATTTTAGGTTTAAGGATTACTAGTTCCAGAGAATCGGACAGAGTATCACGTGGAAGGAGGCCTATGGTTGGCTCCATAAGCAAATGGTGGACTTTAACATGATTGGCTTTTAACTTGTGTGCTTCTCCATGTACAAACACCTTCACCCGAATCCTTTACCACACCTCTCCATCCTCCAAATGAACACCATCAGTACTGTAAACCCACTGAAGTGCCACCTTGCCTGTGGCATCTTCCCTCATCCTCCCAGTGTGTGCAAATTCTGCCTGTGGAACGTCCTAACCCCTCTGCCTAACAGTTACTTTGAATCTCTTGTTTCTCAGTCCCCTGATGAGTTTCAAGCTCCCTTGACTTCCTTTCTGTATTTCAGCATCCAGTAGGTTGTCTTAACACATTCAAGACAGTGTACACATTGAAAATTTCACACTGATATTCTACACATTGGAAACATATTCCCTCATTTCCTCTTAAGATGCATACAAACAAGCAAAAAGGTAGGTGTGACTCTTCCCTGTACCTCTTTTCTAACAATATCATCTGGGTTCATGCCAATAAGCATCTCTGATAACCACAATGAAATCACCACATCTGAGACTTTTTCTTCTGACCAACTATACAACCTCATGTCTTTTATTTCTACAACAACAACCCTTCAAATTATATGAGTTTAAATTTTACAAAATTTAAATCTGAAAATTTTAAATGACATGAAATTGTTTGACATCCCCTTAATCAAAGAGAGAGAGAGAGAGAGAGAGAGAGAGAGAGAGAGAGAGAGAGAGAGAGAGAGAGAGAATGTCATATTATTCTTTACATCTTCACACTTTATGCCATAGAGCCTGGACCAACAAATATTTCCTGGAAATATTCAAAATGTTATACTCTCTTATGAAAATATAACCTCACCCAAAGTCCCAGTTCTTACCGCAGATCTAAACAGCAAGCAACTCATGAAGGTTTCTCTCTGATTTTCTTGCTTCCCCATATTCTCCGTCCTTTTCTCCAGGCACCTCCAAGGAGAAACAGCCAGACTCCAGTGGAGTACCTCTTACCCTCTGCTCGCCCCCAGCCTGTGACTCCTGTTGCCTCCTGTCTCATCAACACTCAGAAGGAATTGGTTGAGTTTGCCAACAACTTGCAGATACTTTCAACTCAGCAAAGAGGTAGAGTTATTTTATTTCATGATTTGAGGAGGGAAAATAAAATAATATTTTCCTTATTAAAAATAGCACCTTTCCCAGCTAAGAGGGGAAAATTAAAAATGACCCCTACCCAATGTTAATCATGTTTAGTTTAAAAACATCCTTCACATTTTAAGACCTTCTCAGGCACATGTATATACATACACACATGAACACATGCACTCACATGTAAATATACTCACGTGAGTGCACACAGGCATACAGAGAGGTACAGATTTTTATAAGGCCCCACATTCTCTCATCCTCTCCCACAGTTCCTTCCCACTGAACTTTACCTGGCAGTGTTGCCTGGCACTCTGGAGCAGCTTGCCATGACTAGAAACCAACCTTGGTGCTGCCATTCCTGTTCCTTTCCCAAGGTTTTGACATACACCCCAGGTGCTTCCCCAGGGAGCATCTACTGATTCCAGGGTGACCCCGAGGTGCTTCCCACTGCCATGTCTGCGTCAGCCTGAATTCAACTTGTACTCAGCCTGAGGTTCGTTGTTAGGTCTTCTCTGGAGTCAGTCATCCAAGGAGAATGCCTGAGGGTGGGAGTGGGCTCCGGAGTCAAGTAGCTGTTGGTAATGGGTCCTAATTTCTGAGCTAAATGCATCTTGTTCTATTTTTGCTGAAATGAGGACCTAACCCCCCTTGCTAAGTTCCCAGTCACTGTGAACACTAAACATGATGTCCCACGGGACAGCTGTCAAAGTCCTCCAAGCTGTCCTACTGCTCCCCCAAGGGCAGAGCCTTCTCCTCCTCCACTCCAGGGTGCCCCTGCTGCCATGATGCTGGATGTGAGTGGCAGCACTTCCCCGGAGGCCCAGCACTGGCCACAAGCTGGAAGTGTAATCTTAGTTGGCAAGGAAATGAGACAGATCTTTAGCCATTCAAGGTCAACGCGCTGCTAGAACTGAAGCAGAAAATGAGCTAGAGCGAAAAAGCAGACAGGTCATGACACAGATCATTTCAGTCCATGCGCGCCCATTTTATTAAGCACGTGTAAAAAGAAAAAACACAAATGTCTAACACCTTCAGTCAGCATTGCTTTGAGTCTTGCAGGGACATGCAATAAAAAGATGTTTCCTCCAGCCTTTTTAATGGACCAAGGCCTTACCCACAATGCTTGGCATCAAAAGGCAGGCGTTTGCACGAGGTTACAG
This sequence comes from Peromyscus maniculatus bairdii, assembly GCF_049852395.1. Classification (NCBI taxonomy): domain Eukaryota; kingdom Metazoa; phylum Chordata; class Mammalia; order Rodentia; family Cricetidae; genus Peromyscus; species Peromyscus maniculatus. Next base: position 59,930,843 of record NC_134860.1, on the reverse strand, counting down.
GTAACTCAAGCCCTTTGACATTGCACCATGACATTGTCATCTACAAAGTTCATGCCTGAGGGCCACGCAGTAAAGCTACAAAAACAAATCTTTTTATGTTCTCAGTTTGTGATTTCGCATTGGACTGCATTGGTAGTTCTCCTTGGCAACATGTGACCTATGTGAAGGCTGGATTTCTTTTTTTTATATATATACTTTATTTTACAATACCATTCAGTTCTACATATCAGCCACGGGTTCCCCTATTCTCCCCCCTCCCACCCCCTCCCCTTACCCCCAGCCTACCCCCCATTCCCACCTCCTCCAGGACAAGTCCTCCCCCGAGGACTGCGATCAACCTGGTAGACTCAGTCCAGGGAGGTCCAGTCCCTTCCTCCCAGACTGAGCCAAGTGTCCCTGCATAAGCTCCAGGTTTCAAACAGCCAACTCATGCAATGAGCACAGGACTTGGTCCCACTGCCTAGTTGCCTCCCAAACTGATCAAGCCAATCAAATGTCTCACCTATTCAGAGGGCCTGATCCAGCTGGGGGCCCCTCAACCTTTGGTTCATAGTTCATGTGTTTCCATTCATTTGGCTATTTTTTTCAATAATTGAGTAAAACTGAAATTTATTATAAGCCACAGTCGTCCTAGGGACCCCCATGCTATATATATAGTTTCTATGGTTCTATGGGTTGTGGTCTGATGGTTCTTTATTTTATATCTAGAATCCAGAAGGCTGGATTTCTATTTAATCACTTCATTAGTGTCTTTATACATAGAGAAAGCACCACTCGGTTAAGCCATAGGTATTGGCCTTCCATCTTCCTCTCCACCCCAGACACTTGACTCTTACTCGATACACAATGGGTGTGATGTAAGTAAATATTTCCAATTTTCACAATTCCTTCCATTCAGTATCACTAAATTGGACAAGGCGCCAGGCATCCACAGGAGTGGTTTTGGTGAAAAACACAGCATTTCTCTTCTACTTACGGATGGAGCCAACCAACATATGGAAAGACACAGATATGCTTGGCTTGGTGCACGTCTGGTCCAAAACCCACCATCAGCTCACTGCTGCATCTGAAACACTCTCAGCAACTGTCATAGATACACTTTCACACATTGCTAACAAGATATTTTCTTGGAAATGAAATAGACAGGTATATCTGTCAGCTCAGTTTCTGCAAAGGAAACAGAAATGTTTGGCTCAGACATCTGCACTGTCTCCAGAACAGTGTAACTATCACATGAGAAGGGCATTAGTCACAGACACCAGAAGCTCAGTGATTACTTACAAATAGCAGAACCACCAGACAATAGAGCCCAAAGGTGTGTGTGTGTGTGTGTGTGTGTGTGTGTGTGTGTGTGTGTGTCCCCCTCTTGTCTCCCAACAGAGCCATGTATGGCACTTGCTAGAAAGACATGCACCAGAGTCTTGTTAGAACCGTCTATCTCCAAGCGCTAAAATACTGGAGTCCCTAGAAAATGAAATCCTTTGATCCTTATAGCTCTTTAAAGGGACTTTATTAAGTTTCTTTAAAAAATTAAATGCAGTTGAAATCACTGCAAGTTTTATCCTAACCCTTATTGGAATCTGTAATGAGATTAACAAGATATCCAACTGTCATCAGGTCCAAGCCCAGTGAAGTGGGCTCCCAGAAGGTCTCTGCTGACCCAGGGAAGCACTTACGGCTCATGGGTACTTGGTTTGCATTTAGCCTTTTCTCATCTGCAAACCCAGGACTCCTTTAAGGGCTATGGTTCAGTACACAGGGCTTTTAAGGGACTTACCCCTCCTCTCCCTTTCCTGCCCCGGATGTCCTACCAGCCACACAGACTTCCACCTTTCCTCATAACCTACTTAAACCCTTTCCTTTGAGGGGCTAGCAAGAAACAAACAAAAATAAAGATTACTAGATCTTCACCATGGTTCACAAACAGAACAGACGCCATCAATCTTTAGGCTGACTTCTGACACATTTTGTTATCCTGGGTGAATTTGCTGGGTGAATGAGTTAGGACTTTTGCTTCAGATCAATGAGGACATTTAGCGAACCCACCGCCTCTCCCTTCCTGAAGGAGGCAATATAGATGCTGGCATGGGATGAAGTATACCATACACCCACCCCAACACCCCCTCTTAATATGATTAAAAAAATATATTCTGGAGACATTGTTAAGAATCTTCCTATCTTGAGGAACAAAAAAAAAGGAAAAGAAAAGAGGAGACATACTGAGGCCCCCAAGAGGAAGGGACCCCATGTTGTGTTCATTTGAGTCAAATGAAGAGAATTGCATTGATGAAAAAGTATACGACTAATACTTGAAGTCCATGATCAAGAAGAGAATTGAAGTGAAAAGCAGAGAACTGTGGGCCACTGGGGGAGTTCAGTCCCAGGAGAGCAAGCTGAGTCTGCTGGACCTACAACCACAAACACATCGTGTTCAGCCTGCTGGAGCCAGCTCCATAAACCACCAGCACAGGTGTGTTTGGAAGAGAACGTCTAACAGCAGCTGAAATAACCAAAAACAAGGTGGTAAATGGCTTCCATGGGCCAATTCAAGGGACAAATTGGCAAGGTATAGATTGTTCCACACTGTACTCTCTCCAGCTCTTTGAGAATTCTACATCTCTCCCAAGGTGCCCTGGAAAAGACACAGTGGAAAGGTTGAGCCTTTTAACTTTTTATATGGTTTCTAAAGGCATCTTAATTTTTAACAAAAAGTCCTTAATAGTGTTCTGAATAAAAGACTAGGGTACTTAAGAGATCTTTTTTATAATGCCAAAGTCTTTGTGCAAGGTATGAATATATATTTTAAAAGACACCGTCTGGCAAGTACTGACAGCCTTTAACACATACCACATTCTCCTCCTGCTTCCTGCATGGGTCAATACTGTGGCAGAGGACAAGCTCATGGGTTTTCTGTACTGGCTCTGCTGCATTTAAAGGTGAAGGGTTTAAAGTGCAAGGTAGCACAGTGGTCATTTCCAACAACCTCCACCATTGAAACTTGTCCATCAGCCCATGTCATGCTGGTCTCTGACACTTTCTGTGAGGCCTGAGCATAGGAAAGGAAATGTGTCTCAAGCACATTTTTGGGATAAAGGCTTCGTGGGAGTTGACATTCACAACTCAATAAGACAGCCACTCTTAAGTGCAGACTGGAATCCTTGAAACTCTCTTGTCATTCACTTAATGCTTTACAGTTTACAAAGTGCCTTCTTCAAGATTCGGAGACATTGCACGAGTCTCCAAGACTCTGGCTTGGTGCCTGGGCAAAATCATCACAGGCTGTCTTTCTGCAGCCAGGTTCAGACTGGAACACCTGTGGCCAGGGTGACATCGCGTGTGTAATGATTAATAGCTCAGATCTAGGGTCATCTGGTAGAGTTGTCCTTGACTTAAACTCAAGGTGGATTCGTAGACATCTCTCAAGGATGAATTAGCAGTGTATTCAAAGAACAAACTCAAACCATTCCCAGAACCAGAGTGCTGGAACCACCACAGGATCAAGGATGAAGAATGGGAAGCCATATTACAAAAGCCCAAATATTATGAAAAGAAAAAAATTATATTTCATGTGTCTTAAGCATTGGAGGAATTGCTAGGACAAATGTAGGACACATAGTAAGACAAATGTGTCTTTCAGAAAATCAATCAATCGATTGAGTCTTGTTACTTTTGTCCATTGAGGAAAAGTCAGGAAGAGAAAACACAGATTCCTCCATTCAGAAATAACGCAATCCTGGGCTGGGGCTGCAGCTCAACAGCTACATAGACCATGTGCAGAGGAGCACACTCATAATCCCAGCACTCCAGAGGCAGAGGTGAGAGCATCAGAAGTTCAAGATCTTCATCAACTACATAGTAAGCTTAGGAACATTAGAAGGGGAGGGAAGGAGAGAGAGAGAAAGAGAGGGAGGGAGGGAGGGAAGGAGGGAGGGAGGGAAGGAGGGAGAGAGGGAAGGGGGGAGGGAGGGAGAGGGAGAGAGAGGAAAGCAGTGGGACTCCCCTGCACTGAGCATCCCGTCTGTGAAAGCAGTTTCTTTTAGCTTCTTGAATTAGTATAATAAGTTTTGAAATTTCTGAATTCTAATTTTATTTTTCTTTAAAGTACTAAGACGTTAACAACATTCTGTGAGCACAGACAGTATAGACCGACTCAAGACAGAAAACTAGACAAGGAAGTAGAAGCATCCCCATTTATTCACACATATGCAATGTGACTCAGTTTCTAAGTAGACACGTTGGTCTATAAGTTAGCCCTTTTGCATCATGTATAGAGGGGGAAATTATAATACATGCCGTGGGTTGTTGTGAGGATTAGATGAGTCACTGTGTATTACTTGGCACAGTGGCCAACATAACAAAAGATAAATAAATGTTAGCTAGTCTTCCAATAAGTGCCTTGGTTTCTATAAATCATAAAAAGTGATCCTCACACACATGGGTGCAGCCAGTTTCCAGTCTATGAAATGTGATCCTTCTCGCCTCCCCTTGGCAGGAAACTTGACTAGCAAAAGTTATTGATCCAGGTAGCAAGGTCCATAGAGCTCCACGCCTGTTTCCACTCACTGAAACTTCCAGAGGGTAATTGCTTCAGGCTGAAATTGCCCATGCTTGGTCTCCACCCAATGGAAACAAACTCGCTTTGGAAGATGGAAGCAGATTCCATACTTCTGCCTAGAGTTGAGGGAGAAATCATCTATTTTTTTTCTCTCCCAAAGTTATATATTTTAGCTGAACTCATTTTGAAAAGATCATTAAATGCTATCCATTTATACTTTTGAACCCTGAGTTCAGCAAAAGTGGGACCATCTGCTTTGCCAGTAACCCAGCCACTTGTTTTGAAGCACCTGTTTTTGTTTTGTTTTTAGGGTCTTTTTTTTTTTTATAATCTGCTGAGTGGCCCTAAATTGAAATTTTGTTTTTCAGGTCCCAGTTTTTCAGCTAAAATTCTTTAGATTTTAATAGGCTCTCCTCTACTTTTTCTGTCATTTAATTTTCTGGCATATGTGCAGCTCTGAGATAACGATAAATAACTTTTGAAAGTATTTTAACACATATTAAATGCCAATCCAGTCTCCCTACCCACTGGACCTACACAGTTCTGGCCCCTGTCTTCAAGAAGCCAAGTCATTCAGATCCAGAGTCTGGAAGTATCACATTTGATTTGCAATGACTAACATGGACAGAGCTTCATCAGCCAGCTCCAGCACAGCATTCACCGTGAGGATGGGCAAATGAGCAAATGAATGAATGGGCAATGATCAGACCAAACCAACACACGGTTTACTGCATATGTGACCTCTCAGAATCCTTTTTAGAATGCTTATGACATTGCCTTTCCCCAAATGAGAGTCTCTTCTCTCTTTGTCCTTATCACCACCACTGACTGTTAGAGGAGCAGAGATTGAAGACCATCAAATTCATAATCACTCAGAGCTAAGGTGGTTTAGACTGTGTGGCCAAGTTCAGTGCGCTGGAAGAAAAATGGATCCATATTGACTTCATGACCTGTGTCCTCTGCCATGCTCCTTAAACAGAAGAACTGCTGATTCTTATCTCAACTAGGAACACTTGGCTAGAAGGAAAGGCTGGAGGAGGGTAGCATTAATCCAAGAAGGTGGCACTCAAGTGTCTTATCTCCTTTGATTCTGAATTGTGAGAGCCCACAGAGGCTTTCTAGTGAGAACTTACTCAGGGTCAGAGAATCTGAGCTTGCTTTACCCGGCAGGGCTACATAAAGAGATAATTTGGCCATGGACGTGTTTACCAGGTGTTTGGAAGGGTCTACACTTGGCTGTATGGTGTGCTTTGATCTTGCAAGGAGGAGGTCTTTTGCATCTCCTCTTGGTATATTATAAAAAGCCCTTTTGAATAAACTTCGAGGCTGTTGGGTATTGATCCAGGCCCTCCTGAAGCTACCCTGTGTTTTTGTCTTTCTTCTTATCAGCTAGGTCCCTCTTTACATCTGATATTTCCTCTCTCCTCCAACTAAAAAACCCTTCAAAAGATGGGGGCAGGCTCCCACACTGCATCAGAGCAGCCACATGGACTTGGTAATCCCACCAGGGGTCAAAGATACAGAAATGATGCTGCAGAAAAATCTATATTCTATTTAAACTCATCATAAGCTCTAGTCAGGCCCTGGGCCTCTAAAAAGACCAAGCCATTTGCTTTTCCTGTATTCCCAGAGATTTCACGCAATGGGAAGGAAAAAAGAGAGTGTGATAGGGCAGTGCAGGAAACCTAAAGACAATTTGTGTGATGAAAAAAAAGAGGGAGTAGAGAAGGAAGGGGAGCAGGAGAAGAAAAAAGAACAAACAGAGCCTTCCTTATCTTACAAAGATAAGGAAGTAGCCAACCAAGCCTGCCAGCCACCGAGACCTCACGCTCCTTTAGTCCTTCTCCACCTGTGTCGCATCCACTCAGCCATCCCGACTTTGACTCTTCCAAGGCTTCTTTTACAACAAGGAGGGAATCCATGGCAACCGTCTGATCTATAGGCATGGTTTATTGTCTGATGGTTGCTGCTAGCTGGCTTAGTCTGCTCTGGCTGTCACTGCAAAATACAACTGACAAAGTGGCTTCAACCACAGGCATTCCTTTCCTCACAGGTCTGGAGGCTGGGAAGTCCACGGTACCATGTAATGAGTTGAAGATGACCACGTTCTCACTAAGTCTTCAAGTTGTCTTTTCCTTGCAGAGAGGGAAAGGCACCACTCTTATCCTTCTTACAAGGAACCCATTCATGAGGTCAAGGGCACTAGCACTCATGAGCTTCTTGTGTTTGAAAATGTCCCCACAGGCACACTCAGAGATGCTTAATCTAATCAAGTTGATAATCAAAACTAAAAAAAAAAAAAATCACAGATATGATGAAAACCGCTGCCATTCACACTCACCTTTGACATCTTAGAAACTGGCTACTCCAGGGCTCAGATGATAACTCAGCACTTGAGGCACTTGCCACATCCATAGCCCCAAAGTAGCCAGTTTTCTAAGGTGCCAAAGATCCCCCCAGTAAGCTGGTTAACAAGACTAGCCATATCAGTAAGCTCTGAGCTTGATGAATAAGGTGAATGAGAAATTGAGAATTATTTTTGATTAAGTTCACATCTACACATGTATGCACTCACACAGGCAGGTACACCACGTGTGCATCACACACACACACACACACAAGACACACACACACAAAAAAAATTACTGCCAGAAAGGCAGCATTTTCAACAAATGGTTCTGGGTGAACCAGATATCCACAGGTAGAAGAGTGAAATTACATTCTTATATATATGTAGTGGGTAGCCATTCCAGCTTGGATCTGGAAGCTCCAACCCCCATTGAGACTCTGGCAACTGTCATGCCTACGAGGCGGGGTGAGGAGAGGTGCTGGAAACCTGAGAGCTGGATGGGCAAGCGCTCGCTCTGGGCGCGCTCTCTGCGCCTGGACCCTGGATGGTGGATATTGATTGTGCAGAGCTCCAGAAACACCGCTGGATTGCGATACGCCTTCCCCAGACCCCCGTGACCTATCCATTCCTTCATTTGTAAGTCATCCACTAAATAAATCTTCCTTTTAACTACGTGGAGTGGCCTTTATAATTTTCCCCAATATATATATATCCTGCACAAAAAATCAATTCCAAATGGATCAAAGACTCAGTGTGAAACCTGAAGCTCTGGGACTTCTAGAAGAAAACTCAGGCAGCATCCTACAAGATATAGCCATAGAAAAAGACTTTATAAATAGAACTTACTTGGGAATTAAGGCCAGCAATTGACAAATGGGCTCTCATAAAACTAAAAAATCTTCTACACAGCAAAGAAATAAACCAAATGAAGAAGAAAAGTACAGAGTAGGAGAGAATCTTACCAGATATACACCTGGTCAAGATTAATATCCAGAATATACAAAAACTAAAAACTGAATCAAGAAAACAAACAACTCTATTGAAAATGGCCTGTAGATATGAACAGAGAGTTCTCAAAAGAAGAAATGAAAATGGCTGAGAAACAGCTCTTAAAGTGTCCATCATTCTTAGTAATCAAGGAAATACAAATTAAAACTATTTTGTGATTTCATCTTACCAAATGGCCAAAATCGAGAAACCAACAATAACAAATGCTGGTGAGTACGGAGGGAAAGAAACCTTCATTCACTGTTTGCAGGAATGCAGACTGGTGAGGCCACTCTAGAAATCAGTGTGGAGAAGTCCCAAAAGCTGAAAATAAAACTGCTATATGCCCACTCTTTTGCATATGTCCAAAGGAGACTCAATGTCCTACTCCACAGATCTAGCTCAGCTATCATTATTGCTTAATTCACACTAGGTGGGAAATAGGAACAACCTAGATGGCCTTCAACTAATGAGCAGGTAACAAAATGTAGTACTGTGGTGGTTTGAATAAGAATGGCCCCCATAGGCTCCACATTCATATATTTGAATGCTTAGTCATCAGGGAGTGGCACTACTTAGGAAGGATTGGGAGGTGTGGCCTTGTTGGAGGAAGTGTGGCACTAATGGAGCTTGAGGTTTTAAAAGTCCAAGTTGGGCCCAGTGTCTCTCTTTCTTTCTGCTGTCTACAGAGGCAGATGTAGAACTCTAAGCTCCTACCCCAGCACCATGTCTGCCCACATGCTACCATGCTCCTTGCCATGACGACAATGGACTGAACCCCTGAAATTGTAAATGAGCCCAAATAGAATTCTATTCACTGATAAAGGAAAATGAAATGAGCTTTTCAAGCAAAAGTAGATAAAAGCAGAAAATACTATATTAAGTGGGGTATCCCAGACCCAGAAAGACAAACATTACATGCTCTCTCCTATTGGTGGATCATAGCTCTGAATCTTTAGTGTGAGTATATAACCTGGAATAACCACAGAAACCAGGAAAGTAATAGGGCACCATGGAGACAGATAGATCCCTGGAAAAGGGGATAGTAAGTCACAGGTGCTGTGAATGAAGAAATTGAGACAAAAGAGAGGGGGACTTTATTTGTACAGGGGGAAGGGAGGACAAAATAGAGGGTGAGGGAGGAGAAAGACAAAGAATGCTAATGATGATCAAAAGCCATAGGAAAATATATTACTGTATATTTATTTAATTATACATATATTAAATGAAAGTTTATTAATTTAACTTTATTATATTTAAATTTAAATTTAATATAAAATGTATATTTTTTTAATAAAGTTATGCTCCTTGGATGATGATGCTCTGTCCACGAGCCAAAGTGATGGTTTCTGTGATGCTTGGTTTTATGCCAGCTTAAGACAAATGTGGTTTGAAAGAAAATGGCCCCCAAAGGGAGTGGCACTATTAGGAGGTATGGCTTTGTTGGAGTAGGTACAATCTCGTTGGAGGAAGTATGTCACTGTAGAGGTGGCTTTTGAGGTCTCATATATGCTCAAGATACCACCCAGTGTCGCAGACTGTTTCCTGTTACCTGCAAGATGTAGGACTCTCAGCTACTTCTCCAGCACCATGTCAGCCCACAAGCCATCATGCTCTCCATGATGATGATAATGGACCGAACCTCTGAACGGTCAGTGAGCCACCCCAATTAAATGTTTTCCTTTATCAGAGTTGACATGAACATGTCTCTTCACAGCAATAGAAACCCTAACTAAGACAACAAACAAGAGTCATTTGAGATGACGACCTCAGTTAAAAATGCTCCTACCGTATTGGCCTATGAACAAGTCTGTGGGGCATTTTCTTGATTAACGTGGGAGAGCCCTACCCATTGTGGGTGGTGCTACCCCTAAGCAAATAGTTCTGGGTAGTATAGAAAAGCATGCTGAGCAGGCCATGAGGAGCAAGCCAGTAAACAATACTCCTCCATGGCTTTGACTTCAGTTCCTGCCTTCATTTACTACCTTGGCTCACTTCAGTAGACTGTAACCCAGGATATTTAAGCCAAATAAACTTCCCTCCAAGTTGCTTTTGGTCATGGTGTTTTATCACAGCAATAGAAACATGAATTAAGACACTATCTAATTTTAAAAAAAAAAGTGCTATTTATGGGATGTTTCCCTTTGGGTTCTTAGTCCAAGAGATTCCCAACACGGTATAAGTTATTGCCTTCTAGAACCTGAAGGTAAAACCCAATTTTTGAAGACACTCCACACTTTGGACACAGGATTTGGAGGTTATCAAGTGGGAACTGACATGGAAAACTTCTGAGAACTAGCTTGTATAGTATCCAAAAGTGCTATGCAAACTGCCAAGGAGAAAAGCTATAAACAGTCCTACCCAGCTGTAAAGCCTATGAACCACAACAATGACCAGCGTGACAGGATATCTAAAGGTGCAATAGTGGCGTTTATATCCTGGGTGTAACCAGCAGCTCTCTAACTAGACTTAAGGCTCATTCACTAGGAGGAATTCATGCCTGGAACTATAAACTTAGCCAACTCCCCATGGCTGGTGAGGCCCTGGAACCTAGAGGAGAACCTACTACTAAAAGAACACTGTTCTTTCAAACCAGTATGATTCCTATGGCATTCTAAATGTCCTTATACCCACAGATAAGTACAGCTCCGACCCCTCATCAGAGAAGCTTCATGTTGCAACAGATAGCCAACACAGAAATTTATAACTGGTCCAAATGTATAGAGGTACCCAACTGCAATGGATACATTCACATGACCCCTACTAAGGCTCAGAGAACATCACAGAAGGGGACAGAAGACTGTAAGAGGCAGAGGACCAGGACATCTCCTGCAGGATAGTATCATCTGTAAATGACAGCAGCTGGACCTATGAGATCTTAATAATATGGTAACCTAGATAAGACCTGCACAGTGAAAATAACAACTGATGTCTCAGTGTAGACAGGGATAATGTGACAAGGCCTCCCCCATAGACAAAGAGCTATGGACAATTAATGGCTGCTAAGAGAGGTAGAACCAGTCCACTCCAAGGATGAGTCCCCTGATAGGTCATCCAATCTGAAGTGTTCAGCCCTAAACACATATTCACAGAAGAAACACTAAATCAGTTCATCAGGTTGTGTTTACATATGTATGTGTATGCATGAACACTCAAGTATGTGGTATGCAAGTGCATATGAAATAATAAAGAAGAGGTCATAAATTTGAGATTGGAGGCACAGGAAGAGTTGGAAGGAGGAAGGTGTAGAAATAATATAAACAGGAAACTCATGTGTGAAAATCTCAAAAAAAAATTAAAGGTTGCAATAAATAAATAAATAAATAAATAAATAAATAAATGAGAGACCATAGTAAAGGTCTCCAAGGTGAAAATATTTAGAATAAAGAACTATTATTATTAAAGTTACACTAGAAATATTTTAAAATTCCAGGAAACAGATCATTGTAACTAGAAAAGAGTAAAGGGGACAGTGAGGGAGCTACAGATACTCTTCCCTGGAGATTACATCCTACTTGGAAGAAGAGTTGCAAATGTGTGTGAATGAGAGAGGTTGCCATTCTATAAAGAGATTCCTACTAGGCATCAGAGGGCCTAGGTTCAAACTCCAGCCTGGGAACTTTGGACAAGCCATGTCTTCCTATGCTACAGTTTCTACATTCAGGAAGTGAGGGATTTACAAGTGCAAATTTCCTGCTGTTCTCAGAGTTGCATTAAAAGTACGAGGCACACATCTGCAGCCTCAGAGAGGAAAAGGGAATATAACCTCAAGCGCAAGGCCAGCTTGGCTATATGAGTCCAAGCCAGCCAGGGAACACAGTGAGATCCTGCCTGCAAAAACCAAGGGCTGGGTAGAGCTCATTTCCACTACAGAACATTTTCAAAGCATGCACAAGGCCCTGAGTTTAATCCCCAGCACTGAGAAGAAAAACAAAACAAACAAAACCCAGGCAGAGCAAGAAAGCACAAGGCCATCTGTGGTGGCAAGCACCCCAGGAATATGGGTCTCAAATATCTTATAGGAGTCTGACCTAAGACAGCATTTACACTGCACATCTAACCCTCAAGCAATTTATCACCCACAAGAGTTGGCTCAGCCCCAATCAAAACTACTCAAAAGACATCAAGAAGGCCACTTTATACTAATTAAAAGAAAAACCCAGCCGGGCGTGGTGGCGCACGCCTTTAATCCCAGCACTCGGGAGGCAGAGCCAGGCGGATCTTTGTGAGTTCGAGGCCAGCCTGGGCTACCAAGTGAGCTCCAGGAAAGGCGCAAAGCTACACAGAGAAACCCTGTCTCGAAAAATCCAAAAAAAAAAAAAAAAAAAAAAAAAAAAAAAAAAAGAAAAACCCATCAAAGGGGATTATAATTGTAAACATATAATCACTGAACACAAATGCACCCAAACCTCCACACCCACACGCACCAAAAAAATGAAAACAAAACAAAAAAACAAAAAACCCAAAACCACTCCTAATCACTGATTAATCCCAAATGCATAGTAGTGTATAACTCAATTCCTCACTCGCCCCAGTAGACAGGTCATTTCTACAAAAGATAACATCTGAGATAAATGACATCATGGATCAAATGGACCTACCACACATCCACAGAAAATTCCATCCAAATACTGGAGAATAGGCATTCTTTTCAACAGGCCACAGAACGTTCTGTAAAATAAATCCAAAGCAAGTTTTCACAAATATAAGAATATTGAAATAGTTTCTTGTGTTCTATCTGATCACAGTGGAATAAATCTAGAAATGAACAACAAGAAAAATTATAAAGCATATATAAATTTATGAGGATTAGAAAAACATTCTCCTGAATTTCTTATTAAGGGCTCACAAAAAAAAAATTTCAGGAGAATTTTTAAAATTCCTACAATGGAATGAAAATGAAAGCTCAAAGCCGGGCAGTGGTGGCATACACCTTTAATCCCAGCACTCGGAAGGCAGAGCCAGGAGGATCTCTGTGAGTTTGAGGCCAGTCTGGGCTACCAAGTGAGTTCCAGGAAAGGCACAAAGCTACACAGAGAAACCTTGTCTTGAAAAGCCAAAAAAGAAAAGAAAATGAAAGTTCAGCATACCAAAACTTATGTGATAAAATGCTAACATTTCAAAGAGAGAGATTTATAACTACAAGTGCCTACTTAAAAAAAAAAACCAGAGATTTCAAATAAACAACTCAAGAATGCATTTTCAGGGCTTGGAAAAACATGAGCAAGCCAAACCCAAAATTAGTAGACAGAAATAATTAAAATCAGAGAAGAAATGAATGAGGAAATGAGGAAAAGAATGCAATGAATTGATGAACAAAGAGTTGATTCTTTGAAAAGGTAGACAAGACTGACAAACCCTAGCCATACTGACCATAAGAGGAAGAGAGGGGATACAAATTAATAAACTTAGAGATGAAAAGGAAGACATTACAACAGATACCAATGAAATTTAGAGAATCATTAGATATACCTTCAAAACTCATTCCATTGGAGAATCTAAAAAGAAATGGATGAATTCTAGAGTCTTATGACCTACTAAAATTATATTAGGGCAATAGAAGCAATCTAAATAAATCTATAAGAAGGAATAAGATGAAGTAGTAATAAAAGAAACCACCAACTAAAAAAAGTCCAGACCAAAATGGGTTCTATCCTAGTTAGGGTTCTGTTGCTGTGATAAACACCATAACCAAAAGCCACTTGGGGAAGAAAGGGTTTATTTATTTTACAGATTACAGTCCATTATCCAGGGAAGCCACCTCAGAAGTTCAGAGGCAGGAACTGAAGCAGAGACCATGAAGGAACTTTGTTTCCTGGCTCACTCCCTATGGCTTTCTCTGCTTGATTTCCTATGCAACCCAGGACCACTTCTCCAGCAAAGGCAATGGCCACAGTGGTCCAGACATTCCCACATCAATCATTAATCAAGAAAATGCTGCACAGAACAATCTGGTAGAGGCAAATCTTCAACTGAGGTTCCCTCTTTCCAAGTGACTTTAGTTCATGTTAAGTTGTCAGAAATTAAAGAGCACAGAGTCATTGCTGAATTCTTCCAAACCTCTGAAACAGAACTAACACTAGCGCTTCTCAGAATAATCCATAAAATAATAAAGGAAGGAACACTGACAAAATTTTTTTATCCTGATACCCAAACCAGATAAAGACACAATATCAAAAAGAAAACTACAGACCAATCTCCCTGGTGGATATAGATGCAATTTTTTTTCATCAAAATACTTACAAACAAAATTCAAGAATCATTAAAAAATTAATCTGCCTTGATCAAGTTGACTTCATTACAGAAATGCAAAGATGGTTAAACAAATGCAAATCAGCAAATGTAATAGATCACTGTATAGACTCAAGGACAGAAATCATATAATCAACTCAACATATGCAGAAGAGACCTGTGAAAAAATCCAATATAAAAAAGCCCTGAAGAGAGCAGGAATGTACCCAACATAACAAAGATTCTATACCAGAAGCCTGTAGCCAACACTGAACTAAATAGGAAAAATACAAAGCATTTCCTTTTCATCTCTAAGTTTATTAAATTGTATCCCCTCTCTTCTTATGGTCATTATGGCTAGGGTTTGTCAGTCTTGTCTACCTTTTCAAAGAATCAACTTTGTTCATCAATTCATTGCATTCGTCCCCTCTCCCACTTCATTCATTTCTTCTCTGATTTTAATTATTTCTGTCTACTGATTTTGGGGTTGGCTTGCTCATGTTTTTCCAAGCCCTGAAAATGCATTATTGAGTTCCACTCTTTGTCCCCTCCTTCTCTCATTCTATCTTCTTCTTTCTCTCAAGCCTGGATTTCTCCTTCTATTTATTCTCTCTGCCTGCTAGTCCTGCCTATCCTTCTCCTGCCTAACTATTGACTGTTCAGCTCTTTATTAGACCAATTAGGTGCCTTTGGCAGGCAAAGTGAAACAAATGCAACACATCTTTACATATTTACATAATTAAACAAATTCAGCATAAACAAATGTAACACACCTTTACACAGTTAAAGTAATATTCTGCAGCATAAACAAATGTAACACATTTTTGCCTAGTTAAATTAATACTCCACAACAAATAAATAAATAACCTGGAATAAACCCAACCAAGAAAGTAAAAGATTTCTACAATGAAAACTTTAAACCCTGAAAAATGAAGAAGACACTAAAAGGTGAAAAGATATAGGCCCATGGATTAGAAGAATTAATATTTTGAAAATGGCTATTCTACCAAAACTCAATCCTTATCAAAATTTCAGCACTATTCATCACAGAATTTTTTTTAAAAAATTTTTTAAATGTGTAGGCAAACACAAAATACTCCCAGATGGCTAAAATGATCCTGAGCAAAATAAATGCTGGAGGTGTCACCATATCTGATTTCAATTTATACTACAGGCTCACAGTAACAGAAGCACCATGGTACCAGCACAAAAGCAGACATATGTAGAACAGTTCAATAGACAAGAAGATATAAACCCAACTTCAGCTACCTTACTTTTGAGAAAGACACCTAAAATGCACATCCGATAGCAGAAAACCTCTTTAACAAAGAATTCTGGGGGAAATTGGACACTCTAATGTACCAGAGTGAATGCAGATCCCTATTTCTCATCCTGTACAAAAATAAACTTCAGATGGATCAAGACCTTAGTATAGAACTCTAAAACTGTAAAAGAAAAAAAAGTAGGTAAATACCTCAACTGGTAGAAATTTCTGAACAGAGTTCCAGTTGCTCAGAAGAGAATGCCCACAATCAATAAATAAGATCTCATGAATTCAAAAGCTTCTAGACAGCAAATGAAACAGTTAAGCAAGTGAAAGTCAATCTACAGAAAACCCTTGCCAGCTACACATGCAACAGAGAATTAATATCGACAATATACAAAGAACTCAAAACTAAACATCAAGAAACAAACAACCCAGTCCAGAAAAGAAAAAAAAATGAGCTAATGAAATGAACAGACAGTTCTCAAAAGATGAAATACAAATACAAAAGATGAAAAAATGCAGGATAGGCGAGAATGTGTTCTAGGAGCAATATATATATATATATATATATATATATATATATATATATATATATATATATATATATAAAATGGAGCAATGTGTATGAAAAAATTAAAAATAGCTGTGAGTTCATACAGATAAATAAATAAGTCTGACACATGTGTTCTTTTCCCTGAGAAAAGGCACAATTCTTTACAAACGTTCACTCACAAGCCCTCAGAGAAATGCAAATCAGAGCTGTATGACTCCATGAGGGCACTAGGCAAAATAATTCCAAATTTTCAGCTTGTCCTGGAGTTCTATATTTTACACAGTTCTATAATTATAACTTATACTTTCAAAGCTACCCATTGTTTGTCAAGCTTTGAAATCCACAATTGCTATCTATACAAAATATTGACTTACACTACATCCAAATCAATTTAATAAAATCACTTTATAACAGAGGACTGGGGAGAAAGTAATAACAAATGCTGGAGAGGGTATAGACAAAAGGAAAATCTTATACATTGCTGACGGGGATGTAAATCAGAAGCTGTTATGGAAGTTTCTCAAGAAAGTAAAAAGACCATATGACCCAGCACCAGCAGCACTTCTGGGTACCAAGGGCTCCAAGTGAGCACATCACAGAGATACTTTCACATCAGTGTTTATTGCTACACTACTCTTAACAGTTACATTAGGGAACTAACTAACGTGTACATCAACAAAAGGATGGATAAAGAAAATGTTCCACATGTACATATAGAATGAGAGAGAATTTTTCAGCCATAAGGATGAAATTCTATTTTTTGCAAAAAAAAATGTATACAATTGAATATTAAGCTAAATAAATCAGTCTCAAAAAGACAAGTACAGTATGGTTCTCTCATTTATCTTTTCTAGATTTTTATATTGATATATGTAATCATATGTGTGTGTGTGTGTGTGTGTGTGTGTGTGTGTGTGTGACTTAGAAACTGAAACTGTCTAGAATGACAAAGGAGACTGATGGAGGGGGTAAAAAGGGAAGATGGAAATATGTTCAACGAACAATGCACACTTGTATGAAATTTTTGAAGTTATAATTTAAAACTAATAAATACATAATTATGCTCCTTAGGTCCTTCCCCTGGTTGGGGATGGTGTAACTTTCTCCCTAGTGCTCCATTCTACATGTCTCCTGGTGCTGGATTTGTTTGTACTCATCACTGTTGGGCACAGGTGCTCCTCCTTGCTCAAGCTCCATTTTTCTTTTGAAAATAAGGCTTACAGAGCAGCACGTTGACCGTGAGGTGTAGAGACCAAGATGAATCACAGAAGCAGGTAGGTGGCATGAGCACAATTGTGTCTTACACCCACATGAATCTTCCCCCAGGGCCTTTCTTCCCAGCATCCCTTTCCTTGATTCTCATTACCCAAAGGACAATGAGATTATTCAGGAGCTAGAGATAGCTAACTAAAAGGAAGAATATAGCACACAACAATTCTTCTAGATATACTATGTGCACATGCACACACGCACGCACACACATACACACACACACATACACACACACACAGGATTATGGACAGTAATATACTCAGCCTAAGTATGGTGGTGATTTAATTCATATCCCTTTCCCCCAGCTACCAGAAGTGTTGACTTCTTGATGACTCCACTGAGTTTCTTTCTAGGTTATGTATGAAGGAAGCAGGAGACACTTTTCCAAGGTTCTCCCTCTTCCCAGGACAGATGATATCCAAAAGATTACCTGACCCATGTTAGGAGTTCAAAGTTTGGTCTCTACCTAAACTCACGGAGAGTCTGAATGGCCAAAGTACAACCTGCTCTCCCCATGGTGCTGGTGAAGACCTTTGTTTAGATTGCATCATGGCTAGACTTCTGTCCAGCCCCTCACATAGCTTACATCCAAAAGTGATCAAACTAAGAATGCATGCACACACACACACACACACACACACACACACACACACACACACACACACACAAAACTATGGAAGAAAGTTATGATGTATGTGGACTCTACTCCATGTTCCTGTGAATCTAAAAACTATCCTGAAAGTGAAATTTATTATTAAAAATGAATAAATTATAAAATAACTATTTTAAAGGCATTCAAAATTTAAGTCTAGATTTCTTTATTATTGCAGTTGGCCAACCCTGCATTCTTCTAACAAACTGCTCACCCTCACTTCCTAGCCCTGCATCTCCTCCAACCTGGTAAGTGGCTCTGAGCGTGATGACCACATTTGAACAGCTCTGTGTTTGGCTCGGTTTCCTTTTTAACAAACAAGCATCAGAATACAAGGCTAGTTTTCCATCCCTTCACAAGGAATCTCTAGGATCATGTCATCATGTCTAGGTCAGCAAATGGATCACCCAAGGAAAGGGAAACTGTATAGTTATGGAAAGCCAGGGTGATGGGACTGGAATGGGAGGATTAATGGAGAGGGGGAGGAAAGGGATGAGGAAGGAAATATAGGGAAGGACATCTAACACTAAGGATCATTTGAGAATTCATATGTAAACCTACTACTGTAGAACCTTTTAAAATTACACACACACACACACACACACACACACACAAAAAAAAAAAAAAAAAAACAGAGAAGACAAAGTCCCGGCTAGCTGTCTCACACCAAGTGAAACCTCCAGTGCCAGAAATGGGTCACATCTAACTGAGTTGAGTTGTTGGCCAAAGGGCCCCCTGGAAACTCTCAAGCAAATCAGGCTACTATCAAGGCTATCAGTTGTTCTATACAAACTGTGGTGAGGCCCTGTTGTTGAAGACAACACCTACATATGTCATTGAACATAGAGAAGTCAAGATGGTGCCTATCTAGAGTCTTAACCCCTACTGACTAGTGTTCATGGTACTGGAAGGTACTCTGCACACTACCAGAGGAGAAAGGTAAGTGCCAATACAGCTACAGACTCTTTGATAGACAATAGTGACATGTCTGTGTGATACACTTGTGTAACAGAGGCACAAACATTGTGAGAAGTAACCAACCACTCTCAAGACCTATTCCATGAGATAGAACCCATGCCTGACACTGATCAGGTGGCCAAGAACCTGAGACTAGATAAGCCAGGGGTCTAGAGTAAAATCAAATGTTATTGTTCCGCTATAGAAATATAGCAGTATAATGACTCCTAACAACATTCTGCTGTACCCATAGATTAGCTCTTACTCAGCCATCTCAGAGAAGCTCCCCCATGCAGTAGATGGGAACAGATACAGAGACCCACAACTGTAAAATGTTCAGAGTGAGAAACTTTGGACCACTCAGTCGTAACTGGAACGCCTCCATCAAATCCTTCCCCTCAAGATTCAGGGAACTCCATGAAAAGGAGGCAGAAAGAGTGTAAGATTCTGAGGAAATGAATGACACCAAGAAAGACATAACGCAAATAGGGAAGTTGGTGAAATGATTAGAAGGCAAACCCCCCAGACTCATAAGTAAAAGAAAAGTAGTAGCTGAAACCAAACAGAGCCAACCTGCCTATCAGCTTGGTTTGTAAGATGTGAGTGCTTGACTTCAAAATAACCCAGAGATGCAGTTACACTGTTGAGAGGCCAGAAATGACGCAATTTCTTGTGGGTCTTGGAAATCCTAGAGCAGAAGGTCACAGCTGAAACCCCAGAAAACAGGAAGTACAGCAAAGGCCAAGAGGGAATGTGAAGCAACAATACCCACTACCATAAGTGAGACAGACATTGGGAGAGAACTGAAACTCAGGCCACTCTTCAAGAGCTCTTCATATATTATATCACACTAACTTTATTTATATTGTTTAAACTTTTCCAGGAACTCTGCAATCTCCTCCCATGAAGAGAATCAGTCAATATATTTGGCCCATATTTTTAAAATTCCCAGACATGAGATGTGTTGGCAAAAGTTACATTCAGTAAGAGACTTGTCATGGTGTGCTAATTCTATAATAAATAGCCTCAAGTCCCAAATATCAGGAATTAACACCTCAAATATGCTTAATACATGTAGGCAAACAGGACTTTGATGTAGGCGATCATTAAGGAACCAGGATCCTCCCACAATCTCGCTCCTCCACCTTAAATGAAAGCTCACAGGCTCCTCCCATAACGTGGTTCCTCCACCTAAATGTAAACTCACAGATAGGGCAGGGAGTAGAGCATGGAGGAAGTCCACCCACTCTTACCTGACTTCAGCCTAGAAATGGCCAGATGCTTTTGCTCACATTCTCTTGGAAAGAACCAGTCGCATGACTTTGCTACAGACAAGGAGCTGGGGAATAGCTTGTGTGCCCAGGAGGTGCATGCGCTAGGTTGGGTGATTATTAAGATTGTCAGAAGTAATTACGAGAGAAACACAAAAGCTGCCCAAACATGTTGGAGTTCTATGGTTTCATACTCAGAAAACAAGGCTGTCTAGACAACTTTCTCTTAACACTTGGGTCAGCGCCACACTGGATAGTGTTTATTCATAGGAAGCATAAACGGCCTTCATCCAAATTTGGATTCAGCTACTTGCCTCTTCTGAGACCAGCCTGAAATAAGTTAACTGTCCTCTTTGTAGCTCTATTTTGGCGTTTGTGTATTAAGGATATTGGCACTTGCTTCAAAAGGGCCATAAAGTTAAAGTGGTAACTTTTACCTGGAAAAGACCCCTCAGGGTAATGTTCAGCACAGGGGACCCTAATGGCTTTACATTAACAAATAACAACTAACAATGTCTAGGATACACACCAAGCAGGAACCATTTCTCTCCATATTCTAGAAAGAAAAGTAGATCCTGGTGGTTAGCCACTCCAAAGCTGTACAGCTAGTCAGCACAAGGTAAGTACTGGTACCCCGAGAGTTCTAGCTTTGGAAATTAATCTCCATATTATCTACACCGCCATTTCCTGACTCTCAGTAGGTATTCCATGCTGTTATTGCTACTAAGCAATTTTACTAAGGTATAATTGACATATAATACAGCACATACTTTATAGCTCTCTCTCCGTGTGTGTGTGTGTGTGTGTGTGTGTGTGTGTGTGTGTGTGTGTGTGTGTCCGTCCATCACCATAATCTCTTCTGGTAGTGGCAGAGATGAAAGAGTTCTTCATATGTTCTAAAAGCAAGCCTATAATCAGAAAGTGCTTTGAAAATATTTCCTTCCAGAACATAGCTGAGCTATCTCACCAGGCCCCAGTTACATCCATTTTCCTGAAAACAATATAACTTCATTTTCTTTATGTACATCTGATTTTCCTCACCCATGACAATGTTGTTGAACACCAAATTTGTTCCTTCATGTACTGCAGACAGTGCTGTAATCAATACCAACGTGCAAGTATCTATTTAATGTACTGATTTCTTTGGAATGGTATAGTTTGACACATCAAGTTGAGCCAGAACCAACCTCCTTTCTCCCCCTGCATCAAGGCTGAGAGAGATATCCCAGTGTGGGGAAAAGGTTCCTGGGAGTTTCCCTGGCACCAAATTTCTCCCTGGCCTCCAAAAGGCCCCCTAGAGATATCTCTTTCATTACAATCCCTCTCCATCCAGCCCCCAACACAACTAACCTGACCCCCCATCTTGTCCCCTCCACCACCACCACCCCACTCTCAGTTTACCCAAATCTCATCCATTTCCCTTTCCCATGGAAATCCATGTGTCCCTCTTAGGGTCCTCCTTGTTACCTAGCTTCTCTGAGGCTGTGGATTGTAGCCTGATTATCCTTTGCTTTATATCTAATACCATGTTCATCTTTCTGAGTCTGACTTACCTCACTCAGGATGAATTTTTCTAGTTCCATCCATTTTCCCGCAAATTTCATGATGTCATTGGTTTTTTTTACCACTGAGTAGTACTCCATTGTGTAAATGTACCAAATTTTATTCATTCTTCCATTGATAGGCATCTAAGTTATCTAGGTTGTTTCCAGGTTCTAGCTATTACAAATAATGCTGCTATGAACATAGTTGAGCAGGTGTCCTTGTGGTATGATTGAGCATCCTTTGGGTATATGCCCAAGAGTGGTATCAGTGGGTCTTGGAGGTAGATTGATTCCAAATTTTCTGAGAAACCTCCATACTGATTTCCAAAGTGGCTGTACACATTTTCACTCCCACCAGCAGTGGAAGGACTCTTCCCCTTACTCCACATCCTCTCCAGCATAGGCTGTCATTAGCATTTTTGATCTTAGCCATTCTGACAGGTGTAAGATGGTATCTCAGAGTCATTTTGATTTCCATTTCACTGATAGCTAAGGATGTTGATTCTTTAAGTGTTTATCAGTCATTTGAGATTCTTTTGTTGAGAATTTTCTGTTTAAATTTGTACTTCATTTTTAATAAGATTATTTTGGCATTTTGATATCTAGTTTCTCGAGTTCCTGAGTTTTTGAGATCAGCCCTCTGTCAGATGTAGAGTTGATGAAGATCTTTTCCCATTCCGTAGGCTGAGTTTTTTGTCTTATTGACAGTGCCATTTGCCTTACAGAAACTTCTCAGTTTCAGGAGGTCTCATTTATTAACTGTCAATCTCAGTGTCTGTGCTACTGGTGTTACGTTCAGGAAGTAGGAAGTTGTCTCCTGTGCCAATGTGTTCAAGGCTGCTTCCTACTTTCTCTTCTGTCAGGTTCAGCATAACTGGATTTATGTTAAGGTCTTTGATCCACTTGGATTTGAGTTTTGTGAGGGGTGATAGATATAGATCTATTTGTTCTTCTACATTCAAACATCCAGTTATATCAGCACCATTTGTTGAAATGTTTCTTTTTTCCATTGTATAATTTTCACTTCTTTGTCAAAAATCAGGTGTTTGTAGGTGTGTGGATTTACATCAGGGTCTTCAATTTGATCCCATTAATCTACCTGTCTATTTTTAAAACAGTATCATGCTATATTTATTATTATAGCTCTATAGTGGAGCTTGAAGTCAGGGATGGTGATACCTCTGGAAGTTCCTTCATTGTACAGGATTTTTTTAGCTATAGTGGATTTTTTGTTTTTCCATATGAAGTTGGGTATTATTCTTTCCAGGTCTGTGAAGAACTGTATTGGTATTTTGATGGGGATTGCACTGAATCTGTAGATTATTTTGGCAAGATTGCCATTTTCACTATGTTAATCCTACTGATCCATGAGCATGGGAGATCTTTCCATTTTCTGATATCTTCTTCAGTTTCTTTCTTCAAAGACTTAAAGTTCTTGTCATTCAGGTCTTTCACTTGTTTGGTTAGAATTACCCCAAGATATTTTATATTATTTGTGGCTATTATAAAGGGTGTCCTTTCTCTGATTTCTTTCTCAGCCCATTTATCATTTGTATATAGAAGGGTTACTGATTTTTTTTTTTTAGTTAACCTTGTATTCCGCCATATTACTGAAGGTATTTATCAAGTGTAAGAGTTCCCTGGTAGAATTCTTGCGGTCATTTATGTATATTATCATATCTTTTGCAAATAGCAGAAGTTTGACTTCTTCCTTTCCAATTAGTGTCCCCTTGATCTCCTTTTGTTGCCTTCTTGCTCCAGCTAGAACTTTGAGTACTATATTGAATTGATATGCAAAGAGTGGACAGCCTTGTCTTATTCCTGATGTGAGTGGAATCACTTTGAGTTTCTCTCCATTTGATTTGATGTTGGCTGTCAGCTTGCTGTACATTTAGGTATGGTCCTTGTGTCTCTGACTTCTCCAGAATCTTTATCATGAAGGGGTGTTAGATTTTGTCAAAGGCTTTTTCAGCATCTAATGAGATGATCATGTGGGTTTTTTTCTTTCAGTTTGTTTATATGGTAGATTACATTGACAGATTTTTCCATGTTAAACCATCCCTGCATCTCTGGGATGAAGCCTACTTGTTCATGATGGGTGTTTGTTTGTTTGTTTAATGGTTCTTGGATTCATTTGCCAGTATTTTATTGAGTATTTTTGCATCAGTTTCATGAGGGATATTGGTCTGTAATTCTTTCTTTGTCACATCTTTGTGTGATTTGGGTATCAGGGTAACTGTGGCCTCATAAAAAGAGTTTGGCAATGTTCCTTCTGTTTCTATTGTGTGGAACAATTTGAGGAGTACTGTATTAGCTCTTCTTTGAAATTCTGCACTAAAACCATCTGGTCCTGGGCTTTTTATTTTTGTTTTTTGGTTTGGAGACTTTTAATGACTGTTTCTATTTCCTTAAGGGTTATAGGTCTATTTAAATTGTTTACTTGGTCTTGATTTAACTTTGGTTATATGGTACCTATCCTTAAAATTGTCCATTTCTTTTAGATTTTCCAATTTTGTGGAGTACATGTTTTTGAAGTATGACCTAATGATTCTCTAGATTTCCTTGTTGTCTGTTATTATGTTCCCCTTTTCATTTCTGATTTTGTTAATTTGGATTTTCTCTCTCTGCCTTTTGGTTAGTTTGGATAAGGGTTTGTCTATCTTGATTTTTATCAAAAAACCAACTCTGTTTCATTGATTCCTTGTATTGTTCTCTTTTTTTCTATTTCAGTGACTTCAGCCTGGAGTTTGACTATTTCTTGCCATCTACTCCTCCTGGGTAAGTCTGCTTCTTTTTGTTCTAGAGCTTTCAGGTATGCTGTTAAGTCACTAGTGTGAGATTTCTCCAAATTCTTTATGAAGGCACTTAGTGCTATAAAATTTCCTCTCAGCACTACTTTCATAGTGTCTCATAGGTTTACATACGTTGTACATTCATTTTCATTGAATTCTAGGAAGTCTTTAATTTCTTCTATATTTCTTCCTTGATCCAGTGGTGATCCAGTTGAGAGTTGTTCAGTTTCCATGAATTTGCAGGCTTTCTGTAGTTTGTTTTGTTGTTGAACTCTAACACATGGTGATCTGATAAGATATAGGGTATTATTACAATTTTTGTGTCTGTTGAGATTTGTTTTATGACTTTTTTGTGTTTGAGTGAAATGTTCTGTAGATGTCTAGTAAGTTCATTTGAGTCCTAACATCTGCTAGTACCCTTGTTTCTCTGTTAAGTTTCTGTCTGGCAGACCTGTCCATTGGTGAGAGTGGAATGTTGAAGTCTCCCACTATTAGTGTGTGGGGTTTGATGTGTAATTTAAGCTTTAGTAATGTTTCTTTTACAAATGTGGGTACTCTTGTATTTGAGGCATAGATGTTCAGAATTGAGACTTCATCTTGATTGATTTTTCCTTAGATTAACATGAAATATTCTTCTCTATTGCTTTTGATTAATTTTAGTTTGAAGTCTATTTTGTCAGGTATTAGGATAGCTCACCAGCTTGCTTCTTAGGTCCATTTGATGGGAAGATCTTTTCTCAACCCTTTACTCTGAGGTAATGTCTGTCTTTGAAGTTGGAGTGTGTTTCTTGTATGCAGTGGAAGGAAGGGTCCTGTTTTTGTATCCATTCTGTTAGCCTGTGTCTTTTTATCAGTGAATTAAGTCCATTAGTATTAAAAGATGTTAATGACTAGTGATTGTTAATTCCTATTTTTTGTTTGTTTGTTTGTTTTGGTGGTGGTGGTGGTGGTGGTGGTGGTGGCGGTAGTGTGTGTGTTTCCTTCCTTGGATTTTGTTGGTGTGAGATTATCTGTTGCCTGTGTTTTCATGGATGTATCTAACTTCCTTGGGTTGAGGTTTTCCTTCTAGTACCTTCTGTAGGGCTGGATTTGTGGGTAGATATTGTTTAAATCTGGTTTTGTCATGAAATATCTTGTTTTCTCTGTCTATGATGATTGAAAGTTTTGCTGGGCATAGTAGTCTAGTCTAGCATTCATGGTCCCTTAGTGTCTACAAAATGTCTGTTCAGGCTTTTAGAGTCTCAGTTTGTCTTCTATCAGGTCAGCATATGATCAAAGACTATTATGTTGAGGTCTTTGATCCATTTGGAGTTGAGTTTTGTGCAGGGTGATAAGTATGGATCTATTTGGATTCTTCTACAGGCAGCCATCCAGTTTGACCAGTGCTACTGATTGAAGAGGCCATCTTTTTTCCAGTGTGTATCTCTGGCTTCCCTATCAGTTATTCATAGGTATGTGAACTTGCGTCTGGATTTTCAGTTTGATTCCATTGATCAACATATCTGTTATTGTGCCAGTACCATGCTGATTTTATTCCTATGGCTCTGTAGTAAAATTTGAGATTGGGGATGGTGATACTTCCAGCAGTCCTTTTATTATTCAGGACTGTTTTTGCTATTCTGAGTTTTTTTTTATTTCCATATAAAGCTTGAAACTGTCCTTTCCAATTCTGTTAAGAACTGTGTTAGAATTTTTATGGAAATTGCATTGAATTCTATAGATTGCTTTTGAATAGGATTGTCATTTTCACTATATTAACACTACTAGTCCATGACACAGGAAATATTCCCATCCTCTGATATCTTATTTAATTTCTTTCTTTAATGTCTTAAAGTTTTTACTACACAAATCTTCCACTTGCTTGGTTATAATAAGGCCAAGATTTTTTTTTAAGACTATTGTGAAAAGTGTTGTTTCCCGCTTGTTTGTTTGTCAATCCATTAGTCATTCACATACAGGGAGGCTACCGATTTTCATGAGTTAATTTTGTGCCCTGCTGCTTTCCCAAAAGTGTTTATCAATTGTAAATGTTTCCTTGTGGATGTTTTAGAGTCGTTTATGTATACAATCACATCATCTGAAAATAAAGATATATTGACTTCTTCCTTTCCAGCTGATAACCCCTTGATCTCCTTCACTTGTCTGATCGCTCTAGCTAAGACTTCAAGTCCTATATTGAAAAGATATGGAGAGAGCGGATGAACCTTGTCTTGTTCCTGATTTTAGTGGTACTGAGGGGTACACTCAGGACAGCCCCAGTTCCAGTGGGTAAGGATCAGATGCTAGCGCCTGGTGATGTCATTAAGCTCGGAGGCTGCCTGGTACTGGTGGAAATAGAAGCACTGGAGGTGGTCCACCAGATGAGGTTGGCCAGTACTCCACACCACAGAAGTAAAGGGGAGTGAGCAGGCTGCCCAGGACCCCTGCCACCTGGGCCACAGTCTGCTGGGCCCAGTTCTCTGCCAGAGTTCACAGGGATGAAAGTCTGAGGACTGGGGCAGGGCCAGTGGGGGGGGGGGAGGGTGGAGCCCAAGAGTAGCCACCTGCAAGATGGAAGAAGGGAATTATGGATGGAGACAGAATAGTGGGAGTCTAGAGGCTCCTACCCATGCCCAGGTTATACCCAACTGACCTTAGGGGTCCTCCATCCTTCCCCAGTCTGCAGGCCAGCCCACACTACTACCTGCTGGTCCCGCCTCCACTCCTCTCTGTCATTAGGTCTTGTCCTCACACTCTACAGGCCAACAGTCTGTGCCCCTGCCCAAGCCCTGCCCACACTTCTATCTGCTGGCCCCACCCTTACCAGGCCACACCCAACTTCTGCCTGCTGGCCCAGTCCTTGCTCAGACCCCAACCCCACCTTTTATCTAAAGCCCAACCCTTATCACACTTGTCCCCACCCTCTATCTAGTGGCCCCGCCCTCTTTTCCCGCTAGCCCAATACCCAGAGTCTTGAGAAGCTGAGGGCAGAGTGAGGATGGGCTGTAGTCAGGTACATAGGCTCGCCATGTTTGTGTATCAGTGGACACGGGAACCCCTGTGGGGGGAGGCAGTGGAGGCTGCAGAGGCGGTGGTCTTCCCAGAGCAGGGACCCCATGACCAGGCCCCCTGCCCCATGGGACTATCCCACCTAGGGTGCATACGCACTGCTGGATCTCGCGAGCCTCATTACAGCTGGCCTTTATGCGCAGCTTCTCCACACATTGACCAAACACAGGTAAGCCTGCAGGTGCCGCTGGGTCACCGCCAGCTGCAGTAGGCACAACTCCACCAGCACAGAGGTACAAGGAGTTGAAGGCCCCGTCGGATGGCCTGCAATAAGAGCCAAGCAGGAAGAAAGTGTGGGTGAGCCAGAATCTTTTCAGCTCATTCCCAGTCTCAGATACCCCAGGCCCCACGGTGCCCTCACATAGGCACAGAAAGAAAAGTCACATTCCCCATGGGTGTCTGGTACAGGAAGTCCCAGGTGACAGGTTTTGACCAGAGCCACATGGAGGACAGGAAGCTCGTGTGCAGGAGCAGCCTGAGGACGATCACCGTGGTAGGGCCAGGCTCCTAATCCCAAGCCTCCACACCAGTCTCCATCCCATCCCAGGAGGCCAGGCTAACTGCAGCCTTGGGCCTGTCTGCAAACAGGGTCAGTGCATCCAGAGCTAGTTCATTTGGCCCAGGAAAAATAAGGAAGATGCCGAGGAAGGGGCCTAGCACAGCCAGCCCAAGGTGGATGGCCAGCTTGACCACACGGAGTGTGGGGAGAAGAGAAGTTTTCAGGGAACCCACAATTGGTCATAGTTCAGCTTGGGGACCTCTGGTTGCTCCCCTCTACCTGCACCATCCCCCTAAGATCCAGTCCCCAGGATTCATGCCCAGTCCCAACCCTGCTTCTTCAAAACAGGCTTTAGGTTCTGGGTCATGCTGGCCAGGCCTGGAGAAAGGAGAGGACCAAGTGTGTGGATTGCTAGGGCTTCTGGGGTTAGACTGGCTGGCTGTAGTGATTTGAAAGAAAAATGGTCCCCAAAGGGAGGTCATTAGGAGGTATGGCTTTGTTGGAGTGGGTGTGGTCTTGTCAGAGGAAGTGCATCACTGTGGAGGTGGGCTTTGTGCTCAAGCCACACCCAATGTCTCAGACTACTTCCTGTTGTCTGCACAAGATGTAGAAGTCTCAGTTTCTCTCCAGCACCATGTCTGCCAGCATGCCACCATGTCCCACCATGATGATAATGAACTAAACCTCTGAAACTGTAAGCCACCCAATTAAATGTTTCCATTTGCTTCTATGAGCAAGGGGCATCAAGATCATGGTGGGGAAACCTACAGATACAACCAAACCAAACTAGTGAGAACTTAGAAAATTTAGACCCACACTTGTGGAGCCTCCACAGGACTGGACTAGGCCCTCTGCATATGCGAGACAGTTGTGTAGCTTGATTTGCTCAAGGGGCCCCCTGGCAGCAAGATCAGGATCCATCCCTGGTGCATGAGCCGGCTTTTTGGAGCCCACTACCTATAGTGGGACACCTTGCACAGGCTTGAGGTAGGGGTGGAAGTGGAGGTGGTTGGGGAAGGGGGAGAGGGTGGGGGAATGGAAGAGGTTTTGACTGCCTCTACCAAATGGACCAGGCTCTGCTGACTCCCCATGGGAGGCCTTACCTTCTTGTAGGAGGGAATGGGGGGTGGGGGGGAAGACTGGAAGGGTAGGAGAAGGGAAGAGAGGGAATCTGTGATTGGTATGTAAATGAATAAAAAAAAATTCTTAATTAAAGAAAAAAGAGTTGCCATGGTCATGGTGCCTCTTCACAGCAACAGAAACCCTAACTAACACAGAAGTATACAGAGAGAAGGCCAGAGTGAGCAGGCACCATAACACTAAGCTATGTTGGTCTCCTGGGCTGGGCCCAACATAAAAGGCCTCTGCGAAGAGGTACACATCAACGGAGCACATGGAAAAGTTCACTGAGTGCAAGGCAAAGTCTACAAGCCATTCATAGTCCACAAAGAATTGCAGGACCAAAAGGACAGGAGCTCAGCTGCAGACTCCAGGCTCACCTGACTCACAGCCTCCCTGGGCGGGATGACCACAGCAGCTGGGGAGGGCATCCACAGAAGTGAGGGGACAGGTCTCCAGCTGGAAAGGGGCATCTCAAGGCACCTTAGACAATGGCTTCTCATCATGAAGGCCATCTACCCAGCCTGGCACATGGGGACAGGAAAGGTGAGTTAGAGCAATCTCCTCTGGGCTTCACAGAGAGCCCAGATGGTACTGACTTGGGAAAGAAGCAACATTAGGTGTGGGGGAAGCCTAGGCGCAGGGCCAGCTCAGAGCAAATAACCAGAAATACAAGATGCTAACTACAGCCAACAACACAGCATGGGCCGGCAGGCCATGTCTCCCAGCCTGGAACCTGTGGACAGGAGGGCAGAGCCCTGCCTGGGCCCTGTGGGGTCAAAGTAGGAACCGATCACCACTCCTTCTTGCCTCTGGGCCTCGGTTTCCCTGCCAGAGCCACGATTCCTCCTCTGACAGGTGTTTGTATCAGAACAGACTGAGGGTGAAGAAAAGTCAGGAAAGGCTGTCCCTGGGATGTGAGGCAAAGAACACGAATCTGGTTTTGAGAATGATCTTTTTCTGTGTTCTTGGATTCTATTTGCAAGTATTTTGTTGAGAATTTTTGCATGTTCATAAGGGAAATTGGTCAGTAACTCTCTTTCGTTGTTGGATCTTTATGTGGTTTGGGTATCAGGGTAACTGAGGCCTCACAAAAAGAATTGGACGATGTTCCTTCTATTTCTGTTGTGTGGAATAATTTGAGGAGTATTGGAGTTAACTGTTCTTTGAAAGTCTTGTAGAATTCTGGGCTAAATCCACCTGTCTCTGGGCATTTTTTAGTTATGAGACTTTATTACTGCTTCTATTTCACTATGGGATTATAGGTGTGTTTAAACTACT
Source organism: Peromyscus maniculatus bairdii (assembly GCF_049852395.1). Lineage (NCBI taxonomy): Eukaryota > Metazoa > Chordata > Mammalia > Rodentia > Cricetidae > Peromyscus > Peromyscus maniculatus. The sequence goes on along the minus strand of NC_134860.1, from coordinate 59,900,465 downwards.
TATCTGGTCTTGATGTAACTTTAGTGGGTGGTCTATATTGAGAAAATTATCCATTTCTTTTAGATTTTCCAATTTAATGGAGTACAGGTTTTTAAAGCACATCCTTATGATTCTCTGGATTTTCTCCATGTCTGTTATTATGTCCCTCTTTTTGTCTTCAATTTTATTCACTTGAATCTTCTCTCTCCACCTTTTAGTTAATTTTCATATGGGTTTGTCAACCTTATTGAGTTTCTCAAAGAATCAACTCTTTGTTTCACTGATTCTTCTTTTTGTTTGTTTGTTTGTTTTGTTTTGTTTTGTTTTGTTTTCGAGACAGGGTTTCTCTGTGTAGCTTTGAGCCTTTCCTGGAGCTCACTCTGCAGCCCAGGCTGGCCTTGAACTCAGAGATCCGCCTGGCTCTGCCTCCAGAGTGCTGGGATTAAAGGCTTGTGCCACCACCGCCCAGCTGTCTCACTGATTCTTTATATTTTTTGTTTGTTGATTTTCATTTTATTGATTTTAGCACCGAGTTTGATTATTTCTTCCCATCTGCTTCTTCTGGGTGTGACTTTTTTTTGTTCTAGAACTTTCAGGTGTGCTGTTAAGTTGTTTTTGTTTTGTTTGTTTTTATGTAGGCACTTGGTGCTATGAACTAGTCTTTTAGAACTGCTTTCATTATGCCCCATTATTTTGGGTATGACATGTTTTCATCTTCATTCAATTCTAGGAAGTCTTTAGTTTTCTAGTTTCTGTCTTGACCCATTTTTCATTCGGTAGTGAGTTGTTCAGTTGCCATGATTTTGTAGGTTTTCTGTTGTTTCTGTTGTTGTTGTTGTTGTTGTTGTTGTTATTGTTGTTGAAATCCAGCTTTAATCTGTGGAGGTCTGATAGTGTAAAAGAATTTCTAAAATGGTCTTATTAAATAAAAAACATGGAGCCAAATATAGGGGTGAAAGCCTTAGATTAGGGAAATAGGGAAAGCTGCCAGCCAAACTTACCTCACCAACTCTGTAGCTTCCAAATGCGAGTTACTTCCTATCTACCCAAGCCTTTATTGCCTTGCTGTTCTGCCCTCTCATTGGCTCTCTTAGCCCAACTACCTCACTTCCTCTTCCTACACAGCTGTTACTTTCTGTCTGTCTGTCTGTACAGACCTCCAGGTCTCTATGGTTGATACTGGGATTAAAGGTGTGTGTTACCAAGCTTGGTTCTGTTCCTTAATCCTCCTAAGGGATTAAGGGCATGTGCTGCCTGACTTTTGTTTATTTAAAATGGCTGGCCTTCCCCCCCAACCCCCATCTCCAAGTAAGCTTTATTTATTAACACACAAATTAAATATCACCACATTTCCCCTTTTTTGTCTCATAAATTTTTTAAAGTTATAAAGTAATTCTAGATACTGGTATCTGATCTTGTGTTTGTTGGGTGGATGCCTGGTGTCCTCTGTATGAGCACACAACAGAGGTATATGCATGTCAGTGCCACAATACATGTCACAGCAAAGTTATCTAGCCTTGGAGTTAATTTCTGAGCAGTTTCTGCTGCCAGGACCACCGGTCCTTTCTTTGGATTCTGACTTAGTTCTTAAGCTTTTTTCTTTTAACTCATACTTTAATTCCTTTTTCTTATATGTCCTTTATTTTCCTCTTCATTCTTTTAGTAGAACAAACTACCACCAACAATTAAAACAACAGAGGATTCACCCTGGGATTAGTAGTTATGTGCAATATTAAGCATTTCACCCGCAGTTTTGTGCCCAGCTCTATGAAATAATTGTTTTTATTCACTCTTTAAAGATAAATAAATGGAAGCATAGCAACACAGGGAGAAAGATGTAATTCTCTTAGGTAAATCTAGATTTGGAAATTATATGAATATGAAAGACATTATTAAAATAGAAACTTCTGTATGCTATATATCACTAAAGGCTGCTAAGAGCCATCAAAGGTCTGGAGCACCTGAATGATTGGATTGGAAAGAATTTATATTATTCTTATATTAATTCCTTATGAATATACATATATATAAATTCTAATTTATATCACAGCCACTTTTTGTTTTGTTTTATTTTTGTAGCAATTGAAAATCTGATTTATACAGAAAAAAATTAAAAAGTTTTAAAGTACCCAAAACAACTTCTAAAAAAAAAACAAAACGAAGCCGGGCAGTGGTAGCGCACGCCTTTAATCCCAGCACTCAGGAGGCAGAGCCAGGCAGATCTCTGTGAGTTCGAGGCCAGCCTGGACTACCAAGTGAGTTCCAGGAAAAGGCGCAAAGCTACACAGAGAAATCCTGTCTCGAAAAACCAAAAAAAAAAAAACGAGAAAGATCATGCTATCCAATTCTGACTAATTAGAAAGTAATGGTGGTATGAAGAGGGGCAAATATATTCAGAGATATGAAGGGAAAAGAAATCCATGTCTGTATGGTCAGGAGATTTTTGGCAAAATTTTAAAAGCAATTCACTAAAAATATAGTCATTTTAGTAAATATATTCAGAGATATGAAGGGAAAAGAAATCCATATGTGCATGGTAGGAGATTTTTGGCAAAAGTTTAAAAGCAATTCACTAAAAATATAGTCATTTAGCAATTGGTGGTAGAACTACTGGATATCCATAGGTGAAAGAGATAAAAGAAAGAATAAAAAAAAAAAAACCTTGGTTTAAAGTCTAGTAACAGATAGAAGCCTAAGTGGACAATAGACCTAGGTGCAAAAATCTAATAATAAAACTTTCTAGAAGGAAATCTAACAAGATTTTTGTGGCATTGTATGAGGCAAGCATTTATAAATATCACACCCAATGCATACTTCATAAAAGAGAAATTTCCAAGGCCCAGAGAACATCTCAGAAGCGGGTGAGAAAGAATATAAGAGCTGAGGATGGTTAGGCATGCAGCAAAAAAAGCTGCCATGGTGTAGCTGCTGTACTCGGGAACTCACTGACCATGTGCTTATCTGCACAAGATCTTCCTAGGATTGGGCCCCTCAACATTCTATCATGGATGCTGGGGGGAGGAGGGCATGAGGCCATCCTTTTATGAAAAAGTATTGGGAGTTAATGATTGTTGGAGGTGGGTGTCATTTTATTTGGTGGTACAACTGCAGATAACCTGTCCTTGCTCCCACAAATAACCTCCCCACTCCCGCTTAGACAGAAAACCTCTAATTGAACTCAGTAGAGTGACCACACACACAATAAAAGGCATGGAAGTATGAGGGAGACATGTTGAGAAGAAAAGTTACAACAGAAGCGGGGAGGGAGAAAAGGAACTACACTTGTCCTGACTGGTCCAGACCAGAACTGAAGAGTTTGTCCCAGACTTGACTGGTTTGGAGCAGGCCAGACTATGCTAGACTGGTTTTGACTGGTTTTGACCAGACTTGAATGGACTTGACTGGTTTTTTTGTTTTTGTTTTATTTTGTTTTTTGGTTTTGTTTTTTGGTTTTGTTTTTTGGTTTTGTTTTTTGGTTTGGTGTGTGTGTGTGTGTGTGTGTGTGTGTGTGTGTGTGTGTGTGTGTGTGTGTGGTTTTGCTGGACAGGACTAGACTTGATCAGTTCAAACTAAGCTTGACTGGTTTGAACCAGACTTGACCTGTTTAGACTTAAGCATTTTGCCCACTGATGTATCTCCTCAGCCCAGCATGCTTTTCTCCCCCTCCCTCTCCCTCCAGGAAAGAAAAGCTAATATGTTACCCGCCTAAGAAAATCCGTATGTTCATCTTGACGTGTATTTTACAATTTATCTCAAATCCTCAGTGTTTATAACTGCTGTCAGAAACACAGTGGTTTACCCAGGCTAAGACCACCTGCCTGGAAGCCACATGAAATGCAGAATCCTCCTGGCTGTGACTCCCACCATCGCCATCACCTCCCTTTCCCAAAATGATAGGAGTCTATTCATCTTCATGGTGGAATCGTACTCTAACACTGAGCAGACACTTGTCAAAAGCACAAATGGCCAATGAATGTATGGGGGGGGGGGACCTCAGCATCTTCAGCCAGCAAACAACAGAGATCAGAGCTACACAGATCCTGTCACACCCAAGCCACAGTAGCTACCACCAAGAATTCAAGACATAATAAGTCCTGGTAAGAAGGCAGGGGAAGGGGCCCTTCTGCAGCCTTGGTAGGGACGAGAGTTAGTGAAGCCACTACTGAAATCAGTAGACAGGCTTCTTGAAGACTGAGAGTAGAAACAACACATGATCCAGCTCTAGCACTAATTTTTTGTATTAATAGTTTTCACAAGAAGATTCAGAGAGGCCAGAGGATGTCAGAGAACTTGAGGTGAAGAGTGAGGTGAAAATGCAGAAGGGTGGAGTCTCCAAAGACAACTTCAGTTTGCACTGGACCAAGTTCGAGAAAGCCAAAAGGGGCTCTGCTTAACATAGGACAGAGCCGTGCGACTGTGCTGGGTAGCGGCTATTTGTCCCTCTGCCCTAGAGCTGAGCATTCCTCTCCAAGTGCACAGCTTCATTAGGCTTCCCTTTGGAATCAACCAATGGGGTGTCCTGCAGAAGACTGGGAGCTTCCCCAAGACCTCTCCAGGATACATTTATGGGAGTTTGTTGAATTCCTCCACCAAAGGCCTCTCCCAAAACTTTCCCTAGGCTCTGTCCAACATCCCCTCAACTCCCTCCTGTCCTCTGGCTTAGCACTGCTAAGGGCTCCCAGGTCATGTACCACACCGTCCCCAGTCGCCTTTCCTAAATTCTCAGCATGCTTTGTAAAGGTTATTTATTAAATTCTTTACAGCATAAGTGAACCATCTATTTACTTCCAAGATCCTAAAAGACCAAACACTAGAGGAAAGAACTATAGCAGTTCCTTAGAAGTAAAGGATGGCATAGAACCAGGCACCATCCAGAAAAGAACAATTGAAGAACCTCTGTTAAAACAACAGCTCATACACCCCGTCCACATGTCTGCCCAGTGCAGTGCTTACAACACCAACTGAGCATGTGTCGATGCCAACTCCACTGTGGAGGCAAGAACCCTGAGATTCTGAAGTCATGGAACACCACAGAGGTCTCTCCGTCTTTGAGCTATCAATCCTCTGACCTTCCCTCCCCAGCCTGACCTGACCCTCTCAGACCATACACGCTTGAGATACATTCTGGGGCATCCAGAATGTTCTTAAGGTCCTTGAAGCCGGGAAGGGAGTGATAATGCCGGCTTCCCTCTTGGTTAGATTCCAGGGCTAGAGAAGTTGTCCCTGGCCAACTTAGCTGGTTTGGAGACCTTGGCTGTCTGGTGACTACTCCTGCATTTATCTTAAGGAAACAATGTTGAAGAAACTACAATACAAACTAGGAGTGGTTGAATGTATAGATCAGTTAAATATCCCTTAAATGTCATCCTATGATGCCTCAGTGAGTTCCACATTTCAGTTTGTGAAACTCATGATACAGAATGAGAGCTGGAGGACTCGGGCCCTGGGGACCGAGCTGAGCTTCTGGAAGAAGGAGTTGTTCATAGTGGCCTTAGGCAAGCTGAGTTAAGTTTTCCTCCATTTACTCATTGGTACAGTAGGCTTACTAGAGGTGAATAAGCCATAAATAAGCCAGTACATTTTAGTGACTTGGCACAGAGCCTGAGTCACCATGATCACCCAATGAAATGTAGCTAATATTAATACCCAGACTTACAGTCACAGCAAAGTTTCACCTTGATGTACATGGTATATAAATATTTAAAATCTTCAAAATCTCCTTTAGACAACCAATTACAATTTTACAAAGAAGTGGAAACAACTAATCCCTTAGTGTGTCCCACAAAGTTCCCATTTAGACACATGGACAAAATAGGAGAGACAATGAATGAGGACATCCAGGACTGGACATGTAGCTCAGGGACAAAGTACTTGGCCTAGCATCCGTGAGGCCCCAGGTTCAATTCCCAATACAAAGAAAACAAAACAAACAAACAAACAAAAAAAACATTCCAGAAGTTTCTGGCCATCCAAATAAACCACGACATTTCATAAACTAGACCCCACACCACTGAGTATAAATCATGACAGAAGCTCTGTGTTCAGCACATACAGCTGTCCTCACACATGGCTCTGGCCTTGCCACCCTATGTGAGCTCCTTCTGCAGATGAAATTGCTCTCACACAAAATTTTGCATCCAGAATTCATGGAAGGCATTCTATAAATATTTGTGGATTGACTGATTTTTACCAGAGATGGAAATAGTTCAGTAGTATTTGGTCGCCTTCTACACACACATCAGAGATTCTTCCTTTCAAAGGCTGTTTAATCTTTTAACTATTTTATCTAGAAATCCTATTAATTCTTTGGAGGACTTACCCTAGGGACATCAAAGTCAAGATCTCTGAGTTTTTCTGAAAAAAAAAAATAAGAATTATGTCACCGTGGTTGGAGTTTTATGCATATGGTCTCGCAAATGGACCTATGCCCCCAAACCTAAGATTCAGTACACTTGTGACAAATATTACCAGTCATAAAAAGTCATAATCTAAACCACAATGATTTCAGGCATCCCAGGGCTCCCATCAAATAAGCTTTGATGGGTCTGAGAAGAAAGCACTGGGTTTTCCTTTCAAGTGCTAAAGAGTCTGAGTGTGTGTGGTACACAGGGGTAATCTGAGAACTTGTGAATCTGAGGCAGGAGAATGAGGAGAGTTCTCACAAAACAAAGTCAAAAGAACTTCAATGACCCTGAAGACAGATATTTGATCTTTCCTTCATGGTACCAATCCTGGCGTTACCAGTATGTACATCCCTAACTACTTGACAAACTATCTTTACAAATACATTTTCAGTCCCCCAACAGCACATGACTGAGGCTGGATGACCTTGGGTACTCCCACTGGTCTGAGGCATTGGTACAAAAAAGGCAGCATCTGTGTGTTGCTGCCTCAGACCCTATGAACCTCTGGCCTGGGTGCCAGCAAATCTAGCATCATGCAGACAATTGGAAAGCAGGCCATGATTGAAAAACCTGCCTACCACTGTCTAGGCTTCAGCAGCTACAACTCACATGAAGAGTCAGTCTCCTGCTGTAGTGTCACTCAGTAGGCACACCCCTGGCCCTCATCTGTCCCGGTCACTGAGGAAGAGCAGGTGGGCTCCAGCTCTCGTTCAGTCAGTCACTGCTTCGTGAACTTGTACCCTGCCACTGGAGATTGGAAATATCCAAACTTTGTAGCAATGGTAAGGAAGGCAGAAGCCGCAGATCCCCGGGGCTGAAGGAAAGGTCGCAGGAAGACCTTTCTGTCACCAGTCTCCCTGTGCTTTCTTAGGCCCAGCAAATTTAAAGCCTGTCTCTCTCCGGCTGAAGTTCTCAGGAGAACAGTGGGTAGGCAGCTGCCCAGGAGACTAGAGAGCTTACTGCATAAGATACATGGCAGTGAGTCCAAGGAAAGGACAGGAAACCCTCAGAAGAAGGTGTGTAATATTTTTGTTGATATCAAGCCATGATTTTGTAAGCGGGAAGAAAGACACACATGAAAGTCCATTTAATGCTTGGCAAGAGGAAAGAGGAGGGGAAAAAAAAAAGAAAAAACCCACAATTTCTGTGTTCAGTGCAAACTCACTTCAAGGAGGCTATAGATCACATTACCAGCCCGTGACATGTGGAGATTGGCCTAGCATCAGGCTAAGGCAGTAACTAAGATTCCACTGCTGCTGGACCAAGATGGAGCCCAATAAACCACACAGAAAGTGATCCTGTTTGCTGAGTTTTTCGGTTGCAACAGCTGCTGATACAGCTAGGAGAATTTTAATATGTATACACAGGCCTGCTGTGTAACCACTTCAGATACTGTGGGACGGGGGGGGGGTCCCCCTTCCTTAAATCCTTTTAGGAGAAACTGGGAGAATGGTGTGGTGTGTGTACAAGGGAGTATCACACAAGCCCCAGAGCTGGAACCTTGGAGGAGGGCTCATAGGAGGAAGGAAATGTCTAATATATGATCAATTAATGATGCACTTTCATAATTTAAGAAGAATGGGCTTTTCAAAAGTATAGGTAACCATCTATTCCCGGCACTGCAAGATAAACAACCACCATAAAACATATGATCGTGACAACTCTGGTTTTCAGATGAATTTGACATTATCCAATGTGTGTGCAGTTTCCAAAGAAGAGAATATAGGAGTGGGCTTATGATGTTGGCTTGTGCCCTTGGTAGTAAATAAGATCTAAGCTGTGCTGGTACAAGGATTGTCACCACCCAGCAGTCCAGACAAGGACATATCTTTGGGCTGGAACAGGGTGTGAAAACATCTGAGTTGAGCCCGTGAGTGGGAAATGCATCACATGAACCACCACAGTCCATCAGCTTTACTCCATCTCGCTTTACTCCAAATTCAAACAGTCCAGTCACTGGCCTGATCCTGTAAGGCCAGTTAGTTCCTGATACCTGATATCCAACTCTATCTCTTCCAGTTCTGATCGAGAAGTCGGAAGTCAGGATAATGGTGGGTGAGAGTGCAGGATATGATGAGGAAGACAAGGAGAACTAATGGCCTTCCACAGTCAGTAAGCAGGATTCTAGTGGTCCTTTGGTTTATTGCTGTTACCATAACAAATCACCACAGACAAGGTGGCTTCAACCACAAAAACGTCCTTTCTCACAGTTGGGCAGTCTGGAATTCTGAGACCAAGGTGTCAGCAGAGTTAATGTCTCCCAAGTCCTCCCTCTCTGGATTGCACATGGCCATCTTCCCCTTGTCCTCACATGACCTTTCCTCTGAATTTGTGTCTTAGTCTCATACTTTTGTAAGCATGACAGTCATATTCGATTAGGGCCTACCATATGAGCCAATGTACCTTTATCCCTCCCACAAAGGCCTTATCTCTAAATATAGTTACATTCTGAGGGGGTGGGGACATAGTTCAGTCCACACACACAAAAAGAGATATCTGATTAAAATATATATGTATAGTACTGGCCCACAAAACCTGTCTTCCTACAAAACTATACACACACACATAGAAACTATCATGTCATGATATCATGTGTGTGTGGGATTACATTTATGTTCACATTTATGTATTTAATATTGCCTCACTAAACTTTTTCCATATAAAAACTTCTTTAGTCAGACTTCATGTATATATACTGACCATGTAGGATTTTTCTTCTTATTCTTTAAACAGTCTGGCAATTATTTCCATAGCATTTACACCTTATGAAGTATTAAAGTCTGCTCTGGATGGTGGCTGGCCAAGAGAGGAACAGCCACAGCATTTACAGTGTATGAAGTATTAAAGTCTGCTCTGGATGGTGGTTGACCAAAAGAAACAGAAGTCAGGTATTGACTATCAGATGGATGTTGGAAGCCATGTACCTAATTTTTTTAAATAAACCCTGAGAAAATATAGAATGTGATTATAATAACTAAAACTATTACATTGAAAGCATAGAAAATATTGCCAGATCTCATGACACCAACCTATCATCCTTGCTAAATGGGAGGCTAACTCAGAAGGACCAGAGTCAAGGACAGCCTGGGTAAGTCAGGGAAACCCTGTCTCAAAAAAAAAATTTTTTTTTAATTTAGCAGGGTTGGGTGGTTGCATACAGTTCAGTAGTTAGAGCCCTTGCCTGGAGGCCTGAGAAAGCCCTGATTTTAATCTCCAGCATAAAAATAACAACAAAAATCATGCAAGGAATGAGAGACAGCTCCATCTAGTTAAGTGGTTAGGAGCACTGGCTGCTCTTCCAGAGAACTTGTGTTCGGTTCCAGGACCCATATGGTGGCTCACAACCATTTGTAACTCCAATCCCAGAAGTTCTAACGTCCTCTTCTGGCTTCTTCAGGTACTACACATATGTAGTATACATATATACATGCAGGCAAAGCGCCCATACACATAAAATAAAGATTGAAAAAAACATACACACATGTAAAACACATACTAATATAAATAAGCACCATGGTTTGAAGAAAAGCTTAAAACATAACAGTCAATTTGCTGCTGGTTTTGTCATCTGTATTTGGGTTTGTTTTTATTCCTTTTTATTTATTTATTTTATTTTTTATGCTTGGTTTCTGACATCTATCATGAAAAAACTTTGAACTTAAAGGAAAGCTGAAGGACAGTGATGCCTAGGTGTTGCCCCTTTATATCCAGAATCTGTTGGCATCTTCCTGAGTCAACTATCTCACACTGGGCTTAGAGATGAATAACAGTCATGTTCTGGTCCTGCTTGAGAAGGTGGATAATTATCCCAACCATATTCACATTTTTCCAGTTGTCTGAAGGACACCTTTGATGTCTGTGTTTTGTTCCGTTTTAGAACCAGCCCCTAATCGCAGCTGGAAAGTGGCTTGCAATGAACGACCTTCAGTCTCCTCTAACCCCAGTCAGCTATGCTCCATCCTCCCCTCCTGCCCCTGTGACACTGGCTCTTTCCTAGGCTTGCATGGATGTGTTTCCTGTGCTATTATTTAGTTTTTCTCTATTTCCTGCATGGATGTTTTAAATTAAACCTGGGGCAGTGTGAAAAAAAAGTCATCATTAAATGTTATTAAGCAAACAAAATGAAAAAGAGAACTGAACGTTGTTTCACATGGTAACACATTGGCATCTCTGCACTCAATGGGCTAAGGAAAGTCAGAGGGTCTTAGTGAGTTTCAGGTGCAAGAAAAAAACATTAAGGTGGGAAATTTAGGATTTATGTGGAAGGGAGAGGCAGGAGGATTCAGGCCAGCCTAGGTTACAGAGCAAGAACCTATCTCCAAAGTATCAGGAATATAAAATAATGAAAGTAAACTCTCATAGAACGAAGAGCTGAGTTGGAGCCATGCCCTCAGGAGCATGGGGGGCTTTGCCTGTGAGCAGAAAAGCATCCAGACTATGCAAGAGTAATTGTCCCCAAGGTTGCTGCATGGGGGATGAGACCCCACTGCCAAACCCTAGATCTTCTAGAGATGGGCTCCAGGTCCAGCTCAGCTCCCCAGAGCATCGGCCAGGCTGTTATCCCTAGGATCATCTATGAGGCGGGGAGTCACACACCGTTTTGAAGATGCTTTCCCATTCCAGGAGTCAGGAAGTGGCCTTGTGTTTGGGTTTTATCGCTGGGTATTGCTTTTTTTCCTCTTCTTTCCACTTAATTACCTAGTGTTCCTCACTGTCTCATTCAGTCAGGCTCAAATGTGAAATTGTGTGACTTCCTGCACCCTGCTTCATTCAGAGGATAGCTTCTCTGTTCCCCATCTACATGTATCTTAAAACCAACAAGGAGAAATGTCTCCACAGCCCCAGTTTTGAAAGAGAAGCCAAAGCAAAGTCCCTGACTAGCAAAAATGCCTCCATCAAACCTTCCAATATTGTCACTCAAGAGAGGGAGATGGGGCAGACATCCTGGAAAAGCCACCAGGCAGGTGCTGACAGGCAAGTGAGGGTCTAGGTTTTTGCACCATTGCAGACACAACCCTGCTGGCAAGTGACAGCATCTGTCTTAACCAGAGTGCCTCGCCATGTGAACATTCTGGAAAAGATAGAGGCTGGGCCACAAACCCTGCCATTCTTGACCCAGGACAAACTGCAGCCCCTCGAAAAGAAGAAAAATACATGCTCACTGGAGTGACTGTTCACCATCCTTCAGAAGAAACAGGATTTGCAAGTGTGAGACCTTTAACTTTCTGAGGCATTTTGAGGTGTGTCTACTACTAGCAAAAGAAAATCTCCAAGCAGAGCCTTCAGAAATGCTTTCAAACAAAGACGCACCATTATCCCCTCTTCTCACACACGAGATCATCTGTCTCTAGCAACAGGCTCACCCCTCCCAAGCTGTCAACACTCCTATAGCTCTTACAGCCTTAGCTCTCTTCTTGCCCATTGCTAACCTGTTAGGAAAGAAAAATCACAGAATAAAACCTTTGGGGACCAATTCAAATACTTGCAAGCCCAGCCATTTGTTTAAAAAAGAAAAGGGGGGAAAAAAATCAACCTGAAATGAATGTGTCCTGGCTTGACGTCTCCCTAGATGCTTTTTTCCAGACATGGCGGTTACCTGATCACAACACTTTCTGGAGAAGGAATGTGAACCAGCTGAAATGCTAGCAGCCCCGGGGTGGTTGCTGTCACCAATCAGAACAGACCTAGGAAGGCAAGAGAGCTTCGGGAAAGTCACGAGAAGCAGAGGTTTCCGAAGCACGCGCTGGCTCTGCAGCTGGAAAAGCTTGCCAGCCCTGTGGGCGGGGCTCCTGCACAGCATGTCATTTGAACATGTGGTTTGTGGTGCTTCCCTGAGTTTCCATGTCTCTACCTGGAAGGAAAAGGCTCCAAGGGCCTGCTGAGCTGCCAAACACTGGAGTCCAGACAGAATCCTGGTTCTTCATTTACTAAACCACACTCTATGGTTTATTTTGCTGTCCACGCTAGCTCTCTTGGATTTAAAAGATCAAGCAGCCACCGTTGTAAGCAATGTAGAACTATAATTTTTTTTTTTTAAATAAGAGCGCTCAAGTTGGAAAGCAATTTGTTCAAAGGCCATCTTTCACCTACCTGTTTTTGCTCAGTGCTTGTCATGTAATAATCTGTAAGTAGCTGTGACTCTCCTGATGCTGCAAGACAAGAGATGTTTGATTTGATGACCAAGAGGAGAGGGGTGAACTCTAGAAATGTATCAAGAGGGAAAGGGGCACTGTGAGGTCATAAGAGAAAAGGTCACCAGCATGACTGACTGAGATCTCCCTGTGCCGCTCTCGCAGAGCTACACGTTTAGGTCAAGAAAACTCCACTTGCCACAAAACCAGTCACACTTAGATTTGAAGAATCGTGTTGTCCATGGGATTAGACTTTGCCAACTGCTTGCTTGCCTGTTGTACACCTTTCTTCTTATGTCTCATATGTTCCTTCAACATTTCCCATAATCCTGAAGTGCATTCTTAGGAAGTTTCTTTAGTGAGGAGCATAGGGAAGTAAAGCTGCCCAGCTTTTGTGCTCGGGATTGTCTTTAACTTTCATATTATGAAGATAGGTTTCCTGGGTGCAGAGACCTCTGATTGACAGTTTTGTTCAGTATTTGTCTCCTTACAGGAGTGGATATTTAGAGTATGTTGTTTTGTTTTGAAGAAAGCATCTTTTTCTGCATGTAAAGACCTTTTAGGTTAAAAAAAAAAAGTGGGGGTGGAGTCAGGCTTCATATGCTCAGACTGGTGTTACTAGGGCAAATCCAAAAGAGGTGGGTCTCCCTCATAGGAAAATGGGGGAATTCCACATTTCCAAGAGTTGACTAGATAAGAAATACTATACATTGACAAATGAGATTAAAGGGGTTAAGATGAACAGAGAACTTCTGAAAACGTGATAGAATATGAAATGGAGGATCCTGTCAAAATTGGCCTATATGATTCTTAAAATATTTAATTATTTCATTGCATAGAAAACAGTTAACTTTAGCCATAAGAGCAGCCTGACCTTTGGCCTCTGCTGTGAGTTAGTAATGTCTCAGATCCCGACATGTCCACCTGAGAGGGACTTGTTGGTCTAGATTTATAGAGCCCCTTGCCTTGAGTCACTCCATTTTGGAAACAAATGCTGAGGGAGAATGATTCCACATTTTGACTCTTCATGTGAACAGCCAGCATCTGCTCAGCAGGATAAGTGACCTCTGACCTCTTTATGCTTAATAAAAAATAAATAAAACATCACCTGAGAGCTGACAGACATTCTAGAACAACAAATGATACAGTCCCTCACCCAGGACACATAAAAGGAGAGACACCTAGACGGTAGGACAGCACAGGCACACTTGGTCACAGGGCCATGATGTGGTATGTGTCACGGCCTCTGCCCTGGAGATCACCAAGTAAGTGACTCTCAGGGGCTCAGCTCATAGTGTGACTCTCTCTGTCTCAGGTGCTGCCTACTCTGAAGACCCCTTCTGGACCCCTTGCCTCCACGTCACCACCGTTCTTTACCTCGGGGTCGGACTGCGTGCTCTGACTCTGCCTTTGTATTGACTCTTTGCAGTGCATTCTTAAATCCCATGACCCCTTTGTCCTCTTTCGGCATCTCTGTAGCCTGTGTTTGATCGTGTGAAGTGCGATATGAATGTTAACCAATATTTAGAATTAAGATTGGGCTGGAATAAAAATCTTGAGATTGCTGCGGTCGCAAGCCCAGGGGGAAGCCGTTGGACTTAAGAGAGAGAACGTGGGTGAAGCTGACACAGTGGAAACCCGCTGCTGCTGCTGCTCAGAAAACCTGGACGCTGCAGCCACAGATGTGCCAGTCAGTGCTAATGGTGGTCTCACTCACCAACGTCTGCCCAGGGGGGCTGGCCTCCAGAGTCCAGTAGCATGGTTACAATGCTACACCAGTTCCCACTGCAGAGAAACTGGAGATGAAAGGTCTTGGCCCAAACCTCAGGGAAGTGCTCAAAAAAATCAGCCACACATAGTACATCATCCAGCCCTAATAAAACTCTAGACACCAATGTCTCAGTAAACTCGTTTGGTTAATAACATCCTGCCTGCTGTCAAACAATTTGGTCAGGAGAGGATAATGCCATTCCTGGATCCACGGGACAAGAGTAGCTGGTAGTGTAATGGCTGGGGCTAGATCCCCAGGCCCTCTCCCCGGACGGCTTTTTCTTTGCTGTTATCAAACTGTATCCAAATCTGTGCCCAAATGTTAGTGTGCCTTTTGGGCATTTAATGACGTTCCCAGCAAATTACCAATCTGAAGGGAGTGTAGGAGACCACTTTTCTGAAGTGAGGACCACCCGTGTGGATTACTCCCTCAGTCCCTGGAGTTGGACAAACTCTACTATGATTTCTTCACATGGACCAAAATCCCTCCAAAAATGAGTTTCACATCTTCATTCCTAGTACTCTGAGGAGATGAAGGGAAAGAGGTGACACCCAGCACAAGAGAAAGTATCCCACAAAATAAACTTCTTTGAAATCCTAGTGCACTGATCTCTTGGTCACACACGTGAATGCAACTCACGTCTTCTTACTTGAAGAGAAATGCCTCAGTTCTCCTGCTCTACTCTATATAACTCAAGAAGACTCAGAGGCTGTCTGGAGAGAGATACCAGTGGGGCAGTCAGCTGCTAAGCTACAGAAGGTTTTGTAGGAGACAGAGGAAAGCCTTGGGAAGAAGCCATGCAAAGAAGGTTTGTCCTTTTGTCTATAAGGAACAGTTAGATCAGTGTATTAATTAGGTCTAACATTGTGAAGGAAATTTCCCGTAAGTAACAAAGTGAATGGTGAATACCCTAACTGTCATCATAGAGTCTTCATCCAGTAACTGGTGGAAGCAGATGCAGAGATCCACAACCATGCACCAGGCCGAGCTCCTGGAGTCCAGTTGAAGAGAGGGAAGAGGGATTACATGAGCAAGGGATTACGAGATCATGAAGGGGAAATCTACAGAGACAACTGAACCAAATTCATAGGAACTCACGAACTTTAGACCGACAGCTGTGGAACCTGCATGGGACCGGACTAGACCCTCTGCATATGGGAGACAGTTGTGTAGCTGGGTCTGTTTGAGGGGCCCTGGCAGTGGGATCAGGATCTATCCCTGGTGCAGGAGCTGGCTTTTTAGAGTCCATTACCCATGGTCGGACACCTTGCTCACCCTTGGTGCATCGAGGAGGGGCTGGGTCCTGCCTCGGCTGAATGTACCAGATTTAGCTGTCAGCCCTCCCATGGGAGAACTTAGCCTGTAAGGAGGGGATGGGGGGAAGGTGGGTCGGGGGAGGGGAGCAGGAGGAGGGATGAGAAGGGGATCTATGGTTGGTATGTAAAATGAATAAAAAAATTAAAATTAAAAAAACCCTGCATACACTTTGATCCAGTAATTTCCTCCTTTAGGGCTTAATCCTGAGAGATTATTACAGGTTTGTGGAAAAATTTACCTCCAACTTATTATATGCTGATAGCAAAATAAATAAATAAATAAATAAATAAATAAATAACCAAAATGTCCAGCACTGGAAATGGATTAGACACATAATAACATGATGTAATTACTAAATATGCTGTGATAACAAGGAAAAGACATTTACAATAGTTAAAAGAAAAAATACAAGACAGCTTATATTTCATGCTCCATACTCACATCCACAATTATACAGATAGACAAGCATATCCACACAAATACATGGAAAAATTTACATGGTTTTGTAGATATTTTTATTGTTTGATTTGTACTCAACTAGACTTTTGAAATTTTTCTATGCATTAATTCTTCACTAAGGAGAAAAAGTTATTTTTTTAAAAGAAAAAAAAATTGAGACTTAACCAGAAGCATTCATTAGACTTTACAGGTCTGTGATACCAAGTTACCAGGTTACTTCAGACGATAATGGAATCTTTTGGAAGGACACATTGGGTCATAAGAGAATTTTAATGAAAAGTCTCCATAGCAAGATGAGGAATGTCTCAGAATGTGCTCAGCTGGGCATGGCTAAGGTCAACTGGAAGATTCCAGGCAATGTTAATCTAGGAGAGTTTGCCAGTAACCATGATAGAGCACTTGACCTCCCCCATGGTGACCCGTGTCCTCCGTCTCTGTCCGCAGTACAACACATGCCTTGTCAACCTCCTCGCTCTTCCTTCTGTTCACCCTGCCTCACACACTCCCAGGCCTACACTTGACTGATACACTCTAGGGCCCTCTGGCTTCAAGAGGTCTCTGAGGCTTTCTAACTACCTGGCCAGTCCATGCTTCTCAGTTCTAGCCAGTCCATGACTTTGGTCATCCTGGGATCAGGTGCCCACTTCTCCTCTTAATAGCCAACAAGGAGGAAGGGAGAAAGTACAAATAAGTTTGTCCATGAGCACATTAATTTCATAGTTTTCCTGAAAGAAAACCATGTCAAGACAACTGGCCTTCTAAGAGAGCAGCAATGGTTCACGTGTTGATGTCCCATGAGATAATACATTTATTGACAAGAGGAAGATTTTCCGTGTTCAAATAGTCTTGGGAGTTCCCTTAAACTCATATCCTTGTTGGAGATTCATAATGCAAATTAGCATAGTACGAGGTAGGAAGGACTCTCTACTAATGAAATGTTCTTGATTTTGCTCAAAGCTAAGTTTCACAAGCTAGTTTAAGCAGGAAATGATTTTGCATTTTCCCAAACACCTATGAGCCATGGTACTTGCTTTAAAGATGTCTGCTGCAGAGCAAACTGCCTTCATAGAAGAGCAATCAGCAGTGACATTCGTCTACTTTCTCTCCTTTCTTTCGTTTTTAAAATGGGTCTCATTAGGTAGCCTAGGCTGGCCTTGAACCCAGAGCAATCCTCCTGCCTCAGCCTTTCAAATGCTGCTATATTGCGTGTGATGAATATAACCAGTCTTTCTTCTTTCCTTCCTTTCTTCCTTCCTTCCTTTACTTTCCTTTCCTTCTTCCTCTTCCTCTTCCTCTTCCTCTTCCTCTTCTCTCTCTCTCTCTCTCTCTCTCTCCCCCCCCCACTACTTTTGGATGCTAGACAAGTACTCGCTCAGCTATTTGTGTTCTCTTAGAATTCAAGGAGTTGATCTGTCCTTTTTGAAGTCCTTGAATTCTTCAGTCATGTTTTTAACTGTTCTTTTAATTATGTATCCTCATTGGAGGACAACTCTATAGGACTTAGTATTTCAGCAGGACCATTGTCTTGGTCTTTCATATTGGGAGTCAGATGAAGCAAGACAGTGCAGGAGTATGGCTCCTGCCTGAATCTCAGACATAACTTGCTAATCAAAGAAACAGATGTTTAAATTTGTAAATAGATGTAAACAGGCTATGAAAAGATGAAATTTGTTGGCATCCTCCTGTAGAAATGTTTTTCCTCCAGTGGGTTACTTATAACACTAAGAAGCCGGTATCTGAACAGTTGAAATTTTGAAATATATATAGACAAGTGGAGGGGGGAGGCAAAGATTTGGAGTGCCCTCAGAGTGTCTGAGGAGTCAGAGGAGGGACAAGAAACAGCACAGGAGGCCTGCTGACGTATGAGCCACTGGCTGCTTTGAGGTTTTTGTGTTTTTCTTTATGTTGTGCTGTGTCTGGGTTTTCTCTGTACCACTTTACCATGACTTTGGCCTGGACCCCATGCTGGGACAACTGAAGCCTGTGACTCAGTCCAGGCTGTAGGCTCCTGGATTCCCAGTCATGAGAGTCACTGTGGTTTAGAACACAGGGCTGCTGAGAAGAGACGCCTGCACACTGTACGGTGAGGAAGAGGCCGGCTTCTCTGCTCACCATTTTTGTGTCAGCTTTGGATTTTTAAATTTTCTTTTTAAAGAAAAATCCTTCGACACAAAAGAAGAAAAAGAGCCCATCCAGTAACTAAGCCAGGTTCAAGCTGAGCACTCATGTGACTTTTTAATGTGCTGGGACTGTTTATGGTCAAATTTCTCCATGAGGAAGAGAGGGAAGGAAAATTCAAATAAAAGATGTGGGAAAGGGGGCTAGTTCCGGTGAATCTGGGTTCTTATAGTAACGTTATGGGTATCACCATAGCTTACTATTTTCAGTAACAAAAGTCTGTGGCTAGAGAGGTACTAAGCGGGTAAGAATGCTTGCTGCACATGTGTGAGTTTGATTCCAGTGCATTCATGAACAGCTGGGCATGATCAGGCACGTGTCTGCAAGGCCAGTGCTGGGTGGATGGAGACAGGGCATCACTGAGACTTACTGGCTGCCAACTTAGATCCCAGTTCAGTAAGACATCCTGTCCCAAGGGAAAAAGGCATTGATGGGTAGAGTATGACATTGGACATCTTCGGCTGGCCTTCCTGCATATGAATAGTTGTAAGTGCATGCCTCACCCCACCCGCCCACACACACAAAGTAAAAGAAAAACCCATAATAATAATTGCCACTGTTATTGCTAATATACAATATGTCAGTACCGAGCACAACCTTATTGGTTATACAGCATGTTATTCTTCCTCTGCTGCTCTGAGGTTCCGATGAGTGTGTAATCCCTCATCTGTGGTCTTATGCCTCCAGCCCAGATGCAGGTTTCACAGTGTAACAAGTATTCACTCTACCACGTGTCTAAAATATTGAGAATCCTAAATTCTGAAACTCATCTTGCTTCCTGGAGTTTTGGAGATGGGTGTTTATTCTATTGTATGGACAGCTATGGAAATGGAGGCTGGCTTTATTGTTGCTATAACCCTAATCATTCCGTCTGTGTCGTTGAGGCATCCCTCTAGGGATGGCTGAATTTTTCTTTCTACATATAATTTTGTTCACTTCTTCACTGATGAGATTTTAGCAAGTTCTCTTCGGGAAAGGTTTTTGAAAAGGCATCGTTTTCCCACAGATGGAAAGTGCTGGCTTCTCACAGCTCTTCCTTGACCTTGGGTGAACTCCTCTGTGTCCACGCACCCTCCCTTCACTCTCGGATTACTCAGTATGTTTAATGCCATCCTTCCTCAATTGCACCCAGAGCTTACACTGCCATATTAAACAGTGGGTAAGGGCCTGGCTAGAAATCGGCAGAGGCCTGAGACATTGCTAAATGCTTTGACATCTGTGGTGAGAGTCAGTCTCCAACATTCCCATCACAGACTCAGAGTGAGTGGTGGTCAGTGTGGTGGACACGCTGACAGACACAGCAATTCAGCGGACACTGCATTTTATAAGCAATGATTTGATACATTGAGGAAACCATAAATATTATTTATCTTACTGTAGGCCTTGGAAGGTCCAAGCACCACAGCTAATTATGGCTCAATGATTAGATGCATTAAGCCGAAGCCTGTTTTTCTGGTTTATCATAACAAGTACAGCAGTGGCCGTTACTTTCCAATTTGCAAACATTTGGTCTGAAGGCTGAGCAGAGTGGAAAGTATGCAGGATGGCTTGTCCTATAGGAGTCCTTGCCACCTTCTGAAGTCAGCACTAAGCTACATCTGTTGCCATTTAGGGTTCTTTTTCCATTTGTAGAAGCACATGATTTGCTATAACCAAAACATATATTCCTATACAGATGAGGCTTTTGCTAAGAGATAGCTAGTGTTTTCCAACTAGCAGAATGACAGACTTGGTCAAAGGAAGCTGATGAGAGCTTTCTTGTTTGATGAGCATTTCCCTGGCAGCTGGCTTCTGTGATTACAGCTCACATGCTACCCGTCGAAATGTGATGCTGTGAAGCAAAGTGCGCTCATGCGTGCCGCCATTCCAGAAAGGACAGGTCGAAACTCTTTAACCAGGACCTTCTAAACCAGTAGGAGTAGATAATTATTTGCTGTCCTGTAGCGTGTGAGCAGCATCCCTGGTACACTAGCATCCTGGTGACTACTTATAGCACTAAAATGCATTCAGACACCACCAGTGTTCCCCAGGAAGGCTCCTCCTCTCCTTGGAGGTGAGTTTCTAACATTTGTAATCCTGTTCGTAAGCAGACTCCTTTGTGTGGAATTTTACCTACTTATCAAATGGAATATTACCTAAAACACTGCTCGGATGAGCTTGTCTTCCACGTTTCCATGATCTCAAAGCTTCTTCCCTTCACTTCATAAACATTTAACTATTGTAATGGTGGCCTAAAACCTTCTGGAGTGGATTGCCATAATTATTTGTGAAAGCCTTCTACTAAAGAACGTGTAGTTTGTTTCCAAGATGTTGATATTTCATCTATGATCTTGTATACAAATCATGAAAACATCCTCCCAAATATACAAATTACTGATAAACGCAATATTCCAAATGGATCTACAGAGAATCGGGTAGAGTGAAATGGTGAATTCCAAAAGGTTTCACATTACATGGTGTCATATTTTTAAAGATTCTTGTCATGATAAGTCACAGAACGGAAAAGGGGGTTAGTGATCCGAAGAAGCCAGAGGTGGGAGAACTGGGTGGAAGGAAGGCAGGTGTGATCATAAAAGGTAACTTGAAAGCCTTGTGGGGACAGAGGTGGTCTGCATCCTGGCTGATGGCGCATGGATGAATCCGCACTTGCACTGAGATGCACTGAAGAATATACATACCAGCAGTGAAACTGGGAAATTTGAGCAAGATCAGTGGGTTGTGTCAATGTCATGGTTATAACATTATCTAAAGCCTTACAATGGTAACTTGTAATGCTTGTATAGTTCTCACTCTATTATTTCCTACAACTGCATCTGAATATATGTCTCAAAATTACAAGTTCAATTTTTAATTTAAACACAAAGATGTATTATGATAGAATATTTAAGGGGGGGTTAATTTGCCCGTGTTGCAGGTTGCAAGTTCTCTTAAGTTTCTCCACCTTTTATTTATGAGATTTTAAGCAGAGACATTATTTTTATGTCATTCATTCATTTGTTTTCTCTCTTACAACTTCAGGAATTTATGTCAGCCTTATAAATGCTTTCTTCTGGTAAATTCTATTCTCAAAACTCCCCCATGTGCAGATAGAGGTTTTTCAATTGTCTCATGTTTAAATCATCAATCATTTAGAACAAAAAGAAAGGTTACTGTTGTGTGTTTATGAAAGATTATTCGATCATCTCATGGTTATTTGTAAAAAGTTCCACACACTTACTGACACCCTACCACCCACCATTTCATTTTACTCCTCATCCTCTTGGCATGGCATTTGTGGGACCAAAATAGCCTCAGTCATGTATCCCATGCCTCTTCTTTGTCATCTGCTTCATTAACACTCATGGGAAAACTGCAGAAAGGAAACCCTATAACTCGATGAGCCTTCTGAGCTCTCCATGAAATTCAGCTGGGTGGAGAACACAAGCAGAGTGCTCAGGTCCAAAGGACACTTGACCTTTGCTGGATCAGTGAAGGGCAGGGACCTTTGCAGGATATAACTCTCCAGGTGGAACTTTCCAAGAACAGAACTTTCAGGGATGGCCATATCAATGCATTTGTAACACTCTCTCAGGTCCAAACGAGAGGTTGAGTTTAATCTACCAACCCCTGAGCTCTGGAATCTAGTGGGCCCTGCTGCCAGGGTGGCTCCGGTGAGGGATCCAGCTTCACAAAATTGTTTTCCAACCTGCATGTTTGATTATAAGAGAATATGTTCAAGGGAGAAGCAAAGGTGTCAGTAGGTGAAGTTCACACACTATCATCCTGTTATTTCTCTTGAAGTCACACCTGAACAGTCTGTGGAAAGAATGAAGTGCTTTGGTCCTTAGCAGTGTGACCTAGGTATGGTCTCTCCACCCTCAGTCACACCCTCTTTCTCTCATCTTAGTCTTTCCCTCCAATATCTAGCCCTCCATCCTCCTCACCTCAGAGCTCAGCTCCTAGAGAGCCTTCCTCACTGATTTTCTTCTTCCATTCCTCCCTCAGTCCCATCCCACACATGACTGACTCCAGGAATCCCACTAACTAATGACTGCAGTGTTTGAATGTACTTGGCCCCCATAAGCTCATAGGGAGTGGCACTATTGGGAGGTGTGGCTTTGTTGAAGTGTGTCACTGTGGCGTTGGGCTTTGAAGTCTCCTGTGCTCAAGATATGCCCAGTGTCTCAGTTCACTTCCTGTTGCCTTCTGATCAAGATGTAGCCAGCACCATGTCTGCCTGCAAGCCAACATGTCCCACCATGATGATAACAGACTAAACCTCTGAAAATGTAAGCCCCTCAATTAAACTTTCTTAAAAATTAAAGTTTAAATTAAACTTTATAAAAATTGCTGTGGTCATGATGTCTCTTCACAGCAATAGAAACTCTAAGACAATGACTAATGACTTCTGCTTCTCTTCCCTCACATCGTCAGGTTCAGTCCAAACACCATCTCTTCTCTGAACTGACCTAGAATGGCCCCAGTCCTCATTGAATCTTGCTTCTCAGCACTGAGGTAGCCAGGGCTGACATTCTTGGCCATGGGGTGCCGAGTTTTCACTCTCTGGATCTTTTTTTCACAGGGTTGGCATTGACTGTAATCTAGTCTGACACCTTTGCAGTGTAAGTTATTAGATATTTGAATGCCATTATTGTCTGTAACATCTATTGTCTCTGTCATTATATTAATCAGCATTTTGTCACTGTGACAAAATTTCTGAGATTAACCACTTAAAAGGAAGAAAGGGTTTTGGGGGGTTATTATTGGTGTGTGTGTGTGTGTGTGTGTGTGTGTGTGTGTGTGTGTGTTTTCTGTCTCATATTTTTTGAAGTTTCATGCTCATTTGGCCGGTCACCTTGGTCCTGTAGTGGCATAGTGCATCATGATGAGCATGCGCAGTGGAAGAGTCCTGCATACCTTGTGGCATCCAGGAAACAAATGGCGAGACAGGGAGGGGCAAGGGACCCAACCTCCTTCAGTAGCACATCCCCAGTGACCCAACTTCCTTCATCAGGCCACACCTCCTAAATGTTCCATGCTTTCTCAATAGCTCCACAGGCTGGGAACCAAGCCTTCAGCACATGGGTTCTTAGGGTTTGTTCAGAATCTAAAGCATAACAACCACTTATCTAGATATACATGACTTGGGTTTGGTTTTTAACTTCCCAGATGAAAGGTTTTGTTTCCCACAAGTCTAAATTTCCTTCCTTATTAAGCACAGAATTTTCACCTTCCCTTAATAAAATCACTTTTTTAGAGTAGCAGTGTCCCAGGTGGAATTTTGTCCTCTCCAAAAGACATGCTGAAGTCCAGCCCCAGAGTGCCTACAAATATGACTTTATTTCAGATTAGGGTCATGGCAAATGTCATGTTGTTGTGATGAGGTCATACTGAAGTAGGGTGGGCCTCAAACAAATATGACTGAAGTTTGTGGAAAGAGAAGGTTTGAACAAAAATATGTATAGGAGAATGGCATGAGAATATGAAGGCAGATAGTAGTGTGGTGCATCCTTCCTCTAAAGAACACCAGAGAGTACCCACAAATCACCATAACCTAGGAGAGAGGGGCCTGGAAGAGACTCTGTCACACTCTGCCAGAGCTGTGATGCAAAATACTAGACTTAAAAATGGAAGCGGAGAATTACTTTGCCTACTCACTGAGGTTGAGAACACCAAGATTAAGACACCAGAAGATTTGGTTTACAGTGATAGCTCATTTTCTGATTTGGCACAGTAACTTCTCCCTGGCTCTTCACCTTGTGGGAGAGGTGAGCTGGTCCCATGGAGTTACTTCTATAAGGATACTGAATTCTTGAAACTTCCTCCCTTGTGACCTAATTGCCTTTCAAATGTCCCACCTCTTAACCCATAATCACTTTGTAGATTAGGATTTCACATATGTGGATTGGAGGGCAGGGGCATAAACACTGAGGCCATGGCTTAGAGTCTGAGCCAATATGATTGTTTTCTTATAAGAAGCTGGGTATGTGAAGACAGAGACACATAGAGTGAGGAACAGTGAGAGCGAAGATTGACATTAATGATGTTACGAGCCAGAAGGGGCCAGCAAACCACCAGCTAAGAGAGTGGCAGGGATAGGTATTCACCCACAGGCTTACAGGGAATGTGGCCATGCTGACACCTTAATTTTGTTCTAGCTTCCAAAACTAAGGGGGGGGGGAGTCACTTTGTGGTTTGGGGATGTGGCTCAGCACTTTTTCCTGTGTTTCCAGCACTGCCCAAGGAGAAACACAAATAAGAAAGAATAAGAATAAAAGGAGGAGTTTTTAGTTCCTGTGTCAGGGTTGTGCTGTTGCACTAGATACAAGCACCAAAAGCAACCTTGGGAGGAGAAGGTTGACTTCATCATATAGCGTATGTCCCTCATCCAGGGAAGTCAGGGCAGAAACTCAAGACAGGAACCTGGGGGCAGGAATTGAAGCAGAGCCCATGGAGGAGTGCTGAGGGATGGTCTGTATGTTAAATTGCTCTGATTGGTCAATAAATAAAACACTGATTGGCCAGTGGCTAGGCAGGAAGTATAGGTAGGACTAACAGAGAGGAGAAAAGAAAGAACAGGAAGGCAGAAGGAGTCACTGCCAGCCGCCGCCATGACAAGCAGCATGTGAAGATGCCGGTAAGCCACGAGCCATGTGGCAAGGTATAGATTTATGGAAACGGATTAATTTAAGCTATAAGAACAGTTAGCAAGAAGCCTGCCACAGCCATACAGTTTGTATGTAATATAAGTCTCTGTGTTTACTTGGTTGGATCTGAGTGGCTGTGGGACTGGCAGGTAACAAAGATTTGTCCTGACTGTGGCCAAGGCAGGAAAACTCTAGCTACAGAGAAGTGCTCCTCACTGGCCTGTTCCTCATAGCTTCCTCAGCCTGCTTTCTTATAGCACCCAGTACTAGGCACTGCCCACAGTGAGCAGAACCCTCCCACATCAATTATCAATCAAGAAATGCACCACAGGCTTGGCCATGGTGTAGTTGGTGCATTTTCTCCACCGAAGATCCTCTTTCACAATGACTCTAGCCAGGGTCAAGTTACTATAAAACTAGTCAGCAAAGGAAGATGGGGTGGAGGTGGGGGTGGGGATATGGGTTTTAAACACTCAATTTGTAGTACTGATAGAGAAGCCCTAAGACACTGAAATGGTAGGGAATTGTCCTTTGTCCTTAAGAAACATGGAACCACGGGCGGTGGTGGCGCACGCCTTTAATCCCAGCACTCGGGAGGCAGAGCCAGATGGATCTCTGTGAGTTCGAGGCCAGCCTGGGCTACCAAGTGAGTCCCAGGAAAGGCGCAAAGCTACACAGAGAAACCCTGTCTCGAAAAAACAAAAACAAACAAACAAACAAGAAACATGGAACCAGCAATGGAAATGTCATAGGCCTAGAATGTAGTGAGGGTAAACTGTAGAATTACAGGGAAGACCAGTGGAGACATCGTCCTTAGAGCAAGTGGGATTTAAGCTGGTTCCAAAGGGTCATGATGAGAGTCCATCAACACATTTGAAGTTTTTTGTTCTCAGTGAGGTGTGTATCTAAGAGAGGAAGATCTATAATCTAGCTGAATAATCAAAACTTTCTCCTTCTGCATAAAATATACTCAATCAAATAATACCATGAATTTGCCTCAGCTTAATAGATGCCCTTTTTATGACGAGTGGGTCAACAAAAATACAGGCTAGGATAGTTACATAGATGAAAAGGAATTTGAAACGTGGACTGTCAAAGCTGTTTATCTACACCCAATATAACTACCCTAACCCAAGATGCTATTCTAAACCCCAAATGACTAGGACCACATGAAGCGTTCTTTTGAAGTGCTAGAACAGATGTGAACTTGCTGATTTATTGCAAATTTGAATTCAGCGCCCAGCTGCCAGCCTGGCTGTCTACTGTAGCCTGCACAGCAGGAAGCAAGACACTGTGGTCTGGCCCAGGCTGGGGCCATCCAGGGAACTCTGGTGTGCTCAGCTGGCTTCAGTCATTCCAGAGCCCTGCTGGTCCCCAGGCGTGAGCACCTCCTTGTGTATGCCTTCTGGAGTACCTCAGTTATGCTATCTTCTGGCCTCCCTGCTGGCCATGGTTCTCTTCTCATCCTCATTGACTCCTTGAGCTGAATCCTGGCTAATGTGGCCCTGTGTAGTCCGTGTGATTACCCTCGAGCCTCACCAGCCTGGAGGCGCTTAAATAGTGGTGTTAGTGGGAATAATGCAGCTTTTACCCCCACATGCTCCCACCTGCTAACAGGGAATGACCAAGATGGAAACTGGAAGGATGTGGAGGGCCTGGAGGAGTCTCACTTCCCATGGAATGTCACCTTGAAGTTCAGATCTCTAGTTCGTGGAGACTGCTGAAGAGGTTAGGAGCTACCAAAGGAAGCTCCATCTTCAAGAATTACAAAGAGTAATGCATAGAATTCGTACGGAACAGGAAAAATGACTGTTCTCAACAGCCAGATTGACAATTTCCACATGAAATCAAGAGTACTTGGCAAGTGGTGCTTTCACTCATGGGAAAAACAGTCCTATACTAATCCATGGTCTGGTCTTGCCCACCAAATAGTAAGAGTAAAACTTAAAAGAATCAAATGGTTTCTAAATCCTATCTGAAAAGATAACCCATAGAACAGCAAAAATAAAATAAAATAAAAACATATCTTAACAATCAGAATACATAGAACATTCTTAAAACTCAGCATCAATATCAAATCAGTTTTCAAATGAGCAAAAGAGGAGGCTAGAGAGATCATTCAGTATGTGCTTGCATAAAGACTTAATTTTGAGCCTCCCAGCACCCACATAGAAACAAAAGGCAAGAATAGCAGCACGTTTTTAATCCCAGCATGAGGGAGGTTGTCAGCCAGTCAACCTCATCCAGTTGTCCAACCTTGTGTCCCAGTGAGAGACACTGTTGAGAGAGACAGAGACAGAGAGACAGAGAGAGAGAGATTTTCTTTTCTGTTTTCCTTTTTTTTTTTTTTTTTAAAAGACAGGGTCTCATATACTCTAGGCTGGCCTTGAACTCCATATACAAAAGTTCATTCAAGAATGACCTTGAATTTCTGGTATTCCCATCTCCACTTCTTGATGCTGGAGCTACAGGCCTGCTCTACCATCCCCAGGTTATGTAGGGCTGAGGATCAAACTCAGAGCTTTATGCGTGCTTGGTAAACACTCTGCCAGCAGAGCTAGATCCCCAACCCTGTGTTTTTATACTTTCTTACAGTGTGAACTTCATACACATTCATTAGTCACACACACCTTTCATGCGCTGCTGAGTGGCAAGAGCAAGACACAGTCACAAAGACAAATAGCCAAGGCACTAACTACATTGTACTTTGCACCCAAGTTAGGCCAGGCCTGTGACATATAGCAAGTCTGGTGTTTAGAAAGTTAGGCAGATCCAGTGAGTTTTCAACTCAGCTTACAGTAGGTTCACTAGGGCATAACCCATTGTGAGTCTATGACTAGCTATATAGACCAAGACAAGTCCTTTGAAAGAACTGCATCCTTTGTAATCCACAAATCAAGAAACTTAACCTAGCCAGGCGGTGGTGGCGCACGCCTTTAATCCCAGCACTCGGGAGGCAGAGCCAGGAGGATCTTTGTGAGTTCAAGGCCAGCCTGGGCTACCAAGTGAGTTCCAGGAAAGGCACAAAGCTACACAGAGAAACCCTGTCTCAAAAAAACCAAAAAGAAAAAAAAAGAAAAAAGAAACTTAACCTATCACTAGATTCCACTTTCTGTCCAGGCGCCGTTTTGTACCACCTGCTTTTAGTTGACTTTAACAATTCATATGGATTCCTCCCAGAATGCTGGCCATGTCAGGTCCCATTCTGAGCACTGAGACCCAAGGATGATGGTGTGCTATTGGCTGGCCACTGGGACTAACATGAGCTCTTCCTGTGGTGAACATCTTTGGATGTTTCTGGTTTCAGTCTAGATTGGACATTCAAAAGAAGTTGGGAGGATGGTGAGATCCAGACAGATCTGCGACATATAGCAAGGGTGCCTCTGTTGGCCTCTCAGAAAGCACAAACTGTTCCAGGAATGTTTAGCTTTATTTAACTAAAGCAATACTTACCAAACCCTGAGCATATCTTTCTCATCCCAGTGGCTATAGGGGTATCTGGTAAAACTGTTTCCCTTCAAAGCTAGGTCTTGGGATGGATGACAAACACGTTTCATGAATTTAGTCTTTGCCCGGTGTCACAGGGCAGCAAGTGGCAGAGCTGGGTTGAAAGGTTCCTTTGGTGGTGCATGTGCACACATCAGTTTTGGGGGGGAGCAGCCTCCTTTCTCTGTACCTGAAGCCACCAGCAGGCTTCACAGGGTGGGATGGTCCTGCTGGTTCTGAGCCTGGCACAGGACTGGTCTACGCAGATGGCAACCGGGAGGTAGAGAGTAGGCCACCATTCTCATTGGGTGTTCTCAAGATTGTGCTACATTGGGTGCTGAGGGGTAGGTGGGGAGGGTTGATGAGATACTAGACATCCTAAAGTCAACCTCTGATCACAAGGTAGAAGAAAAAGACACACATCTCTTTGGTAGTTTAACATCCCACCCTGATTTAAAAAAAAAAAAAAAAAAAACCACCCAGTAAATGGAGGGCAAGCTGTGCTTACCAACAACCCAGGGATCTACAGAAAACAGAATCAAACCAAAGAAACTTCTACCATCATCAACATAATGATAGCATATCCAAGTGCATTAACTTGAGCAGGCCATTATGGTGGGTGCCTATGGTCTCAGCCACTGTAGAAACTGAGGTAGGAGGACTGAGAAGATTGAGATCAACCTAGACACCACAGCAAGATCCCATCTCAAAAAGGAAGAAAACAAAAACAAAAACCTCACTTACTGCAGATACTCTCACCTCCATCTGCAAAACCAAACAACTTCCAAATGGAAGAGAAGTAGTCCTCTCCGGGCTCCAGAAACACCCCAGCAGGGCCTGTGAGGGAAAGACGGGGCTCATCCAGGGCTCTGTTCTCCCTGGGGCAGATGTGCATGAGCCCACATGAGTCATGTCACTCAGAAGAGCGTAGATTTCCTCCTGTCTTTCCAGCCCAGTAAGGTGCTCTCCACCTGTGTTTATCAAGGAGCTTACGGGAATGGGGAGTGGTGAGCTTTAGTGTGTCTTTGTTGAGGGAAATGGAATGTCCGTGTGCCTATGGAACAGATGTGCTACTGAAAGAGAGAAGTTCAAGACGTGGGTCAAAAGAAAGAATTTTTGAGGACTGGAAAGATGCCTCAGTGCTTGCTGAGCAAGCAGGAGGACCTGGATTTGATCCCTGGTGCGCGTGCGCGCGCACACACACACACACACACACACACACACACACACACACACACACACACACACACAGCCAGGCATGGCTGTGCACGCCTGCAACCCCAGCATGAGGAGAATGGAGGCGGGGGATCCATTAGCTCTGCTGCCAGTCAACGCAGCTGGAACAGCAAACTTCATGTTCGATAAGAGGCCCTGCCTCAGTGGAGAATGATGGAAGATACTAGGTGTCCTCCCCAGGCTTCTGCACGTGTGCTTATGGCTTACACACCTATGCACACAGAGAGAAACGGTGCTGTATCCACAGCATACACCTCACACATGTCACACCACACACACACACACACACAAACACACACACAGAGAGAAAGAATTATTTTATTTCAAATGGGGGTTTCAAAGAATTTTTCCTGTGTTCTTTCTCATGTTATTTTTACTCCCTCTCCCTCTACAAAGAGCATCGCAGTGAGGCAGTATTGGTGAAGAGCCTTCTTTAACACGTCTACCTCTTTGGCATGCAGCAGGAAGACAGTGGGAGCTGGTTGCCTTCACACGGTAACTTGGAAAGACTCTGGTATCAATATCGTGGCATATCCCGAGCAAACGGAACGGTAACAGTGTCAGCATCCTGGAGTGGGATCCTACCAGTTTCCTCTGATGTGGCCACCCCAGACCCACCCCTCACCCCCATCTAAAAGAGACTTGAAACTCGAAAGACCAAGCCTCCTTCTGTTTAAAAACTAAGTCTGTCTATCACTCAGGAAATTTCTTTCCTCAAGAAAATGGAAGCTTTACACTTCTTTTGTGGAAGGCCAAGGAATAACATCTTTTCAGAGTCCTTTCGTCTGTGGACTGACCCCAGACTGAGGTTAGGTGTCCACAGCCACTGACTGCTCCATTTGTGAAGGTATACATCTCTACTCCTTCCTCCCTTTCCTTCAGCTTGGAGTGGAGAAGCATTGGGTACTGCGTCCCTGGCCTGTTTAAGCATCGGTATCTGCTCTTAACAATGTCAGTGTGAAATTTTCCCGACATGATTGACAATCTTTGCTTGTATCCAGAAGCTTGAGTTGACTGCCCAGACCCATTTATCAGAAGAAAGGAGTGCTTGGGATCCGTGACATATTACAGGGACTCTGCTCCCCACAGACAGGCTTCCTTCTGCCTCATTTGGTCTATATCACAGCAGAGGACATAGTACCCTCTCCCCAAGGGCGCAGAAGGTCACTTAGTATTGGGGAGACATGATGACAATCCCTATCTGGTGACGTCATAACTGGGTGTCAGGATAATCAAAGGAGGTCAGGGAAGGCACAGAGTGGACTTGCATGGCCCTCACACCAGAGCAATTTCAGAGACACCTTCAAGGCCATCCTACACACTCCAGAGACCCTGGGTGCCAGTCAGTGCTAAGCAAGGGCAGCCCTTTGTCAGAGCACACACCACCAGCAAGGCCAGCTGCCTTTGTGTGATGTCTGCCCTGTCCTGGCATCTAAAACAGGTCCTGATGTTGGGAGGAAAGCGGTTACCTTAGTTCGCCGACTTGATGCTTTAGTATGAAGCTAAACAAAAGTATTTCCAAGTCTTTAATTTCATTTGTGCCATCAGTGACTAGACATTTTCAATGGTTTGAGGTTACAACAGACTGAAAATCATGCCAACGTTGCTACCTGCAGGCCCTGGCAAGGGAGAGGAGAAGGCACCCAGAAACATAACAAATGAAGACAGACTTCAGCGATCCAGTCACCCCTTTATTTTGTACCTGGGGTGCAGGTGAGGAGACTGCAGAGCAGCTCTGTGGTTTTGCTTGCAGCAAGAACATTTCATCTTTGAACTGAGCCGTGCCAGTTGGTGACTTAATATCCACGTGGTAATGCGATCCGGTCAGCGCAAAGGCTGCGCGCAGGCCAGACGGTGGCCTCATAAAGACAAGCTCTGCCCATACATCAACGGGAATGGCTTGGAACTCAGAGCTGAGCATTCTGAAGCAATCGAACATGAATTCACCTTCAGGAGATTAGAAGCTGATGTCACCAGGAAAGTGAAGTCATCAGAAATGACCTAAACGGATGGGAACCTGCCAGAAAAAAAAGCCACACTAGGCAGACATGGCTTAACTCCTTCTGACTCCTTCTGGGTTTCAGATTTCTGGGAGGTTCCTGTGCTTCTCTCTCACTCTCCCCCCCCCCATCTCTCTCTCTCTCTGTCTCTCTGCGTGTGTGTGTGTGTGTGTGTGTGTGTGTGTGTGTGTGTGTGTGTGTGTGTATGTGAGTGTGTGTGTGAGTATATGTGGGCAAAGGAAGCATCTTCAACAAATGATCCTGGTCAAACTGGATAGCTACCCTGGTAAAAAGAATAAAATATAATCCTTATCATTCACCCTGCACAAATGTTGACTACAAATAGACCAAGGAACTCAGTATAAAGCTTGATCCCTTGAATCTGATAGAGGAGAAACTAAGGAATATAATTGAACTCCAGCACAGGAAAGGACTTTCTGAAGAGGACTTGTGGTGATTTGAAAGAAAACCACCCCCAAAGGGAGTGGCACTATTAGGAGGTGTGGCCTTGTTGGAGGAAGTGTGTCACTGTGGGGGCGGGCTTTGAGGTCTCTTTTGTTCAAGCTTCCTTCAGTGTGACTTTCAGTCAACTTCCTGTTGCCTGCAAGATGTAGGACTCTCAGCTATTCCTCCAGCACCACATCTACCTGCACGCTGCCATGCTCTCCACCATAATGGACTGAAACTGTAAGTGATCCACTTCAATTAAATATTTTCTTTATAAGAGTTGCCATAGTCATGGTGTCTCTTCACAGCACTAGAAACTCTAACTAAGACAGGACTCCAATAGCTTATGCTTTATGACCAAGAATTAGTAAATGGAAACTCATTAAAATGAAAATGTTTCTGTACAGCAAAGAACATCATCATTCAACTGAGGAAGAAATCTACAGAACGGGGAAATGTTTACGATCTATATATCAGACAGAAGATTCATGCTTATAATACAAAATGAGCTGGAAAAACTAAATATCAGGCAAACAACCCAATTTTTTAAAATGGGGCATGGAAATAAACAGAGAGTTCTCAAAAGATGAAAAAACAAATGGCTGAGAAATATTTTTTCAGTGTTCAACCTCCTTAACCATCAGAGAAAGGCAAACTAAAACTGCTTTGAGATTTCGCCTTACCTCAGTCAGAATGGCTAAGGTCAAAAAACAAAGGTTGGACTGTGTGTGTTGCATTTGGAGTACCCACAGAGTCAAGGAATTTAGTAAGGGGCATGTTTTGGGGTGTCTCAGAGAGAATATAATGCAGTGGTATAAAGGTTTAAAAGGAAGTGATGGGACAGGAACCATTTGGGGGGAGGAGACAGGAAGTCAGGGTAGAAGAGGGAATACATGGAGGGACTAGAGACCTTTAGAAAAAGTCATAAGGAAATCTACCTACTACTGTAGAAGCTGGGAGAGACAGAGACAGAGACAGACAGGTAAAGAGAGACAGACAGACAGACAGACAGACACACACACACACACACACACACACACACACACACACAAACCAGAGAGAGTTAAAATGGAGTTACCATATAACAGGGAGATAATGCTCCTACTAGAAACCACAGGCTAACAAATAAATAGTCCCATGGGGTCCCATAACCCCCGCCCCCAAATACTACAGTCCGATGACATTGCTCTTGCTTCTCCTCCAGGACTTGATGGTAAGACTCTACTGTTGATGGCACCTCATATCCGAGTCTTGGAACATGGAGACACAAAGTCATTGTGGTATGGAAGCTTCATCCCTACCTGCTAGCTTTCATGGTGCCAAAAGGTGCTGCTCCCGCTATTGAAGAAGAAAGGTAATCATGTGCATTACCTATCTGTGGACTCTGCAAGTGACAATAATGACTGGCCTAAGACATGTCTACTAGTGCCGTAGTGGCACAAATGTCATGGGAGTGACCAGCCATCTTCTGATTTAAGATCCACTCCACAAGGTGAAACCTATACCTGGATCCATCGTCTAGCCAAGAACTCGTGACTGGACAAGACAAAAGTTCTAGGGGAGAACCCACTACTTTTACTTTGCTAACTGACCGTGGTATTAAACTGACTCTTGATGACTTACTGCTGTAGCCATAAATCACTGCATCTCTCAGTCCTTATCAGTGAAGCTTGTTTCTGTGGTAGATGAAAGAAAAGAAAAGAAAAGCAGTCTTTTTATCATCAGCCTGCTCAAGCCTGTATTTCTTGGTGAAAAGGGTGAGAGCTAGCTAGCAATGCCAGCCTTCTTCTACTAAGCTGCTCTACAGCAAGGCGCCACCTTTTTCCCCTGGTACCATAATTCCTGAGGACACTGATACTTGCAAATCTTACCTCCTCTAATATTAAGTCCAGGCTTCTGGAGATGTTAGAAGACTACCATACCACACATAGGCCAAAGAACAGCCACCAGGTTCAAAAATTAATAATACACAGGAAATAACTTCAGATAAATGTATCCCTTGTAGGCAGTGGTCACATTAACACTGAACTAAAACAGGCCAGGCACATTCAAGTGCTGGAGGAGTCAGGCTCCTCTTCTAGGATGCACTCAGCACCTCGTATCAAACCATAATCAAGTAGGATAGCAGGAATCAAAGCACCTTGCGAACTAGAAAGTGTTTTTCATTGTGTACAATATTGATTTTGGGATGGCCCTCTACATAACAATGGAAACGGAGCAACACTTAATGGTGTGGCCTTGATGACTGGGCACAGTGGAAGGCTGACTGAGGGAAAGGTATCCGGGAGCTTTACACCGGCCATATTCTGCCCCTTTCTGAGCCTTTCTTAAAAGCACCTGAATTCCACCTCAAACAACTTTCCTGTTGGCTTATCTCAAATGCTTCTCATCAAGGTCCATGAGAAGAATCCATTTCATTGCAGTCCATGCTCTCTTGTATGCATTCAACAGAAACAAGAGCATTTCCCAGATCAGTTTTCCCTCCTGATCAGGACTTGACGTGGCGGTTTTTCATTCTGTTCCATGGGGTCTCTTTCTTTATGCTTATTTGACACAGTGATTAAATTTAGAAACCACTAGTGGGTCAAAGCTCAAAATTTGTAAGCCACTGAGAATTAAGGCCATTTAGGAACAGAGGCAAATAAAATATGAACTAGAGTTTTCACTGTGGGGACTAGCCTGGGGTTAGGCGGGGATTTATAATGCTTTAGGGCCAGGAAGTGGAAGAGAAAGGCCAACTGCTACCTTGTCATGAATTACTTCCAGTTGCCACTGGAGACTTCATCAGAGCTGTTCTATTCACAGCTCCCAAACTCACTCCCAATAATAGACAGAAAACAGCATGCTGGGTCCCATAGTGCATGGTCCCATGCACTATGCTGGGACCACAGGTCCAGGGATCAAAAAGACGGTGACCAAGGAGCCAAGTGCTTAGCGTGACATGGGCCAGTTATAGGAGGCAAGTCTAGTCACAGTGATATGGGGTACACTTACTACAGGTACTCACATCCTTTATGGAGAGGCAAGCTTTAGTGTATAACAAATGTAAGTATCTATGGCAGGTCACCAAGCTATTGTCTTTGAGTATTGTTAAAATACCAAGAAACTTAGGCCAGCTCTACTGGATAAACTAGTGTGACCAAATCCAGCAGACTTTGGGCTGATCTTTAAAACAGAGAAAATATCTACTGAGCCTTTTCTAGGCTGTGCGCTATAGTAAATTTGCCCAGCCTCTAACTTCATTGAATAGTGCAGGTGTTTGATTAAACTAACTGGACTCTAACTCGAAAGGTAGATTTTAAATACTATTCAACATGTGTTGTGCTGTAACCAAATGCCATTGATGACCCTTTAGGTGTACTCTGCTGAAATATCAGTAACTTTCAAACACTGAGGTTGACATTGGAATAAATACATTCCCTGCCAAAGGACAGAGTTTACATCCCCAAGGCTTGGGTGGGGGGGGGGGCAAGTCAATGGATCAGTTTCATGTTTTGTTTCCATTGAAAATAATTCCCTATGTACCAGTCTTTAGGGTCTGCAATGAATGAGAAGCTTATATGTATGTCTCTATTAAGACCCATGTCAATTGCCTTTGGAAAGCATTGCACCAGTCAGCAGGAGCAGTGGTTCACTGCTATCGGGGTTCATTGCCTCTGTCCCTTCTCACTCCACTGGGAGCCACCCTGAGCACTACTGATGGCATGCACATGGGCCCTGCAGCAGCAGATGAAGAAAGCAGACTCTGTTTCCACTCCAGTCCCACGATGCTCAGATAGAGGGTGTGCACATCTGAGTAGGCACAGGATGGGGGCGGGGGGGGGGTGTAACTGCTACTCTTCCCAGAGCACAGTCTATATGTGGGTCAGCAGGAGATCTGTGGAGTACAGTCAGAGGTGGGCCAGTGTAGGAATGAGATAACGGAATGAGGTGTAACGAGGCAAGCTGTCTGGAGTTACGATGGCGTTAGTCCATTCAGAGTAATGTGTTTGGTGTGCTATTGGCACTGTGACACCTACAGCAAGTTAATGAAACCCATTGTTGCATCAATAAGACAAAAATGAATGTTTGTCCATCTCTAATGGAGGACCCAAGTTTTAGCATTTTTATTCTCAGAAAATGTTAGAATTTGAAAATGAAATAACACACACGCACACACACTTGTGTTTTGAGCATTTAGTCCTCACTTGGTGTTGGAGTAGTTTAGAAACTTATAGCACTTTCGGGTGCTTAGCTAGTAAACACAGCCCCTGGGAGCATCGGAGTTTGGGGTTCCAGCTGAGGTCTGCTTCTGATTCTATGCTCTGTGTCCTGATCCACCAAGCCGTGAGAAGTTG
Organism: Peromyscus maniculatus bairdii; assembly: GCF_049852395.1. Classification (NCBI taxonomy): domain Eukaryota; kingdom Metazoa; phylum Chordata; class Mammalia; order Rodentia; family Cricetidae; genus Peromyscus; species Peromyscus maniculatus. Next base: position 59,864,094 of record NC_134860.1, on the reverse strand, counting down.
CCAGCTCCCATCCCTGCCGCTGTGGACAGAGCCACATGCCTTCCCCTACCGTGATGCACTGTATCCCCGAGGCTGCAAGCCAAAAAATCTCTCCTTCCACGAGTGGCTTCCCTTGGGGATTCTGTCCCAGGACCAGAAAAATAACTAGTGCAGAAAACACAACAAAAATTTAAATGAATAAATAAAACCAGATGCCTTTGCTTTTCCTCAAGTTGCTGTTTCATTTTCAGAAAGTAAATATTTCTCATTCATCCGTGTTTTTTTGTTTTGTTTTGTTTTTTTAACATGACAGCTTGGAACCATTTTAATGTGGGTCTACTAGTCTATAGGCTAAATGGACCTGCTCTTCTCTTCTGCTGTCCGTGGAATCCAGCCCACTTGCAGGGAGCTGAGCAATACACACTGCCTGGGCTTCAGCAGATCTCTTTTGACAGATCTGTGTGTGAGAGACGTGGGGAGAGGGAGAATGGGGGCTTATTTCAGTCATGTCTCTTGACATCAGCCTGGTGTGTTATAGTAACTTGCCTGTTACCGAGTGTCAGAACTGTAGGAGAGAAAGAGTCCTCCAGCACCTGTGAGTCTGCGGAAGGGTGCAGACACAGCATCTCCATCCACAGGGGACCACTGTGAAGAGAAGAGCAGTTAGGATCAGCTGAAGGCCTGCAGCCAGCTGCCCTTGCTAACATCCTTACAGGGAGGGCAATGACCACAGAAAGCTGAAATCCCCCTGCCACACACCGTTGACCCCTCTCGTGAAATGTCCTGGAACTTCTCATGCACACGGCAGGTGTTCCTAGGGCTTTGCTGTACACCAAAAGCCCTGCACAATTTCCACATGGTGCAGGGTGTGGTGATGTCCACCCGGTAGGACTCATGGCTGAACTTCGTCCCAGGAACATATGCACGTAGGTCTGGAAAAGTTCCTTTGGGAACATGTAACCGTGATGTATCATGGTTCATCGTGTGATGTATCATTGGCTCACAGCCTATGAGAGCCCTTACTTACTAAGCGAACAGCAGAAGACACCCAGAGCATTGACAAAATAATGGCAAATTCTCCCAGAGAACTGACTTGCTCACACACCAGGAAAAGAAAGAGGATCCTGAGCGAGGTGACTGGATGTGGGTGATGAGAAATAACTCAGGGATGCCTGAAGACAGGAGCCCAAGGGAGAAGGGCTTTGCAGGGCTGCTGGATGATTGATGGTTCTCCAAAACCCTCACGGACACTGGTTCTTTCCTTGTCCTCCTCCTCCCCCAGCTCCTCTCCTTTAAAGACCACCTCCCTAAGGAAGATGACAGGAAACACACCCATCAAAAGACTGATCACAGAGAAGGAACGAGAACACAGACCTCCCATGCTCTCTTGAAAGCCTTTGCAAGCCTTTCAGACAGAAAAGAATTAGTGACTTCAATGGAGAGGCGTCATGACCTCTCTTGAACATGGTGAAGACCAGTTTCTGGCTGTTTCTCCCGCTCCTTAGCCAATGGCCCTGTTTCTAATGGAGGCACTCAATATGTGGGGTGAGATCCAGCCCATTTTCATTGAGCTGCTCTATTTCAGTTTTAAATCCATTAGGTTACCTTATCAGCATAAACGTGATTTGGGGAGATGACAAATAAAAAAATCAGGTTTGTAGGTCTGCTGCTGTGGATGTCACATGCCCATCTGGGTCACATGTTCTGCCCTAGGTCAAATGCAGAACTAAGTTTTGGTGCTTTCTTATGTTGACCCATCTATGAGCTAACAGTGTGAAATAAGAACACAAAATGAGTAACAGAAGACTGAGTCTCTGAAGAATGACAACTTTATTGACATGCCTAGGTTGCCTGGGCTCATTGGGTTGAATTGGGAGCAAGAGCAGCAAGTGCTTGTTTTATAGACGGAGCCTCAGTGTGTAGCTCATGACTCTCCTGCCTCTGCCTCACACCATCATGCCCTGCCTATGTTACTCAATGTGTGTGTATACATGTGTGTGCACATGCATGTGTGCAGGTACAGGTGCAGACCAGATGTCAACGGCAGCTGTTTTCTTCAGTCAGTCTCCACTTTATCTTCTGAGACAGAGTCTCTCACTCAGCCTGGAGCTCACTGATTAGCTAGACTGGAGGGCCAGCCAGCCCCAGAGACCCTCCTCTGCACTAAGATTACAGACACAGAGTCCACTTCCATGATTCAAACCCAGTCTTCATGCTTACTCAGCGATCACTTTACAACAGCGCCATCTCCCATGCCCGATTGCTTACTTTTCAGGAACACAAACAGGCTTACCTGTGACTCTGTGGCCACAGTTCGTGATTTGTCACCTGCATTTGCTCTGCTGTGCCACTGCACATAGTTATTTAGCATGAAAATCAACCTAATTTGGAATTTTGTTTAAACTTTTAAGAAAACTCCTCATGAAACCCAAGAAAAAAGTGCCAGCTTAAAAAGACAGTAACTCACCAGGCGGTGGCGGGGCACGCCTTTAATCCCAGCACTCCAAGTACTCAGAAGGCAGAGGCAGGTGAATCCCTGTGAGTTTGAGGCCAGCCTGGTCTACACAGTGAGTTCCAGGATAGCCAACGCTACACAGAGAAACCCTGTCTCAGGTTTAAAAAAAAAAAAAAGCGGTAGCTCACTGGGTGGTGGTGGCATACACCTTTAATCCCAGCACTCAGCAGGCAGAGGCAGGCAGATAAAGTTTGAGGCCAGCCTGGTCTACAGAGCAAGTTCTAGGACAGCCAGGGCTACACAGAGAATTCCTGTCTTGAAGAACAGAAAAAGAAAGAAACCAAAACAAAGACTTTGTGCAAACCCAATGCAATCCACCCCTGATCTTATGGTTTGCAATACCACTTTCCCTTTCCAGACTCAGTAATGTCAACACATGTCAACCAAGTTGATATTTTCTGTTTCATTCCAGTACTCTCAAAAGTTTCCAGCAAAAGCTAACTAAGACTTGGAGGTTGCTACAAGGCTACACCTTGAAAACTCTCCAGCTGCAGGAGTATGCTGATCAAGGCCTCCTGTGTGGCAGTCTGGCAGCCTCCAACACATTTGTGCCAGGTCCACACTAGCCACAGACTGCTTCGAGCAGTGAGGTGGTATGATTGACAGCCTGTTTCTAGGAACCTCCCCTCCTGTATACTTTGGCTCTAAGATTTCCCAGCAACCTTGCGGAACCTTCCTTCAGATATACAATGGTCTGAGACTTTACAATTAACCTAGTTCCCTATTCTGCTTCAACTTGATGACAATCTAACAGCTCTTACCCATTGTCTGTCATTTGAGCATTGTTTTCTAACAAAATCTTGAATGTTTAACCCAATTCTAATATCTGATTGTCAGAAACCCAGATTAGCTCAGCTCACGTTTATTCTTGGTCCTTTTCAGTTAAGAAGAAAAAGCCAGTGCTTTAGTCATAGGCTCCTGTGGTGGTTTAAATAAGAATGGCTGCCATAGGCTCATAGATTTGAATGCTTGGGCATCAGGAGTAGCACTACCTGAGAAGGATTAGGAGGTGTGGCCTTGTTGGAGTGGGTGTGGCTTTGTTGCAGGAATTGTGTCACTGGGGGTGGGCTTTGGGGTTTCAAATGCTCAAGCCAGCCCCAGTGTCTCTCTCTCTCTCTCTGCCTGCTGCCTGTCAACCCAAATGCTGAACTCTCAGCCCCTTCTCCAGCACCGTGTCTGCTTGCCTGCCACCATGCTGACAATGGACTAAACCTCTGAAACTGTAAGCAAGTTCCCAATGAACAGCTTTCTTTTACAAGAGTTGCTGTGGTCACAGTGACTTTTCACAGCAATAGAACATTAACTAAGACAGCTCCTTACCTTCTGCTGTATTGGGCCGCAGTTTAGAGCAATAGATGAAAGCCTTGTAGAAGCAAATAGGTCATGTCACATCTTCTTTTTCTCAAGACGCAGGTGAGTCTGTATATCTGAATCATACAACATACCCGTTCCCAAGTTCACTACTTAAAACAGTGTCTGGAGAAGGTGAAGTTGGAGGAGGAGGAGGAAGGTTAGCAAAGGATTATTAAAAATCATCCAGCTAAAAATATAAACAAGAGAGTCAGAAGCTTTGAGAACTTTCATGGTGCATGAAACATGGGACAGCATGGACCAAGGCTCATTTTTTAAAAAATATTTTTACCATTTTCCCCCTCCCCCCCCAAAAAAAAAAACAAAAACAAAACCACTCTTGCTATGAATACATTGAGCTGGAGTGTCATGGGATGCTTACCTGAGACACCGGGGTTCACAAAACTGTTAGGTTGTGGAAGGAACTCTCCTCCATGTTGACCTTCAGTAGGCGCTGGGATGTACTGGGTCACAGGCTAAGTGGAAAAGTTCCTGAGGCCTTCATTCCTACCAGCCTCTCCCTATTGTGCCAGACAGAAACAGAGGCCAACAGCTCCTCTGAGTTGCACCAGGGTTCCAGTTGTCATGGCAACACCGCTGGACCCCTCCTCATTCGATAAAATAAGAGATTATCACTTTCTCTGGCCATCATCCTTATTAGTTTTGGAAGAATTCTCCAAACTCAGACTCAGCGTTAATTCTCTCCTTTTAATTATTAAGAAAAAAAATCTTGATTTTGTTTGAGGTAGCAATGTGTCCAACTAAAAATTCTGTATTTCCCAGTTACTCTGGCAACTAGAGATGGTCTTGTGGTAAATAAAGAGAGTAATAAAAAGCCATTAGTCGACAGGAAAACTCTTTACAGATAAAGCCTGTTTCAAATGTAAATGATGATTAACTGATTCTAAAATGCAAAAGGACATGCAGGGCCAAACAATCTAAACAGAAACAGAAATCTGGACATGGACAGCACTGGCTATGGGACGTCCTTTACAAACAGGTCCCCTAAAGTCCTAACCATAAGGGAAACGCTGACAAAGTAAACAGTGCCATGGTTAAGAATTTCTGTTCCCCAAAAGCCACCATAGAAAAGATTGAAAGGGAAAAGGCGAAGAGAGGAAATAACACTATACATGCTCAAGGAAGATTTCTCTCAGCATCCCACAACACTACAGCTTGACACATCCACTCAGAAGAGTGACTTTTTAAAATTAGTTTTGGGAAAAAAAATAGTTCAAGAAATGAACCTTGAAACCACCTAAAATAGTAGAGATATTGGACTGTTTTATCTCTGCTTTAACTGTGGTTTTCAGCATCCTGCATCAAACCTCTCCTCCACATGCTGTTGGAAATTGGTCATCCAACAAAGACTGGTTGTGCTCCCATAAAATTCACATGTGTGTGGCAGTAAGTCCCCTAAAGAGCTAACTGGGTTGAAATGGGATGATTAGGTTGTGCCGTTGTGACTGGTGTCCTACTAACAAGGTGAGAACAGGTTATACAGAGAGATAGCAGGGGTGAGTGTGCACAGGGGGATGAGCATGGAAAGACCCATCTTTTAAATGTTTAAAACTCTGTTCATTTACTTTTGTATGTGTACAGTATGCATGCCTGGGCATATGTGTGTTTACATGCATGGAGGGGCACGTGCAGCAGCAGGCACATATGTGCAGGCGTGTGCCTGTGGAGGATCCAGGTTAATGCTGGGGGTTCTTCCTCAGTCAGTTGTAGATAAAGGCAGCGTCTCTCAGTGACCCTGCAGCTTCCTGTTCCATTTCGCCTGCTTTTCAGCCAGCTCCAAGAACTCTATGTACCTCCTGTCCACAGTGGGATTACAAGGGGGCCATGCAGCCAACCGGCTTTTAGATGGATTCTGGGAATCCAAACTGTTATTCCCATGCTTAAACAGCAAAGCTGTTACCCTCTGAGACATCTCCCCAACTACAAGACCATGAGCTTTAGCCCAAGAACAGTGACCTCAGGAGAAATTACTCCTCCTAACACCTTGCTGTGGGGCTTCCAGACGGCAGAACTGTGGGAAAACAAACCCAGCAAGGCCTAGGATGGACCCATGAAAAGAACAAAAGCCACATGCTAATACTGCTCTGCAGAAAGACAGAGCAAGCCTGTGGGGGCGCGGGGGATGTTGAGTGCCTTGTAAAGCTCTGACCTGCTCACCTCCAGCCTTCTGACTCCACATACACAGAGGGAAAACTTCAACTTCTTTAAGACACTCTCTGCATAGTTTTCTAGTTTTCACAGCTAATGCAAGGCCGGCCATGCTGGTTGATAAAGCAATCCCCAGGTAGCTCCCAAAACTAAAAAATAAATGTAGAGTATTGGTCTTGTTGTACTGTGACAGCATGCTCACCTATCATGTACAAGTCCCTGAGTTCAGGCAGCACCAGAAACTGAAAAAGCAGACCAAGAAGAAAGTGTGTGCTGTGTGTGACAGAGATGGTAAGCAGATGATCTGGACCATGCTGGGACCTGGCCCATCCTTTGCAGTTGATACTTTTGAAACTAACTATACTTTTGAAACTCTAAGCCAAGCTCCATGAAAGGGATGTAAATCACAAGAACACGCTACCCAGAAGCCTTTAACAAGAGACTGTAACTGGCAAAGAATTCAGACATCAACACAGTACTGCCAAAGTACATGAATCCCGCAAAAGAAACAGGTAATTTGGTGGATTTAATGTTGTTCTTATTATTAAAACTCATCATACTAGCAAAAAAAAAAAGTGTAAATGACATCACCCGATCCTGGCAAGAACACAAGGTGGCGGGGATTTTCACATTGCTGTTGAGTTTGCAGCTTGAGATACATACGGTAAGATCGCTTCTCGGCCTTTTGGCTAAGATCAAGTGTGAGATACATACAGTAAGAAAGAAAATGTTGTCCAAAGAAGTCGGACATGAATACATCTTGTGCCCTGGCAATCTCACCTCTATGTGCGTAACTCTAGAGAGAATCCAGTAAGAATGTTCAAGGAAATATGTTCAAGAAAGTTCTTAACAGAATTTAATTTATATAACATTCAAAAGATACACCAAGATGACATAATCAGGTTTCACCTTGTCTGATGAACTCCCTGACAACACAGTCTCTAAGGCAGAAGTAACATCTGAGATCTTGACAGAAGGGCCTCTTAGACGTGAGTCAGTCAGCTAAAGGTACACTTGAATTGTGTCCAAGAAAAAGAAAGAAAAGAAAACTCAAAGGAGTAACTTACACAGAACTTAGGACAGTCAGAGTTAGAGAAGACAGGAAGAACTCTCTAGAAGAGCCCTGGCTTCCAGAGTTCTGGGTGATGGTCAAGTTCCTAGTCTGATGATTTTTACAGTGCCTTTTTTTAAAGTTTAAATAACTTTTTCAGTGCATACTGGTAAGTAATAGAACCTTGACTAGAACCCATGTCTGTCTACTATAAAGTAGATGGTGTTTTAAGTATCTCACTGACACACTGGCTCCCACAAATGCTGTAGTCACATAAAAGTTTCAATCCTTAACTCACATGTCCATCCATCAGTCAATGGATAAACAAAATATGCTGTATGCTACATGGAAATAGGATTAAGCCTGGAAAGGGAAGGAAATGCTGACATGCCCTACAGTGTGGATGAGCCTTGAGGACATGATATATTAAGTGAAATAAGTAAGTCATAAAAAAAAGTAATACTATATGATAAGCAGTTAAAATCATATGGACAGAGAGTAGAAAGGTGGCTGTCAAGGCCGAGGGAATGACACACAGCAAGTTACTATTTAATGGGCACAGAGTTTTCCCTTTGTGCGACAAAGAGTTCTGTAAATAGATGTTCGAGACGGTCCAGCATGGGAATGAACTTCACACAGCAGCTGGCAGACTGCGCTCTTCAACATGACTCAAATCAAGCTGGGGAGACGGCTTGGTGGTTAAAACACTTGCACACCAAGCTCTCCTGTAATTCCAGCCTCAGAAGGCAGAGACCAGGACGCCAGGGGGAGCTGACTAAGGAAACGGGCCATATCAGCAAGCTCTGGCTTGGGCTGAGACATCCTGCCTCAAAGAGTAAGATGGAAGAGCAAGTTGAGAGGATTCCTGATGTCAGCCTTGGGCTTTGCCAGTACATGCCTGCATGTGTATGAGCATACATACACATATGGGAACCCACACACACAGGACCCCACATACACATGGGAACCCACACACGGAAACACACACACACACTTGGGAATATACACACACATATTACAAAAAAAAATAATTAAATTTTAATTTTTTTTATTTGTGCATGGGGTGGTTGCCCATGGATACCCGAGGAAGGCAGCAGGTCCCCTAGAATGTGAGTTACACGTGGTTGTGAGCCACCTAATATGGATGGGTGCTGGGAACCAAACCCTGGTCCTCTGCAAGAGCAGCAAATGCTCATAAGCCCTGAGCCATCTTTCCAATCCCCAATAATTTCCACACGACCTAAATGGAAATTTTTCTTATGTCTATTTTATCATCATTATTTATGACAACTTTCTGGAGTTTTATTAACACTTGACACTGATAAATCTGATTCACCACCATTTTTCAGTCCTCATCTGGATGGTGGCAGTGGGGGTGAGTGGCATCTGGAGGCAGAGCACCAGAGAAAGCTGCTTCCTAGCTTCCCTCCAATTTTGTCACCTGAGTCTCCAGAAGTGGGTCTGTCAACCAAGGCAACTAACTGCCTCTCCTGCTTTGTCCATGTCTGCAGCCCCTTAGCAATGGAATGACATGCAAAGTGGCTGCCAGGTGGCAGATGAGGAAAAGGGTGAGGTCTGAGGCTGAAAGTAGCAAGAAATAAAGGAATAATGGGTGCTCCTGGAGCTGGGGCTGGGGCTGGGGCTGGGGCCAGGGCGGGGCTGGGGCTGGGGCTGGGCCTGGGGGTGGGGCCAGGGTCTAATCAATTCAGTCCCTCTGACTCCAGCCACTCCAGGCCCAAGAGCAGAAATCGATGTGTGTCAGAAGGAGATGGGAGAAACAGAAATCAGCACCTGGAATGCTAGAGCCACAGAGCCAGAATTTCCCAGAGCTGACCTGGAAGGTTGAACACATCTTCAAGCAGAAGGACTCAGGCAATGCACTACTCAAAACTGACTATACAAACACACCCTAAAACACAATGCTGGAAAAGATGTAACTTAATCACACATTCAAGAAGACGGCATTTAACTGACCCACTCAGTTCTTCCTGCCTGACTTTGTGGCATCACGCAGACCCAGCCTCAGTGTGCCCCAAATATCCAAGCTCAGGCAGACACACTTTGCACTATATTCAACCTACTACACCATTGTTTTAAAAAAAAAAGAAACATTGCAACAATGGAGAATATAAAGTATTTTAAAGTGTAACACCACAGAAGAAGTAGTGTGTGTGTGCACTCCTGGAGCCTCTTATACATAGAGATGCTAAGGACTCCATCCAGTGAATCTTCAAGCAGCCCTCAGGAGGAGCTGCCTGTTGAGTGCTCATGTGGCCCTGAGAAAGGTGGAGGGATCCGTCAGTCTTTTCCCAAAGACTCACTGCAATCATGGCTCATACTACATGGCCAGGGGTCTGTGGCCAATTGATTTTGTGAAGACGCCACTCATGGCATCAGAGAGGAGCTGGATTTCAGTGTCTCACTCTCCCCAAACAGGCAGCCCCATTTCAGGTGGGGCTTTGATGTGTTGGACCCAGTTCACACCCAATCAGAAAGTCTCCAGAATGACCAGATCCTCTAAACCTAATTTTCTCCAAAGGGGACATTTATCATTCACATGCTCTGAATTTTGCCTGATTCTACTTGAGCACAGAACAAAACAAAAGATTTACACTCAGGAAAAAACAAAAACCTCACCAGAGTCTCAGGGTACACTTTCAAGTCTGTCTCCAATCCTTCTTCACTCCCACCCTCACCACCCAGCCTAGACCTCCAGCTCCAGAGTCAGTCCACGATAGCAGACAAGTTCACCCCCGTATCCTGAAGTGGCAGATCCAGGGCTGTGCTTAAAATGAACTGGTCTATGAGTCTGTGCACATATGTGTATGTGTATATATAAATGGTTACCTGTGTGTAGGTGTATGCCAGTGTGTAAGGTTGTGTGTGTGTATGCCAGTCTATGGAGACAAATACAAGGAGGGGTGTGGGATGGGTGGGTGGAGGGTGGGGTGGAAGCTGTAGGCATTTGGAGGTGAACATGTGTGGGTAGATGGAGAAATAGGAGAATTGGGATTAGTTATTAACCATATTATTTTTCTGTTCAGCACACTGAGCTGGTTCTCATGTTTGTGAGTATTTGAAAAGGAGCCAAAGTCCTCTTTCTTGAAGTCAGTCACATCAAGAGAAATTTTCCCACCCGGGGACCTGGTTAGTCTCATCAATGCTTGTGATAAAATGCATCTCAAAGAAAGCCCTGGTGGTGGACATTGCAGTTGATGCTAAGCCTCTCTCAAAAGCCTGTCCTGCAGAACCCTCTTCTTGCCCAGCTAAGAAGCCCTTCAAACCCATCTCAAGGAGCAATAGGGATTCTCAACACTCTGATTGCTACCCTAGGAACCCTAGAAGGGTCTTGAAAATGTGGAAACCTGCGCTAAGAACAAAATGGAAAAAAAAAAGAGTGGTGCCCTCACAGCCCTCTGGTCTCTCCCCCCTCAGCTCCCCTGTGCACTTAGGATGTGAGTTGTCTCTACACTGTGGCTTCCACCATGCTCCTCAGGCTGCAACGACCTCTAGTCAATTGTCTACCAGGATGACCAACTTCCACCAGTGTAACCAACATGCCCCAGAGCTAGTATTATCCAGGGGGAAACTGAGGTACATCTTGCTATCATCTCCACCAAGAAGTGACCAGAACTGAAGTTTCACAACCATGCCATCCCCCAGCTAGGACGCCAGCCACCTCCATAGTAATAGCAACTGCCACTGGGTTCACAGTTTTCCCAACCAGGGCTCACAAATTTCCAGCATACTAGTATGTATTGATGTGTGTTTTTCTTAAATGTCAGTTCACCAATGAAATTTCTAGCTAGTTGATTCTAGAAAAAAAAAGATACAGGTGTTTTTCATCTTAGAATGGGGTTACCTTCCAATACACCCATCACAATTTGAAAATACCATAAGTTGAAAAAAGCATATAGTTGACCCAACCTGCTGAACATCGTAGCTTAGCAGTGGTTGTCTCCTAGGACCATGGGGATGAGTAAAAACCGCCTAGGATCCCAAGAGTGTCACTCACATGTGGCTATTCCAGATGAAGGTCTCAATTCAACCTCCAGATGCGCGTTTCCACTGGTGCGTATCACCTTTTCACCCTTTCCAAGGTGAATTCTGGATAGGAACAGATGGAGATGTCTGCACTTCCCTTTTTCCCTGCCGTTGTTGCTTTCATTTAACTACTTCCGCTTCCCCTCTCCATCCTCTTCCTCTTCTCTGATGGTCTGATCTGAGGTACATCAGTTATTAAATGTCTTTGAATGTGGGGGTGAGTTGGGAGAAGATTGTTAAGAGGGGTGGGGTTGTCCTCAATCCCAGCCCTCCCTGCTGTCCATTCGTGATGTCTCTCCAGGCTGCACCACTGAGGTGTTTGAGTAGTTACCTCGTCTTGCTTCTGAGACCTGTGCCACACTGGGGCTGCAAGAGTCCTGGGGAGACGCCAAAGGCCTCTTCAGGTCGACTAGGTGTCCTGCTGCTGGCGCTATTCAGTCTCTTCCCTCAGCCAGCTTCCACCCCTGTTCAGGAGACACGGAAAACGTCAGCTCTTCGCGGAACCGCAGAAAACCAAATGGCTCCCTTTGACCTCTTTATCCCATCTCCAATAAATCCACGGTTGCTCTCAGAGTTCTCTCTTCTCCCCCTGCAGATGCTGTGGGATGCAGCCTCCTTTGAGGGCTCCAGAGAAGTAAATACACACACCTGTTCCCCCTTGAGCTCAGAGTTTTCTTCCCATTCTGTCCTTACCCTCCTCTGCAGCCAACAGCGCTGGGTGATCGGGAAAAGCCAGGTGCACAGGCCCTCTTCCCACACCCCAACTCTTTCCTCCCCAACTCTCTATGCCATCTTCCTTCACCCCAAAGGCTTTGTCACTTGCTGCAGTTTAGCTGTTGAGTGTCCTTAAAATGTTCATGTGTTAAGTTCTTGATCCCAAGGTTTTCATGAGCAGGTGGAGCCCAGTGAGAGGTCCTTAAGTCATGAGGGGTGGAACCTCAATATTCATGGTAAAGACCAAATTTTGTGTTTTGGCTCAGTGTTCTCTGGTTCCTTCTTATCTAGCAGCCCAAATAAAGGCAGGCCACTAAAAAATAATATGAAAGAAAAAATGCTATTTAAGTCAAAAATGATATAACTAGTTGTTTATACATCTAGAGGTTGTTTTATTTTATTTTCATTTGTAGGTTAAAACATCTAGATTAAGAAGGGTTCGATGTGATCTTGGGTAATTTATATAATTCCTATATATCTCAATTTACTCACTTGTAAATTACTGTATACCCTCTATACAGGACTGTTACAAGATTTAAGACTTGCCACACAAGAAATAACAGGCAGGGTTCCAGAAGAAGAATGTGGTGAGAAAGAACCCATCAAACGGGCTGGAGAGGAGGCAAAGCAGCTTCAGACAGTCTGGCAACTGGAGCAGCACTAACATGTCCTGTCACCTCTTCAGGCTCCCACTTGTCATTATAGAGTAATATTGTTGGACTCGATGAATATTAACCACCCTTCTGTTCTTCAAATTCATCATCTATGAGTTCATCCCACCATCAGGGCCCAACCCTGCCAGATGGCATGGATCCAGGAAGAGCTAGAGAAGAGACAGGAAAAAGATGGAGGAGACAATTCCTGGATTCCCAAATGAGATCTGGATCTGATGTGTGAAACTGTGAAGCATGATGTAGGACACACCCAGCGCCCTCGGGATTGTTTTCACGTAATTATACCACATGATTAGAACAGCATGTGGCAAACAGCAAAGCCTGTCATGAAGGGATACAGGGACTCCAGAGCAGGGAGTGAGCTTTGATATGACAGCTTGTAAAGGAAGCAAAACCCAAAGGTTAATCATAATGAGCGTTGTTTCAATATTATTTGTATGCTGCAAGCATACCTTCTCTCACCATGTTGATAGGGTTAAACACAAGCATGGGCTCACAGTAAGAGCTGTAAGAACAGGAACAATGACATTGCCAACACTGTGGATCTTCCAAAGGGGAGCAATCAATGGAAGGTGAGTCTGGAAGGGTCAGGGTAGGATTAGAAGCTGAGTGGGTAAGGAAGAACACAGCCTTAGCCAAGAGTGTACCTCAAAAATCACCGAAGGCTGCCCTCTGCTCACCAACTCCTGGGGCAGATTTTTCTAAAATGGGGTATGCACTCTCTTTGTCCTCAGGGCTTCCCACAGCATGGATTGTTTATCTGCATGGCACCATTTCCAGTGCCAGCTGACTCTGTCCCCACTCTCAGACTCCAAGAGCCTGAAGGTCCTCTTTCATGTTTATAAATCTAGTGTTGAATGAAGTTCCTCCAATATTTTAACCTATGATCAAGAATTGGTTTTTAATAGATTTTTTTTTTCAGATTAAAAAAACACACACACTCAGAACAGTAGAGCTTGGGAGATAGCTCAGTGGCTGGCTAAAGTGCTTGCTTCACAAACACAGAGGACCTGAGTTGGATCTGCAGCACACATGTAAAAAGCCACACATGTTGGCTTGTAATTCCAGGGATTGGGGAGTAGGAGACAGGCAGGTCTCAGAGGTGCACCAGCTGTGGTTGTTTGAATAGGCATGGCCCCCACGTGCTTATATATTTGAATGTTTGGTTGTTAGAGAGTGAGAACTCTTGACCGGGATGAGGGGGTGTGGCCTTGCTGTAGTAAGTGTGGCCTTGTTACAGGACTTGGGATTCAAATGCTCAATCCAGGCCCAGTTTCTCTCTCTTCACAGAAATAGAACATCTAAGGTTGACCTCTGACCTACACACACACACACCAAGTGTAAGCACACTACATGTGCACATGTACACATACATGCACACATATATCTGCACATGTGTACACACACATACCAAAATAGGTAAGAAAAGTATTGAAAAGAGAAAAATCAAGGAGAGAGAAGACACCCATGAGGACAGGCAGGTAGTCCATGTGGGGACGGGGCATGAGGCTGACTGTTAAGAGAGATGGAATTTAGTAACAGAGACAGAGGTCACAGGATGGGAGAAGGCTGGGATGTTCATAGGAGCTGGAGGAGACACCCCAAAGGGAGGTGGCAGTGTGGCTGTGGACAGAGTGAGAAACGTGGACAGCCCGCAGGGACACATAGCAAGAAAAGATGGGACTCTGAAGACAGTTCTGCGTCAGAAGCTGGGAAGAAAGCATGGGACTGGGGCTACAAGGAACTGCTGGGAAGACAAGTTTCCAGACGGCGGAAAGTGCAGGTCACTGAGCCGGCTTTGATCACAGGCAGCATTCAGACAGAAGGCTTTGTCCCAGGCCATGGGGCTCCACCAAGGCCTGATGATTTTCATGAAGACTGTGCAAATCTGCTTTGGTAATTATGGTGATCTAAATAAGAATGGCCCCAATAAGCTCATTTATGTGAATGTTTACTCCCCAGGGAGTGGAACTATTTGAAGAGATTATAAGGATTAGAAGGTATGGCTTTGTTGGCATAGCTGTGGCCTAGCCGGAGGAAGTGTGTCACTGGGGGTGGGCTTTGGGGTTTCAAAAGCCCACAACAGGCCCAGTCTCTCTCTCTCTCTCTCTCTCTCTCTCTCTCTCTCTCTCTCTCTCTCTCTCTCTCTCTCCCTCTCCCTCTCTCTCTCTCTCTCTCCAGACCAGCACGTAGCTCTCAGCTACTTCTCTAGCACTATATCTGACTGCATGCTCCTCACCATGGCGACAATGGACTAACTAACCACTGAAACCTTAAGCCAGCCCTGATGAAATGTTTTCTTTTGTAAGGGTTGCTGTGGTCATGTATCTCTTCACAGCAACAGTGACTAAGACAGTAGTGAGACGAACAGGTTCATGTTCAGGCCTTATTGCAGAAGACTAGGTTCTCAGAACTGACTGCTTTGGAAAAAGAGACGCTGAGGTCTTTGTCAGTGTGTCATAAAGGAAGCACATATGCATGCTCCCTGAGTGATGGTCAGGTAATGTCATGTCTGTGACGCAAACGGTCACCTTCCTTCGGTGAGGGGCTGAGGCTCTCAGCAGAGACGGGAAGAGGTAACATAGCTGAAAGTGACGGACAGGCGGTGGACACAGGCTAGGGTATACTTCAGCGTGCTGCTGTGGGGCACAAGCTCTGACTCCGTCTGTGTGAAGCCGTGAGAGTCACAGGGTCATTTTGTTATTGTTGTTAGTGTTACCTTTGTTTTGTTTTACGATTCAATGCATTTTAAATTTCATATATGTGTGCTGTATTTGCATCAACCACTCTTTCCCAATTCTCCCTCTCAAATTCCTGGCCTCTTTTTCTTTAATTATTATTGTGACAGAAGGCTCATGGGTGCAGGAAACTCTTACAGCTGGGGTCCTGACAGTGAGTCCTTTTCAGCAGGATGCTGTTGGTGCCTGTGCCATGCAGACTCCCCACAGTGAGAACTACTTCTTCCCATACCACTATACTTGCTTCCCAACTTCGCACCTGCACAGGCCTTTTTGGCCCTTTATTCCAGCCCTAGTAACATCCTCTGCGTCTCACCAAGGTGAATCTATGCACTGGTCAATCTGTTTCCCATTGAGCCTTCCAAATCAGGCCTTCACAGACCCTTTGTCACATGGGGAGTGAGGGGAAACTGGTTCGGATGTGCTATGTCCCCTAGAGACCCATGAGCCAGAACACTGACTCCTCAGCTGGTGGTCCTGTCTGAGAAAACTGTAAAACCTGTGAGAATGGAGCTCTGCAGGAGAGACAGCCCACTCGGGGCAAGCCTTGAGGCTCTGTAGCCTGGCTGCATTTCTGGTCTGGTCTCTGCTTCCTGACTCCAGATCGTCATAACAGCCATCTCACCTTCCCATGGCCCGGCCTTACCACGATGAGCTGCGCTGTGTCCCCTTCTTGAACTAAAGGCCAGGATAACTCCTTCCCCCTTAAGTTCTGCTGGTAGGATATCTGGTCACAGCAACAGGAAAAGTAGCTAAAACAGAAATAAACTAGATGTGTAAGGCTATGCCAAAGTACAGAGATAAGAAAGATGGGGGTGGGGGGGGCGGCTGTGAGAGGCCCATGACCTGCTAAAACACCAACATTTCTAGCAATGTAGAAGCAGGATTCCAGCGTGCATGTTGCCATTGCTGATAAAATATGAGGATAGGATCTCTATGAATAAAAGGCATGGTGAAAACAAAACTACTTAGCAGAGAGAGAAAGAGAGAGAGAGAGAGAGAGAGAGAGAGAGAGAGAGAGAGAGAGAGCATAGATTGTGTGTGAAAGGTAAAGCCTAAGTTAAGAACTGCTTTTGAGGCAAAGGATGGCAGATCAGCAATAGAAAAACTTACTGAGATAGAGGACAAACTTGAGCTAAGCATCCAAACACAAACGGAGGAAAGCTGGATAGCAGGAGGTGGATAAAAGAGGTGGGATTTAGCCAACATTGAAGAAGGAAAGAAACAGAAAGTCTAGATCAGGTGACCAAAAGAAAAATTAACTTTAAAGTCATGGGAATAACAAAGTGAATCAAAAGCCTGATGACTTTTTAAAGGAAAGCATTTACACTGCATAAATAACAAAGACATACTGTAAGAGATTTGGCATACTGTTTTTGAGGGTCAGCAAAGATCTATCAGGAAATTGCAACAGAGACGTCAAGATAAATTACATTAAACTTACACAAGAAGCCAGTGTTAAAAAAAAAAAAAAAAAAAACCTGATAAACAGTGTCATCTTCAATTACAATTTTACACTAAAAACATTTTACACAGCTCAGAACACAGCACCAGTGTAGAAAGCTAACTCGAACCTCACAGACACCAGCTCCTGATGCAAAGTGCCTCAGAGTAGCCTCAGGTCCTTGCTGTCACTGACAGTCTTGTTGGAGAAAAGAAGAGGCTTATCTGGGTGCATACAAATGATAAGTGGAAGAGTCCAGAATCTCTCACCAAGTTATCTGACAGTTCCTATTCACTGTCCTCCCAAATTATCATCCGCCAACACTGTCTTTCTTTCTTCCCCATCAGGTGTGACCAAAACATGTGGGGTGGCTTGTCGATGCCTAGCTGAGCTTCCTGCCCTCACCTGGAGAGCCTTGATGAGCCTCTCCATGAGCGTCCTCACACTTTCCCACTGCCTTGGCTGACACTGTTCTAGGTAATGAGCATGACGATATCACAAAGCAAGGGGCCCTGTTTGTGGCCCATCGCTTCTCAGTGGAGAAGTGATATAAAACAAGCCAATATTTGAGTTTTAAATCACTAAATGGGAGAGGGGTCACCACACGACCTAAATTCATCCTGAATGAGTCATTATTAATACATTTTTTTTCTAAGACAGAGCCAAGCACAAATGCCTGGCAGTACTCCACAGGAAGCAATTTCACAGGCCAAACGCCATCAATCAGTCACTTTGGGCTTCAACCATTTGACCGGTTACTAATCCCTCTAATTGCACTAGCTCACAGTCTGCTAGGTTATCAAGACTATCAAAGACATCATATCTATTGCATTACCTTTCTTTATCAGAGAGCTCATGAAGTCGAGAGAGAGAGAGAGAGAGAGAGAGAGAGAGAGAGAGAGAGAGAGAGAGAGAGAGATGAGACAGCACATATTGGCTTTTTCAACAATCCACAAGGGCTTCTGGTACGTAGCTTCCTTTCCTAAATGCTCACCACCCTTTTTCTTTAGAAATCAGCTCTGGGAGGTAGAGGAGGGTAATATTTGAGCTGGATCTTTAAAAGACAAATACAATTTTCCCAGACACAAGTTGAAGAAAAAGGATAGTTCAGGCTGACTAGCAAGGCACAGAATCAAGGCAGGTGAATGCGCACTGGCTGGTGTGGGGGGTGGGGGTCTCAGTAGTTAAGGGCACAGACTGTTCATTCATAGGACCTAAGTTCAATTCCCAGCACCCATATTGGGCAGCCCACAACCACCTGTAACTCGAGCTCTGAGTGTCTCAACCTCCTCTTCTGGTCCTTGCCCACTCGAATTGAGGACAAACCACACCTTACCTCACTCATGCTGTCCTTCCCCAAGGTCAAAAAGTCTTCTGTGTAGCACACAAAACTGGAAATTTCCAAATAGTCTAAGAAAACACACATGCACCTGTGCACGGCCACACACAGAACAGTCTTTTTAAAGTGCACAGCTTTAAGTCGCCTAAGCTTTTGTCTAGCTTAAAGCTCAATTCAAAACTTCGGAGAGTGGCTTTGGTACAAATACTGCCAATGTGATCAGAGTGCTAGACACAGGGGTGTAGGACTGCGAGAGCCTCACTCTAAAGCTTAGGGGTCTTGTGAAAACTCGCCTACATTTATCACTAAATGTACCTGGAAGTTGAAGTATATAAAGCATTATACATTAAGCCTTCCCTCGTATTCTTTCCTAAAAAAACAATAAACGTTCAAAGACAAAATTGAACTAGCAGCTCATTCATGAGCTTGCTGGCAGATACATAAAAGAGTTAAGAGTTTTCACTTGAGGAATACATTCTCTTTGTTAAGACTTTCTTCTCGCCCTGACCTTGTTTCCCGTGCCCTTTGCTCACATTCGGAGATTTCAGGATATCGATAGCTATCTAAAGCCTTGGCAGAGGGAGTACTGCCCACTAGCCGTGAGGACCATACCCCTCCTCACGCTGTCATCCCCAAGGTCAAAAGTCCTTTATGTTGTACACAAAGCTGGAAGTTTCCAAATAGTCTAAGAAAACACAAACCATTGCAGACAGTTTTCTCCATTATTTATGATGCCACCCACGATAAGATGGAGATGTCCTGAGCCTGATGTGCTCTGTGTAAGCAACACAGAGCTAATGGCTTGCTTGAGGAATGGGATTCTGGTCTCGCCTGAAGGGGCATTTCAGTGCTCTCTTCCCTTGACAGGGCTAAGCTGCTCGTAGATTCCTTGGATACAGTTGCCGAGGGACAGTACAACACAGACCCAACACTTATGCCCAAGGCAAGCACGAGCATCGGGTGCAGGAGATCTCTCCCCTCCCCCTCCTTCAGTTTTTCTGCCTCCACCGAAGACTAAGATGGAAGAAAGCTGAATGATTTCAGTACATTGAAGCTATGCAGCTGAGCAAGCAGCACCAATCTCCCTAAATTACCCAGGAATTTGAGCACAGGCCTCAGGTATTGAGTCATGGTGCATTGGGCCACCAATTTTTAGCATGCCTGCACTTGGGTTCTTGGTGTCTCCTTGGGCTCAGGAGACAGTGGTGGATGATGAGGAGGACTGAGGCAAGACATAAATAGGCTCTGTGCCCTGCTGCCAAGAAGCCTTGAGCAAACAGCTGGGGCTTCAGGAGCCTCCTCTGAAACCTTCGCAGGGCAGCTTACAGGAGGTAACCATGCTAGTCTTCTAGCTACCATCAGCTCAATTATAAAAACAGGAAGTACAGGTCCTAGAAAAGAGCGAGTTCCTGTTTTCACAACATTTCTCAGGATGTTTCACAATTTCAAAGCACTAAGCTGTGGCTTAAAACTAGAACACAGAGCTGTGGAAGCTGTAAGAGACTTGAAAGATGGTCAATTCTAGAAGGTCTTTTGATGGATAAGGAAGTGAGGCCCTCACAGGGGAAGTCACTGTAGAGACCTGAGGGGAAGAGATTGGGTTCCTGATTTCCCTCTAAGTTATGCTTATGCTGACTCCTCCGTCTATATTCTAAGTCAACACTAGGTCAAAGGAGGGATGAGCAAATTCCCCATCTAACTATCTTCCACATCTGTTCCCCTCAAGCTCACATGTGGATACCTCCATGCTTCTTAAATACTGCCAATAAGATCATTACTTTCCTAATGTATTGCCCAAACTAAGATCTCATCTTCAATACTTTTCTTTGTGTTTTTTTTTAAACAAACTTGAGTATTTGAGATGGAATAAGGGCATCACCTTACAAGAAGGGAATGGACTTTGAGAGACAAGAAGGAACAGCAGGTTTGGACATGATTTCATTTCTCCCCAGGGTTCATGTTGAAGCTTAGTCCAGCACCACAGTGTTAAAGAATAATGGGACCTTTAGAAGATGAGACCTCAAAGGAGGTCGTCAGGTTATTGGAAATATACTTTCACAGAAAGCAGCTGTTCCTGAGGGACCCTGACAAGTTCTTATCAAAGGTTGTAAGATAATGAGCTTTACTTGGCCCCGACTCTGGCTTCCTGATTTGTCAAGTAGCTGTGGCTTGTCATCTGTGTTCCCACCTTGACATTCTCCACAGTGAAGAGGTGAGGTCAGGAGGTACCATCAGAGCTGGCACCATGCTTTGTCTTCTCAGACTCCAAAATCATAAGCTAAATATGCTTGCTCGCTCACTCACCTGCTCGCTTGCTCCCTTCCTTCCTTCCTTCCTTCCTTCCTTCCTTCCTTCCTTCCTTCCTTCCTTCCTTCCTTCCTTCCTTCCATGAGACAGAGTCTCACTGTGTATCTCAAGCTGGCCTAGGGCTCTGAAGTTTGCCTGTTCCTGCCTCCTGAGTACTAGATTTTGGATACGTACCACTCAGCCTGTCTGGCTAACCCCACAACACAGAGGAGGAAGTGGTAGCCGGGGATCAAACCTGGGGCTTTGCACATTGTACACAAGCTCTCTACCACTGAGCTGCATCCCAGGCCTCATTGTACTTTTTATTGTAATGCAAGACCTCTCCGAATTCCACAGGCTGGCCTCGAACTCTGGCCCCAGTAGACATTAAGCTTGTGATTTTTCATCTTCATCCTCTGAGTAGCTGGAATGACAGGCCTGTGCCACAAGGCCCAGCTCCTCTGTTTCTAAAGGACCCAGTCTGTTATGTGACAGTGTTCCTGGGGAGACACAGCACAGACATCTATTCACCCACAAGAGAAGACTGACAATGGACCAACATAACATTACACTAAGGTTCAACTTGGAGAGCCAACAATTTTACTGGACTTATTCGGGGAGCAGGGGTGAAGGGTTACTTGCAGGAGACAGCTGCATCACTGAAAAGCCCACCCACTGCAGGAATGTTCCTACACAACAGACCTAAAGAATTTTGTTACAGCAACACAAAATAGAATAATGTACATCACACAAAAAGGAAGTCGTTGAAGCTAGGAAGATGTCTCAGTAATTAACTGTTCTTGATAGAAAAGCAAGAGGCCCTAAGTTCAAATCCCTAGAAGCTATGTATAAGTTGGGCATGGCTGCTTGTGCCTAAAATCCCAGTGCTGGGGCCATGGACAGGCTGATCTTGGGAACTCACTGGCTAGTCACCTTAGCCAGAAGAGCAAGCTTCAGGTTCAATGAGAGATGCTGTCTCAAAAAGTGAAGTGCAGAGCAGTAGAGAGAGGCTCTTGATGTCTTTCTCTGGCCTCCACAAGCACACACAGAGGCACATGCACCTATACAAACACATACATGCACACACACACACACACACACACACACACACACACACACACACACTACACTCAAAGGAAAGTCTTCCCTAGTAGTCTCAGTGTTCACAGCACCATGGATTTCTTCAGTTACATTTTTGTGATTGTTCTGTGTGTTGTTTGATTAACATCCATCTTCTTCACTAGACTGAGTTCCTTAAGAATAAGAACTATGAAAATGTTTATTCTGGGAATACATGAATGGTGCTGGCTGCCTGGACACACAGAGTGACCAATCATGTTTAATGAATTATAGAGAATAATAAATAAAGGAGATCTAAGTTCATGAAGGTCTCAGAAAAGACAATATTTGTCAATAAAGCTGTTGGTTATGTCGTTCCACTCCACTGTCCCCACCGCCAGACCTCAGAAGGAAACCTTTTGAACGCTGAAATCCTCAAAAACATTCTTTTCTAGAGACCTTTTGACTAAAACTAATTCCTACTGGGTATTTTACCTGATTCAAGCCACAGAGTCAAGCATAAATCCACAGTTGGCTAGATGAGGCCAGGAGGTACCTGGATCTACTGAGAGGAGAGACAGAATGAAATCCTAGCAGGCAAGTGAGGGGTTGGGGGAAGTTCAGAACCAGCGGGCTTTTTAACACACTAGCAGATCCTGCACTGATTGTGTGTGTGTGTGTGTGTGCGTGAGAGAGAGAGAGAGAGAGAGAGAGAGAGAGAGAGAGAGAGAGAGAGAGAGAGAGAGAGAGAGAGAGAGAAGGAGAGAGAGGCGAGTCACAGTACAGTTTTACCCAGGCCTTCTGCAGTTTATGGACCGAACCCCTTAGTGGACATAAGACAGGAGAGTGCTTTGGGAGTCTGGCGTGTGTTTCTCAATCCAGCATCTCCTTTGTGACAAGCGCATGACTAAGTCAAGAAGGCTATGAAGAAAAGTGCTGACATTTTACCGTCTCTGCCCTGTAACTGAAGAATGATTGTTGAAGTTTTTTACTATAGTAAAACCCTTAGCTTGCTAATAAAGACTGTATGTTGAGAATAAATTCTACCACAAAGGGAAATGAATACATGGTTTTCTAAGTATCAAATAATAACTGATTTCCCCCTGAGCTTCCAGAATGTGGGATTTATTGATACCATTCAGAATTTTCATTCAAAGGACATGAACTATCTAAGTTCTTGTGAGAAGTCCATTTGGTTCTTAATTTGCAAAACATCGAACAACAACACAAAAAGTTCGCTATTAAAAAACTGTTTTGTAATTAATTAGAAAAGGGGCTGACTTTCCCAGTATCACTTCTGGTTTCCAGTTTGGCTCAGAAGGTACACAGCAACAAGGCTTTGAAGTTTCTATAGTCTCTCAAATGTGGAATGGAAAGATGGCAGCCGCCTCAAATGGGTGTTTAATGCAAAATGAGGAGCCTCCTGCCTCTCTCTCTCTCTCTCTCTCTCTCTCTCTCTCTCTCTCTCTCTCTCTCTCTCTCTCCCTCCCTCCCTCCCTCCCTCCCTCCCTCCCTTCTTCCCCCCCTCTCTCTCCAGGGTCTCATTTTGTATCTTTGGCCAGCCTGGAACTCACTATGTCCACCAGGCTGGCCTTGAATTCCCAGAGATCCACTTGCCTCTGCCTCCAAAGCTGTGATTAAAGGCCTGATTGTCACCCTGCAGTTCTTGGAACAGTGGCCCCCTCAATGAATGGTCTCGATCAGAGCCAGAATAAGGCCATGAACCCAACATTTATCCATAGCTCTTCCCTTAGTACCTCGTCCTTAGACAGTTCCTGTCTTTAGAGGTAATTCCAGCATAGCTTCATGCCTCCACCAACCTCTTCCCATTCGCATCCCACAGTGAGAAGTGGCAAAGGCAGCTGTTAGCAAAACCCACGTGGACGTTAGGAAATCAGGCTCAGGCAAGCTGGACGAACTGTGAGTCATGAGCTACAACACAGTGGAAATGAAAAGCTGTTCTGCACATCCCGAAAAGCTCCCTTTCCTGTGCTTGCAGGAACCAGGGGGTCGATAGGTTCACCAAGCTACACAAAAAAACATTCCCAGAACAGGTGAGAGAAAGCTCAGGAGCTGTGTTCACAGGTCACCTGGCTTGGGATCAAAGGGGCATTTAGCAGACAATCAGCTCCAGCCAGTGGCCACCACAGTAAGATGATAAGTGACACTAAACTCCCGGATGTAGGAACAACTTTTGTGTAAGTGAATGGGCCTTGCAACCAGAGAAATAGCAAAAAAAAAAGAAAGAAAGAAAGAAAGAAAGAAAGAAAGAAAGAAAGAAAGAAAGAAAGAAAGAAAGAAAGAAAGAAAGAAAGAAAGAAAGAAAAAGAAAACGAAGGCAAAGACTTTGCAATACTGTTGAGCTAAATTATAGAACCACACTTCATGATGAAGTGGCACCTGCCTGAGAGATCATATATAACTTTTTCAGTAAAAGCTTATACAGGACCTCAACTGCAATCCCCAATCTCCAATGAACCAAAGGCTGGATTCTTGCTCATTGGCTCACAAAACTCATTTGTTGAGCTGACAGTAGGTTAGCCTGACCCCCCACTAAGGAGACCCAGTGCTTCCCATCAGAAATGCTTTCAGTTCTGGTCCAGGCATATGATGGAGGAACTTTATTAGCCTTTAGTAGTGCACGGATTTTGAAATCTTAAATTTCACATAAGAACATGTAGGGCTGTCTTATTTTTTTCCATCTTAAAACTAGAAAGTAACCCAGTCCAATTAATTTTTATTTTTACTTTGTGTCTAACACGAACCTCCAGGTAAGAGTACTCAAAAGAAAATTCTAGTAAGCCAGGAAATCATATGACAGTCATTTTTAAGACTCCATTTTATGCCTGGGAATAAACCCAGGATATGTCTATAAAACCAGGAGAAATTAGTTCAAAGAGAAATCAATCACGTATAGAGTTCCCAAGGTCACCGCTAAATAACTGTAACAACTGCAAAAGAAAATGTTTTCATCAAGCTGTGCTGTTAAAACCACTGAGTTCTGATGTAAGAGGAAGACGCCAGCCAAGTCATCCGAGGGGTGTTCATAAAGACATCCCAGAGCAGTTGCCTACATTTTCAATTCTGCCTTGATATGTACCCCGGGAGCAGCCAAGGCCTCCAGGCCTCTCTTTGGATGACTGCCCAGGGCAGGCTTGAGAGGGGAAGACAAAGTTACATCCTGAAAAGAGCGACAGAAAAGATCAAACAAAGCCACAAAATTCCTCTGTTGGAGGGATTTTTTTTTTTTTTCAGTTATAAGGTCCCTGGGCAGGGCTTAGGTGATTTCAAGGTTTGTGTGGCTCTGAATTATTCTGGGTTGTCACATGGAAAATGGGGTCAAGGCAGGCTCCTGGAGTTGCTGAAAAGCATCTGCTTTCAATCAACTTACTGGCATCGAGTGTGGAAGTGAGGAACAAATCCTAAGGAGGACCACTGCCAAAAGAAGAAAGGGCATGTGCATCTCAGGGAGTGGGCAAGGAGCTGGAGGAGGAGGCGTTCATCTTGTCCACTGAGTTCGGCTCTAACAAGCACCTGAGGCTAACTAAGCACTTTGTACAGAACAGAGGCTCATTTAGCTTACAGTTTGGGAGGCTGAGTATTAAGGATAAGGTGGCCCCTCTGTTTGGTCTTTGGCAAGGGGTCTCTGGATACATTGCACCATGGCAGATGGCATCATGGAAGAAACACACATTAGATCAGTGGTTCTCAACCTCCCTATCGCTGCGACCCTTTAATACAGTTTCTCATGCTGTGGTGACCCCCAACCATAAAATTATTTTCGTTGCTAACTTCAAAACTGTAATTGTGCTACTGCTGTGAATCATAATGTAAACATCTGATGTGCAGGTTATCTGATATTCAACTGCTGTGAAAGGCTTGTTCACCACCCAAAGGGGGTCGTGACCCACAGGTTGAGAACAGTTGCATTAGAGGGAAAGCAGGCTCACATGGCCGGACAGGAAAAGGGCTGTGTATGGTACAAAGAAAAGATGATGGAAATTCAGGAATGGAGTGGTCAACGTTGTCAGATACAGCATCGTTTGAAGAGGATAGAACCAGTCCAGGACAGGGATTAGGGGTGACAATTCAAGGCCATTGGTAACCTTCGTGTTATTTTCTGTTCATCTCTAAAGACCCAAACACCAGGCTGGTCTCTGGTACTGAACGATGAACACAGCAAGACAAATCCTGCTGCAGCAGACATAAATTAGTCTAATAATCATATAAATTGAATGTAAAATAGTAATTATGACAAGGTCTAGAAAAAGACATGTGTCAATTCAAAGGAGATCTACAATAGAAGAACTAGACCTGGGCGGGAAAAATTGGAGCTGGTCATGGAAGAGTCTTCTACAGAAGTGATGTTTAATATGATGGAAACAGTGGGACATAAAGCCTTGCTCATGACCCAACCCCAGCACCAGAAAGAACAGCAACAACTCAGGCAAGACCCTAGGGTGGAAGGAATGTGTTTGGGGTAGAAACCCAGCATGGCGCTGGTGGGAATGATCAGGTAGGACATGGGAGGCCACGCCAAGGAGGTTCTGGATTTGCTCTTCCCTTTGTTTGTTTGGATATACTTTGTAACAGTGGCTGTAAAGGGTGAGAGTCGGGAGATGGGCAGGGAGATGTCATCGGATTTAAATTCTGGAAAAACCAGTCTGGTTTAAGAGACTAAATATCAAAGGAGAAGGATGTCTGAGCGGTTTCTAATGACTCAAAAGGTCAGCAAAAGCCAGAGTGGAGGCATCCCACTTGAAAATAAACAGACTCATACCAGGGACTCAGGTGCAAGCTGACCGATTTTTGGAAAGCACCTGGACCCTGACAGCACTCCACTAATCCATTGATTAATCACTTGATGGGTTCACCATATGATAGCATTGTGAGAAAATGGTGAAGAACAGGAGTTTAAGATCTAACTGGAGGAAACAGGTCTCTGGGGACACACCTGGAAAAGATTTATTCAGTCTCCTCCCCATTTCCTGTTCGCTGGAAAATAAGCTCTGTTGCTCTGTGTTCCTGCTCCATGGTAATTCTGCCTGCCTTGGGTGCAAATGATGAAGCCAGCCATAACCATGGACCAAAGCTCCTGAAACCATGAGCCCATTTTCTCCCTTTACATTTTTATTTTACATCTTCTCCCTTGGGTTTTTGTCACAGAATGAAAAGTCTAACACCAGAGAACATCAGTTTTGAGAGGCTGGAAGGCTGGAAGGAAAGATCCAGCATGTATGGATTTGGGGGCAAACTGGGGGAGTCTGGTTAAAAGATTGATTTATCTGCCAAGAATAAAGAAAATGTGGCTAGGACAACGGGGTGTAGTGTCTGCTAGAGAGCAGGTCACAGTCAACATTTACCGGATGTTAGTGGGTGTGGAGGCTTGCAACTACTGAAAATGGAAAAGATACAGCTCATTGCTTTCAGGAATTGCCTAGCAACCAAAGGAAGACTTACTCTGCTCATCCTCCATGGAGTGGGCCATCCATGCCCATGGGGAGAAATGTGACGGCTCCACAATATCATAAACTTGGAAACACTGTGGACACCTGCACTAGGGCAGTCTGACTCATGCTGCCATGTCACTTTACATGCTCAAAATGAGAGGGATGTCTGGAGTGTGCCTGATTACTACCTCAAAAGGGCAACATCAGTCATCCTGGGATTAGTCATGGGTAGTTTGAATACTTAAGGATGACTTTTGCTGTTTGCATTTTCTAAAGAAGCATAAATTATGACTAAATTCCTCCTGTTTAATGCACTGCAGTGTCTTCCCACAGCTTCCATCAGCAAATAACAATCAGAGCAATTTAACTAAAGGAATGTCGGCACTGAGTCTTGTTCCTGAGGCTGTGCTGTGTGCTACACTGACAGCTGGTGTCTACTACCTCACCCCTCCCCAGGTCATGGAAGGGATGAGGTGCCCTCTTGGAGACTGTACTGGCTAGTTTTATATCAACTTGACACAAGCTAGAGCCATCAGAGAGGAGGGAGCCTCAGTTGAGAAAATGCCTCCATAAGATCCTGCTGTAGGGCATTTTCTTAATTAGTGATTGTGGAAGGGCCCAGCCCATTGTGGGTGGTACCATCCCTGGGTTGTGGTCCTGGGTTCTATAAGAATTCAGTCTGAGCAAGCTATGGCGAGCAAGCCAGTAAGCAGCACTCCTCCATGGCCTCTGCATCAGCTCCTGCCTCCAGGTTCCTGCCCTGTGTGAGATCCTTCCCTCACTGCTTTCGATGATGAACCATTATGTGGAAGTGTGAGAAAAATAAACCCTTTCCTCCCCAAGTTGATTTTGGTTGTGGTGTTTATAAAATTTTGACAATTGTGATAAATAAAATGTCTATTCCTGATATCAAATCTTAGTGACAAAAAGACCTTTATCAGTGGAACACACAGACCAACCAGAGTACATAATAAAGTATCAGAATTTGATTTTTTTCCCCTCTTTATTTTTGTCTCCTTTTTGAAAGGCTAGGGAATGAGCTGACTGTGCTACAGTTATTTTTCTGGCTTACTAGTGACCTCTTGCTCAGTGGAGTACCAGAACCACATGTCAGCTACAGCACCTGTGTTCCAAAGCATAGGATGTCCCACACTGGAATTCTCTCTTGTGAAGTTTAATGAGATGGGAACCACTTCATAAGTCATCTTTGAGTAGATGTCAGTTCTTGCCAATTGATCTGTATAGATTCAACAAAATCCCAAAATTCAAGTGGGGCCTGATTCTAAACTTCATATGGAAATACAAAAGACCTAGAATGGCTAAAACAACTTCAACAACAGGAAAATGATGGTGGATTCAACAACCCTAAATTTCAGGCTTTATATAAAGCTACAGTGATGTGCCATTGACAAAGAGAAGT
Source organism: Peromyscus maniculatus bairdii (assembly GCF_049852395.1). Lineage (NCBI taxonomy): Eukaryota > Metazoa > Chordata > Mammalia > Rodentia > Cricetidae > Peromyscus > Peromyscus maniculatus. Next base: position 59,835,862 of record NC_134860.1, on the reverse strand, counting down.
TGGTCACTGTGGAAAACGGGTAAACACACGTCTATGTGAATCTAGCCTCACCTCATCACCTTTGTTTCCTCACACATTTTTAAAACTTGTATGCTCATACAAAGACTTGTACCTAAAGATTTGTAGCTGTTTCTTTTGTGACAGCAAACCCTGGAAATAACCAACATGTCCAGTATCCACTAAGTGGGTGAACCCATCAAAGTGTGACGACCAAGTTGTTCAGCAATGAAAAGAGATGAACTGTTCCATGTACTCATCATAAAACACCAGCTAACCAGCCAGCCTGCCAGCCTACCACCAAGCCTCAAAATAATTGTTCTGAGGAAAACTGGTTTTCCAAAGGCTGTTAACACTGAAAATGAATCAAGGTTATTAGTAAATGACTAGCTGTACCACTGTTAACAAATTGACAGCGTTGAGAGGCAATATAATAAAATATCCCTGACAAAGTAACAGGAGCAAGAGTTCCTGGAAAATAATTCATTGTTCGTAGTTGCTACACATGAGGGTATTAATTACAGCCAACAGTTATTCACTCCACCTTCCTACTAAATTTAAGAAGTAACAATTCTTAATAAACAAAATGCAGTTGAATGGTATATTAAATATCTTAAAAACTGCCGAATAACTGGATATGATGGCTTGATATGAGCAACAGCAGATGTGTGTGCACCTAGCCTTCCCCTAATGGAACAAACACACACGAATGGGCAAAGAGAGGAAGTTGAGTGTTGACTGACAACATGATAAGAAATAAACAAATGGCTCGAGAGAGCATTTTCCCCAAAATTTATGGAGGAATTAAAAAATAAAATTGGGTAATTCATGATCACATTTTGTGTGGTTATAATACATCATTCAGCTTGAATATGAGGAAAAATAACATTACTCACATTATTGGGATTTTATTGTCTCTGTCTCGGAGTCCAGTATTGTTTATCTTGAACATTGGAGCCTCTATAATTTAAAAGTATAAACATTTTCAACTCTTACGTAAAATGCCTGGTAGTTTAGCTGAAATTCTGATTGCAGTTCCAGTCACTGGGAGGTTAGTAGAGTTGTTTATGTGCATTCTGTCTTCTTCATGAAATTACAAACTTCTAGAAGCCCAGGGCATCCCATTTTCTTCTGTCATAGTACTGTAAATTTCACTGATATTTTCTTAATAATGACTCATAGGTGATAGAGAAAAATAGAAAACCTTTTAAAAAATACATCTTGTAGTTTCCTAAATAAAATTCTAAAAATTGCAAGTTAATGTGTCAAAACGGAAAGCTCACCATGACAACTAAGGGGTAGGAAGACTAGGAAAGAGGGATTATCCAAGTAGTCAAGAAAACTTAGACATAGTAACTTAACATCTTGGTGGTGCTAACAGTTTTAACAAACCTGTGTGTGTATTAAACTTTGCCACATGGCACAACATGCAGGTTGTTGTATGTTATCATACCTCCGAGGAGAAAACCCACTATTGTTACCCAGCTTTACAGGACTGGGTCCTGTACGTGGTGGTCGACTGTACGTAACACCTCCCTGACAAACTATAAAAGATGCTAACCAGTGTTGACCAGGTCAACCGAGAGTCTCAACTGCCATACAAACTGCCTTATTTTCAGTTTTAAAATAGGGTGGTTACTCCAGGTCATTGCCTCTGGGTACCACCATTGGAAAAATTATTCCTAAACTTCCCATGTAGACAATTGATTTGATTGTAATGTCAGTTAAACATACATGCAGTTCATGACTTTTAGGTGACTGCACTAGCATGCTAAGAAAGACTGGATTTGGTGTGTGACTGATAGGTTTACCCACTGTGTAAACTAAAACGTGGCAAGCGTGGTTGTTGCAGTTTCAATTTGGTTTGTCCCCTCTGAAACACAGATTGGAGTTTGAGTGCCGTTTTGTCTGGAATGGGGTGTAAGGCCTTTGAGAGGTGGTTAGGTCACTAACAGAGACACATGCCCTTTCAAAAGACTGTTAATTACTGAGATGGGACAGTCTCACCCTCACTGGCTGGATGTGTTATCAGGAAAGCTGTCCTTGACCATCTCCTGACACATCTACTTTCTCTAACGGCCAGCACAGGGCAGCAGTCCAATGCGCATACCAGATCCTGCCCCTGATCTGGAACTTTGACGCTTCTAGAACCATGAGACTAAATAGACCTCTTGCCTTTATACTACTCAGTCTCACATTTTTCTGTTATAGCAACTGAAAATAGAGCAAGGTGATGGTAGATTTAATAAATATGAGCAATATTACTGCTGGACTCCTTCCACAGTTAATCCACTAAATGCACCTTGAATAGATGCCTCCAAGAGAGAACTGGATTCAGTATTAAATGTCACAAAAGAAGAACTCTTCATTGATCTTCACACTTGTTGCCTAAATGTGCTAAGTGAGAAGTGTATGAAAAAATAAAATTGGGGCTGCAGAGGTTTCTCAGTGGTTAAGAGCACTGACTGCTCCTGAAGAAGACCCTTATTGGGCTCTCAGCACCCACACGGCAGCTGACAACCACCCATAACTACAGTTCGGTGGGACTGACGCCCTTTTCTAACCTCCACAGGCATTAGACATGATACACATTCTGATATCCAGGCAAAACATTTATAAAAAATACTTTAAGTTAAAAATCAGGGATTCAGCATCTTCTTCTGGCTTCCAAAGGCCCCTGCACTCTTGTGCACATACCTGCACACAGACACATGACACACACAGGCACACACAAACACAAACAGACACAGGCACACACACACACAGACACAGACAGAGGCACAGACACAGACAACAGACACAGACACAGGCACATACACATAAGCCTAACACATATACATATACATAGCTTAAAATAATAAAGTAAAGTCAGAGGCTGGAGAGATGGATCAGTGGTTAGAACACAGCTCTTCCAGAGGACCCAAATTCAGTTCCCAGCATCCACATCAGGCAGCTCACTATTACCCATAATAGAGCTACGGGGAGACCCCGGGGGCACCCACACATACACACAAAATAAAATAAAATAGAACTTTAAAAAATAAATAAATAAAATCAGTACTCTGAAGTCTGAGGAAACTGAGTGCTGGCCCTGGCCTGGCATTCACCTGTAGTAAGGCCTTGAATATCTGAGTAGCTGCTTCTATATATTAGTAAAAGAAAAAGGGAGAAGGAAGAGGAGGGGGAAGGAGGGGAAGAGGGAGAGAAGGAAGGGAAAGGAGGAGGAGGAGGAGGAAGAAAAGGAAGCAGCTTGCCTCTCAACACATTCCCTGGAAGTTTGCACGGCTATCCAATCTTTAATATTTAGCTTTAAACCATTGCACCTGTGCTGTTTAAACTCAGCTCCAGCAGAAGGAAGAACTCTCCTGGGGTCTTGCCTTTCAGCCTGATCTGGAGCCCACACCAAAGACAGCTTTATTTATGTCACCCTGTTTATTAAATTGCTCTGACATCATTGCTAACCCTTGTAAACGGGTATTTACTTGACCTATGCTTGCGAGAATTAACAAACTATCGAGCCCATTTATAAACGAGGTACCTACTCAGCCAGCACGCATTCAACAAATACTTTTTAGGCACTTACTGTGCAGCAGGGAGCCCACAGTAAACAAACTGGCTCACTGTTTGTTGGGAACTAATGTATTTTCCTTCCCCCCCCCCAAATTCACACATTGAAGCCTAGGCCCCCATTATAACTGTATTTGAAGACAGAACCTGTAAAGGAATAAACAAAGTTCACTGAGGTCAGAGAGGGAAGCTGGATCCAATGTGATCTGTGTCTTTGTGAGACCAGATGCCAGGAAGGCACGTGTGGAGAAAAGGCATGCTCACACAGGAGGAGCCTCCTGGGAGCCAAAGGGAGAGCCTCTGAAAAAGGTAATCTCGCTGACAACTTGGTATAAAACTTCCAGCCTCCAGAATTGTGAAAAAATTATTTTCTGTTGCATAAGCCTGCCCATCGGCAGTATTTCATTGTAGCATCTCTGACAGACAGGATGTTTTTTTTAACCTTGAAAACTGGCACGTTCAACTCAGTAAGGTTTTCCTTAAAAGGTTCAAAGGTCATGAAGAAAGCATACAACTCAGAAGCTGAAAAGTGAAAGAAAATGTATTTTCTTGACAATTGACTATTGTTCCCTGTGCTCTTCCAGGGAACTTTGCGTAAAGGGATGATGCTATTGCATCATACTATTTGTCAGCATAGAAATGTTTGCATAGAGAAGCAGTCCCCTGAGGCTGTCCCTGGCCAGCCTAGGTTCAGAGTGCCCATTGGCTCATACTGGGTGTTCCTCTTGGCCTTCTCCTCTGGTCATGATGGTGCTGGTTTTCAGTCACCTGTTCATCCCTTACAGAGGCAAAGGCATCTTGACTGTGTATCCTGCTAGGAAAGGAAAAGCCGGTCCTAAACCCTGACCTTAGAGTATGTTATCCTTGTGTGAATATATTTACCAGCTAGCTTCTGGATGTGTTTTGCCAGCTACAGGGTCCTAAAGAACACCACCGTGTGTCTTCTACAAGGTGGATCTTGGTCTCTACACCATACTGATTAGTTAACTTGACATAAACCTAGACATATCTGGGAAGAAAGAATCTCGGCAGAGGAATTGCCTCTATCGTATTAGCCTGTGGGCACATCTGTAGGGGCAGTTTTTTGATTAATGATTGATATGGGACAGCCAAGCCCACATTGGGCAGTGCCACCGCTGGGCAAGTGGTCTTGGGTTGTATCATAGAGTAGAATGAGGAGATGAAGAGTGCCTCAGAAGTTGAGAGCACTGGCTGCTCTTTGAGAGGACGGTTCCCTTTCAGGCTTGAGTACCTGCATCCACATGGTGGCTTACAACCATCTGTAATTCCAGTTCCAGGGGAGCTCAACCCCTCTTTTGGCCTCTAAAGACAGCAGAGATGCACATGGTATACAGACATACATGCAGATAAAACACTCATACACAAAAACTTTAAAAATAAAATAATAATAATAATAGATAGATAGATAGATAGATAGATAGATAGATAGATAGATAGATAGATAGATGATAGATAGATAGCCAGACAGATACATCAAGCTGAGCAAGCTAGGGAGAGCAAGCCAACAAGAAATGTTCCGGGCCGGGCGGTGTTGGTGCACGCCTTTGATCCCAGCACTGGGGAGGCAGAGCCAGGCGGATCTCTGTGAGTTCGAGGCCAGCCTGGTCTCCAAATCGAGTTCCAGGAAAGGCATAAAGCAACACAGAGAAACCGTGTCTCGAAAAACTGAAAAAAAAAAAGAAAGAAAGAAAGAAAGAAATGTTCCTCCATGTTTTTGCTTCAATTCCTGCCTTGACTTCTTTCAATGATGGATTATGACATAGAAGGATAAAATGAGATAAATATTTTCCTTCCCAAGTTGCTTTTGGTCATGGTGTTTATCACAGCAACAGAAACCAGACTAGAACATGATTTTATAAACCAACAGGAGACATCTCCACCCCACCCCAGGAAAGGAGATGTGAGCAGTATAGAGATTATGCAAAGGATGGAGATCTAGAAAGAAAGAATCCTTACCCCTGTTGCCAATGGCTTATCTCTACCTAAGGAAGCCTCCACCACCCCAGAGCACCAGCTCTTGGCTCTAAACTGCTGGCTCCCCTGTTATTATCAGTCCCTCCAAAATTGATGGCATTGTTTGTGTAAGTGCCCATCAGACATGTTTACTGAGATAGCCACAGTCATCTCTCTCCAAGCTAACTGACTGTCACCCTCAACTGTATTGCTTGGGAGTTCCTGGGTGCCAGGAGTCATCCTGTTACATGTAGGCATTCACTGAAGTTCTGGTGCATAGGGAGCCTTTATTCACATTTCTCATCCCTGGTTTCTCACCATAGAAGCTTTTCTATTTCATCTTTCCTTCATTATTCAAATGCCCCACCTTTAATAAACAACAGAAACACTATTGTTTCTGAAAAGTCATTTTTATACACAGAAACATATCTTAGACACACCCCACTCCATCCTATGAATCCCTGTGGGTTTATTTTAGTGTGCCCACAGACAGAGGTTTACTTTAGCTATAAGAATTCATGGTAAATGGGTTAATATTGGAGCTGCCACCAAGTAAACACGAAGTATTGACCAATGAGGAGCTGTACCATGAACCAAGGATCTTGACTCAATTCCAAGCCTCTGGTATTTATTTGGGGGGGGGGGGAACAAAAATTTTTATCGTCCTTTAACTTTTTGTGCAGATATTACTCTACCAGTAACTATTAAATTTTTTTTTTGGGGGGGGGGTGTTTTCGAGACAGGGTTTCTCTGCGTAGCTTTGCGCCTTTCCTGGAGCTCACTTAGTAGCCCAGGCTGGCCTCGAACTCACAGAGATCCGCCTGCCTCTGCCTCCTGAGTGCTGGGATTAAAGGCGTGCGCCACCACCGCCCGGCAGTAAGTAACTATTAAATTTTAAAAGCTGAATTTAAGAACTTTTGATAACAGCAATTCTAATGTTCACATAGTTAAAACTGAAAATTTAAGTCTAATGTATTCCATTTTGTCTTTACCAATTACTTAAATAGTGAGCTCTCCATGTTCATTAAGTGATTCTTACATACCTGAAAATTTCTAAATATGAACACATCTTGGGTCCTATTAAATTCCTAATTTCTATATAAACTAGTTAAAATCTCAGGTCTAAATACACACAAACAAAGCTATCACAGCTCTGGGACTGGTGGTGCTAACTGATGTCTAACTTGCCTAACATGTGCAAGGGCCTGGGATTCATTCCCAGAAATGAAAAAAATCACACTTCAAAACTTAAGACTCAAAAATGTAAGGGTTGTATATGGGTTCATTTTCACATGGGGACTTTGCACCATCCCACCGTTGTTGGCAATGCTGACTATCCTCTCTCCAGCAAGTGTCTATGCCTTTATCTATGACTGTATTTGCATGGGCCATTTCTAGATTCTCTGTTCTCTTCCATATTTATCTGTTCTTAAGTGCCTTTTTTCTTACCTTGCTTTCTTTATATGTTTTACTTTATTTTTAATTGGCAAGATCATTTCACACGTTTGTAGGATGCCGAATAGTATTTCAACACATGGGTGCATTTTTAGTGATCCAACCAGGGCACTTGGCATAGCTATCAACTCCATTTGTTTGTCGTTAACACTGGCTCTCAAAACTCTCCCACTAGGTATTCTGAATGCACAATACACTATTATTAATTAGATTCGCTCAGTGTGCAGAAAGCTCCAATTTATTCACCATTTCCAACTGCAACTTTATACCCATTGGCCAATCTCTCTCCATCTACCTTACCCCTCCCCTTCTTAGTCTCTGGCAATTACTGTTCAATTCTCAGCTTTTTAGATTCCACATAAAGGTGAAAACATGTAGCATTCATCCTTCTGGGTGTAGTTTATTTCATTTAATGTGATGTCCTACACAAATCCAGCCATGTTGTTGAAAATGATAGGATTTTTGTTCTTTCTATGGGTTAAAAGTACTCCTTGACTTTATCTTCATTATAAATGCACAGAAATCCTCGTGATTGAGTAGTATAAAGCTTTTGACCTTTTTTGTTCTTCTTTGGGGATGATTTTCATCCTATTTCTTCTGTGTCTTCAGTCAACTTTGAAGTTAGCCTGTTAATACACATGCAGTCTCCCACAGGGTTCAACTGGATTTGGATCGTTGTAACTCAAGTTAGGGAGAGCAGGTACATTAACAGCCCTGTCTTGATCAGGGACCATCTCATCACTCACATTTCTTCCATCAGTGTTTTGTGATTTTCAATATGCATACAGAATTACACATCCTATTTATTAGATTCACACAAAAGAATTTCATTCAGGGGATGCTATTGTAAGCGATTTAGGTGTTTTGTTTTTTTCAAAGTCCAACTGTTCATTACTGGCATTCAGAAAAGCAACAGACTTTTGTGTGCTGCCCGCCTGCTAGACTCACTTTCCAGTTGCAGGCAGTGTGTATGCTAGAGCTTTGGGATTTCTCCACAGACCATCGTGTTGCCTGTGAGTAGAGACCATTTCTTTCTTTCTCTACCACCAGTGCACATTTCATTTCCTTATCTAGCCTTACTATGCCAGGTAGGACTTCCGGTACAATATTAAGAGGAGTAGTCAAACTTAACATTCTTGTTTTGCTCCCTATCTTAAGGGGAAGGCATCCTGGCCCTCATTGGTAAGCCTGTTTATCCCGGGACTCTGATAAACACTCTTCATCAAGCTGAGGACGTTCCCCTAGATTCCTCATGTGCCAACTTTCTACTATGACCACTGTGAAGACGCTGTCAGATGCCATTTCTGTATCAAACGGGTGTAATTTTGTGACTGGTTTCCATATGTTGAACTAACCTTGCATGCCTGGAGTGAATATCAATTGGCCATTCTTTATAGTTTATTCCTGTGAGTGTGCGTGTGTTGTTATACAAGTACATTCATACCACAGATAGGCAGGCATTGCAGTCAGAGGACAACTTCCTATCTTTCTAACACATGGATTACAGGGATCAAATGTAAGTTATCTGGCTCAGCAGCATGTGTAAAGGCACCACTGAGCCATCTCAGGAGCCCTCACAATTTCCTTTTGGTCTCGTGCTATTAAATTATACATTCTACCAGAATTGTGTTGTGGTTGATTTTTGTCAACTTGACACAAACCTAAACATAACCAGGAAGAGGGAATGTTGATTGAAAAATGGCTCTATGAGACTGGTTTGTATGGAAGCCTGTGGGCCATTTTCTTAATTAGTGATTGATGTGAGAGGGCCCGGACCATGGAGGGTGGTGTTTTCCCTGGGCAGGAGGTACTGGCTCTTATAACAAAGCAGGCTGAAGAAGCCGTAGGAACAAGGCAGTAAGCTGCACTCCTCTAAGGCTTCTTGATTCAGTTCCAGCCTCCAGGTTCCTTCCTTGAGTTCCTACCCTGACTTACTTTGATAATGGACTGCTGTGGTGATACTGTGTTCCCCAAAATATTGTGCACCCTAATAAACTTATCTGGGGTCAGAGAAAAGAAAAGCCACTAGATAGACATAGAGGCCAGAAAATGGTGGCACACACACCTTTAATCCTAGCATTCTGAAGGCAGAGATCCATGCGGATCTCTGTGAGTTCAAAGTCACACTGGAAACAGCCAGGCATAGTGACTCACACCTTTAATCCCAAGGAAGTGATGGCAGAAAGCAGAAAGGTATTTAAGGCATGAGGACCAGGAACTAGAACCTTTTTAAGCTTTTAGGCTTTTAGGAGCAGTTCAGCTGAGATCCATTCAGATGAGGACATAGAAGTTTCCAGTCTGAGGAAACAGAATCAGCTGAGGAACTGGCAAGGTGAAGTAGGTATGGCTGCTTCTGTAAAATGAGTTGTGAAGTTTCTCCTAAACTTCTATTTTCCTAGAAATGATTATAGAATATTCGTATCACTTATTCCTCCAAGATTTGATAGAATATTGCAGTCCTAGTTGCAGGCCAACAGGCAAGTCTCCTGTAGGCAGGCCTGGCCATCCCCCATTAGACCCTGTAATCCATAAGTCCCACTCCATCCCCTAAACCCACCCAAACTCCCAAGACCACAGCTGCTCCCTGAGACACAGAATCTGCCAGCTCCAATTGGACCAAGAGTACCCATTGGACCAAGAGTGGCTCCCTGAGACACAGACATCATTTTCACTGATTGGAGGAAGAAATGGGTGATGCCAGTGCAAGTATACATTCAACAAGCCAGGCGGTGGTAGCGCACGCTTTTAATCCCAGCACTTGGGAGGCAGAGCCAGGCGGATCTCTGTGAGTTCGAGGCCAGCCTGCACTACCAAGTGAGTTCCAGGAAAGGCGCAAAGCTACACAGAGAAACCCTGTCTCGAAAAAAACCAAAAAAAAAAAAAAAAAAAGAATACATTCAAAAACATAAACAGCAATATGGCACCACCAGAACCTATTGGCTCTACTACAGCAAGACCTGAACATCCCAGCATAGAAGAATCAAAAGAAAATGACCTTTAAAATGACTTTATGAAGATGATATAAGCCTTTAAGAAAGAAATAAAAAATTCCCTTAAAGAAATCAAGGAAAAGACAAACAAAAAATCAGAAGGAGGCCGGGAGGTGATGGCACACGCCTTTAATCCCAGCACTCGGGAGGCACAGCCAGGTGGATCTCTGTGAGTTCAAGGCCAGCCTGGGCTACCAAGTGAGTTCCAGGAAAGGCACAAAGCTACACAGAGAAACGCTGTCTTGAAAAATCAAAAAAAAAAAAAAAATCAGAAGGAATCAATAAATCCCTTAAAGAATGTCAAGAACAAGCAATCAAAATGTAAAGGAAACAGCTCAAAACTTGAAAATTGAAATAGAGGCAATAAAGAAGATACATATGAAGGGAATACTGGAAATGGATAATCTGAGTAAACCTACAGGAACTACAGATGCAAGCATAATCAATAGAATGCAAGAGATGGAAGAGAGAATTATGGTGGTATTCTAATTGTACTGAAATGTGATTTTGATTGTATGTTAATAAATAAAGTTGCCCAGGGGTCAGAGTTATTAGAGCCATAGACAGAGCATGGCGGTGGTGGCACATGCCTTTAATCCCATAGATCTCTGTGTGTTCAGGGATACAGCCAGTATTGGAGACATATGCCTTTAAGACCTGGGGGGGCTGTACATACAGACAGTGACGAGGCAGTCACATGTTTGGGTTTACAACCAATGAGAAGGCAGAATGACTATGAACCGACTTACACACAGGGAAATAGTTTTCTTTTGGGAAGCTAAGACCACCACAGGAGGAAGGGTGAGATTTTAGCTCTGAGCTCTGATCTCTTGGCTTTCTCTTTTACATTGGTTCTGTGTTTCTTATTTAATAAGACGGTTAGTTACATCTACATCTGGCGCCCAACGTGACAAGAATCCATTAAAAACCACTTGGCTTGGCTGCAGGTCCACTTTCCCGCAAGGGCAGCAGGCCGGGCGGCCCCCTAGTCCGAGCGGTTGGATTCCTAGCCTGGGCCTAGGTCTGCTTAGCTCAGGCCGGACTAACTGTGAGCTGCTTGCTTAAAGCCTGCTTGCTTAAAGCCAGTGCTACAAACAACTCAGGCCTGCCCTGCCGAACAGGGCCCTGCCTGTAAAGCCAACGCATGTGGTCAGAGCTTAAGGAAGCCAGAGCCAAGCCTTGACTCGGCTCAAGAGGGAACACGTGGCTGCATTTAAGCTTTAGCCGGCTACGCTTTCTTGTGCGTTCTCTCTTTCCTCTCTCTCTCTCTCTCTCTCTCTCTCTCTCTCTCTCTCTCTGGATTTACACCTGGGACACTAGGTGGCTGTTTTGAAAATCCCCTCGGATTTCTACTGTTCTACGCAGATTTGATAAGTCATAACATATCAGATATTTTAAAGGAAACTATCTAAAAGAGAATTTTTTTCCACATTAAAAAAAATGGGTTTTATGTGTACATTGGAAGAAAATTGGTTTTTGTTCAAAATTTTAGGCAGTCTGACAATGGAACAACTATATGAGAAGATTAGTATTGGTGGAATTATGCAGTTTATCACTATGCTAATCCTCATTTTAATATTTAAAAAGATAGTCAATTTAAGTGCCAGGATAACAGCTTTAGAAGAACTTGTTAAACCTGTAAAAATTCAGACAGAAGAAATTAACAGCGAAGTTGTTTCAAATTTGGATCATAAGGTTACAGAAAGAAAGCCTGTTTTCACACAGTCACCCTTAATTTATCCTGTAACCGTACAGCAGATGTCTGATCAAATGGCTACACAAAATATTTGGGCTCCAATTGAAATGTTGGATTTTAAAAGGTTTAAGGAACAATAGTATCTTATGGCATGCATTCCCCATATGTAAAGCAAATGTTAAACTCTTGGTCAACATATAATAGGATTGTACCACAGGACTGGTGAGACCTTGCACAAGCTGTTCTGGAACCCAACCAGAGACTTCAATTTCTAACGTGGTTTAAGGATGAGGCTAAAAACATAGAAAAACAATGGAATGATAAAGTAATACAAGTTTGCCAGGATCAGCTTATTGGAGAAGGCCAATATGCTTCAGTACAAACACAATGTTTATATGATGTCCAAACCCAAATTTTATGTCAAATGGCAGCCTTGAATGCATGGGACAGAGTTGAGGAACCAGGAAAAAAATCTGAGTCATTTACAAAGGTTATGCAAGGCCCAAAAGAATCTTTTACAGATTTTTTACAAAGACTGGCTTCAGCAATAAAGAGAATGGTCTCGGATTCAGAAGCTGGTAAGGCAATAATTGAATCTTTGGCCTTTGAGAATGCGAATGCAGCATGCAAAAGAATAATCATGCCATTAAGGGCAAGATCTGCACCTTTGGAAGACTGGATTAGAGACACAGTTAATGTTGAGGTTGATGAGCATGATGATATGTGGGTAGGAGAAGCAATTTCAAAAGGTTTGAGGAATGTTAGATGTTTTGGATGTGGAAAGCAAGGACATTTTAAAAGGGATTGTAAACAGGTCATTCCTAGAAACAATGTTTCTTCAAGGAACAATGGCAACAGAATGCCCCTTCCTTCTGGAGTATGCAGAAGGTGTGGTAAGGGAAAACACTGGACCAGGAATGTAGATCAACAAAGGACAGACAGGGTAATCCTTTGCCTCAGTCTTCGGGAAACTCCCAGAGGGGCCTCACGCAGGCCCCCATTGCAAATCCAGTTCAAACCATTCCTGCAGCCATAGAGGAAATGCCTGCTCTGGCAATTAAATAACCAAATGCCTATTGGAATAAATCATGCTGGTCAGGATGATGAAACAGAGAGAATAGAAAATTCAGGAGAAAACATAAAGAAAATTTTTTGGCAAACTTCTATTAATGAACAAAGACCAAAATTAATGATAAAAATAAATGGTGTTTTGTTGTCTGGTCTGGTAGACACAGGTGCAGACGTTACCATAATTGCACCAGAATTTTGGCATCCAACTTGGCCTCTTCAGGAGGTAAATGTTCAACTGTTAGGAATTGGGACATTATCTCAGGTGAAACAGAGTGTAAGATGGCTTGAATGTATAGGTCCAGAAGGACAGAGAGGAAAATTAAAACCATATGTGGCTAACATAACTATGAACCTGTGGGGTCGAGACTTGTTGCAACAATGGAATACTCAGATTTAAAATCCCTCCAATCTCAGAAACAAATCATAAACTAGCACATGTTTCTGAGAGAAATATTAGAAGGCATTATTTTGAGTGGTCACCAGCCATCCATATTATACAAGAACAGGGCACAACAACTGATGATCTTCCAAAGACACCAACAGCTCTACCTTTAAAATGGTTAACAGACAAGCCTGTATGGGTCCACCAATGGCCTTTAACAACAGAGAAACTCCAGGCTTTAGAAGAGCTGGTAAAAGAACAGTTAAATGTTCAGCATATTGAAGAATCAACCAGCCCTTGGAATTCTGTATTTGTTATTAAAAAGAAATCTGGTAAATGGAGAATGGTAACAGACCTTAGAGCAATTAACAAGGTAATTCAGCCAATGGGCTCTCTACAATCTGGGATGCCTTTGCCTACTCTGTTACCAAAAGGATGGCCTCTCATATTATTGATTTAAAAGACTGTTTCTTTTCAATACCCTTACAAGAAAAAGACAGAGAAAGATTTGCTTTTACAGTGCCTACTTATAATAATTCTCAACCGGTTAAAAGATTTCAATGAAGGGTCCTCCCACAGGGAATGTTGAATAGCCCAACTCTGTGCCAATATTTTGTACAACAGCCATTGGAAGTGATACGTAAAAAAGATCCTAAATCTATAATTTATCATTATATGGATGATATTTTACTAGCTGACTCAAATGCAGATACATTAGAAAGAATGTTTGAAGAAGTAAAGAAAATTTGGCCTTGCTGGGGATTACAAATTGCTCCTGAAAAGATACAAAGAGGAGATTCTATTAATTATTTAGGATATAAAATAGAGCTACAAAAAATTAGACCCCAAAAGGTGCAAATTAGGAGACATAGACTACAGACTCTTAATGACTTTCAAAGATTATTTGGAGATATTTCTCATCTACGAACTATTGTTGGGGTAAAAAATGATGAACTGACTAATTTGTTCAAAACCTTACAAGGTGATAAGGACTTAAATAGTCCAAGAGAATTATCACCTGAAGCTGAGAAAGAATTGGCCTTGGTAGAAAAGAAAGTACATAAAGGGCACGTGGATCGTATTGATCCAAAGCTGGATTGCATTTTGCTTATTTTACCTTCTAGGCGTTCTCCTACTGGAATATTAATGCAGAGGGAAGATATTATGTCGGAATGGATATTTTTACCAAATAAACCAAATAAAAAATTAAAAACTTATGTGGAAAAAATCTCTGACTTGATTTACAAAGGAAAATTGAGACTTCGTCAATTAACAGGAATAGACCCAGCAGAAATTGTCGTACCATTAACTAAGGAGGACATTGAAAAATTATGGACAGAAAGTAAACCTTGGCAAAGAGCTTGCAGTAATTTTTTGGGAGAAATTAACAGCAAATATCCCAAAAGTGATAGAATTGATCTTATAAAGAGAGCTGATTGGATCTTGCCTCGAATTATATGGCAAAAACCCATATCTGGAGTTCGTACAATTTTATACAGATGCCAACAAAGAAGGAAAAGCGGATTACAAATCAGAAAATTTAAGTAAAGTGGTTCAAAGTCCATATAATTCATTTCAAAAATCAGAATTGTATGCTATTCTGTTGGTATTAATGGATTTTTCAGAACCTCTCAACATAGTAACTGACTCTCAGTATGCTGAAAGAGTGGTGTTACATATTGAGACTGCAGAATTTATCCCTGATGCTTCAGAATTAACTTCACTATTTATTCAATTACAAGATACAATCAGGAAAAGGAATCATCCTTTATATATAACTCACATTCGATCCCATACTGGTCTGCCAGGCCCTCTAGCACAAGGCAATGATGAGATTGATAAATTATTGATAGGAAATGTGATGGAGGCCTCAGAATTTCATAAAAAAAGCATCATGTCAATAGTAAAGGCTTTAAAAATAGAATTTTTCCATAACCTGGCAACAAGCCAAAGAAATAGTAAAGAAATGTCCTACTTGTTCCTTCTACAATCAAATGCCATTACCAACAGGATGTAACCCAAAGGGTACTCAGAGGAATGAAATCTGGCAGATGGACATGTTTCACTTTGCAGAATTTGGAAAATTTAAATATGTACACCACACCATTGATACTTACTCAGGATTTCAATGGGCAACTGCTTTGAGTTCTGAAAAAGCTGATTCTGTAATCACTCATTTGCTAGAAGTGATGGCCATCATGGGTATACCTGCACAAATCAAAACTGACAATGCTCCATCATATGTCTCTGTTAAAATGAAACAGTTTTTTGCTAATTACAATATAAAGCATATTACAGGCATACCACATAATCCTACAGGTCAAGCAGTTATAGAAAGATCAAATAGAACTCTAAAGGATATGCTAAATAAACAGAAAGGGGTAACAAAAAACCCCAGAAATAGACTGCATAATGCTCTTCTAACTTTGAATTTTCTGAATGCCAATGAGAAATGAACAACAGCTGCAGAGAGACATTGGATAATAGAAAAAACTACAGAATTAAATCAGCCTATATACTTTAAGGATGTGCTGACCTCAGAATGGAAACCAGGATATGTATTACATTGGGGACGAGGCTTTGCTTTTGTTTCTACAGGAGAAGATAAGCTGTGGGCACCATCAAAATTGATAAAGGTTCGATTTGAACAAGAGAAACCTCTTATTTAGAGGAGTTGATAGTTCATCAAGAAGCATGAGCATCCAATTTAACCTAACTTGTACCAGTAACACATGCCTTTTCATTTAATCAGATAATAACTTGCCAAAAGGAAAATCCCCAAAATTAGTCTTGGGGAAAGGCTTTTGTTTTTGTCTTTTAGGAGAATGAAGGTTAAGGAATCTGAAGAACACTGGACAAATAAGACAACTGAAGAAAAGGGACAAATCATCTATCCCAAGAAACAGAGTGAAACGGCGAATGGGTATATATTATCTAAAAAATTTTTATGTCTTCCTAAATGTTTGTTTCTACTTTTCTCTAAAGATTTAACACTATTGGTCTTCTAATAGTCCCAGTTCAATTAAAATTTAAAGCTGACTTTGGAGGTGGAGAATGGCTCTCTCCTTCTTTAAACTCAAGCATGTTGTTAAAAGGAAAATGCAATCTCCCTGTATCATGCCAGAATAAAAGAACCATCTTCTGCTATGGGACAGGACAAAAGCCAAATTAATTAAGGGACTATTCTATTACTAATCTCAACTCTTTGATTCTATTCTGATTCTTTAAACTTTTCTTAAAGTATGAATTTTATATCAAAATTTACAAGATTAATATATATAGATATATATACATTTTAAACTTTGTTAAGATATGAATGATCATATAGAGTACTAACTAATTCTAGAAAAAAGGCTTCAATTAGCTGCATATATATGTCTTTGTGTTCGAGTCTCTTATCAGTTTTCTGCAGGAAATCACGGCCAGGCCTAACATCAACTGAAGTCTCCAGGAAGAAGATGGGGCCCCACAACAACAACAATTCCACATGGACAATAATAATATCATTAAGCTGACAAACATCATCCACAGATCAGCTTTGAACTACAAGGTGCTCAGCGCAATTTTGAGATGACTAGCTGAAATGATCCAGTCTCAAAGACTACTTGAATAAGGACTTGAGATAAACCCTGAACTTTGGCATTATACACAGACTGGATAATGAAGGATATAGTTACCTTTCCTAGAATTTGACAATTTACCTAAAATTTTTCTTTCAAGATAAAGAAAACTTCACTCATACCCAGCAGGAAGCAATTTTAAGAATACAACGCCCACATTCCCAAAGAGGTGGTGTGGAATGGGTGGTTTTTTTGGTCTTTTTAATGGGTTTTGGGTCTGGGATAATTTTCAATGTTTAGGGGGGTTGGTTACAAATTGTTGTCAAGGGTTAGGAAAAAGGCTAAGCAAAGGAGATTAGATTTAAGGTTCTTGTTTAAAAAGAAAGAAAGAAAGAAAGAAAGAAAGAAAGAAAGAAAGAAAGAAAGAAAGAAAGAAAGAAAGAAAGAAAGAAAAGAAAAAGACAATTACTAGTTTTAAATACTTTACATTGGATTGGATTGTTTTATATTGTATACAAATTTGAAACTGATATTGTTAGAAAATGCTATATGTATATTTCTAATTGTATTTATACCATTCATTTAACAATGTAATGTAATTTTCTGATCCTTGAATGTTATTATTACCAACTATTAGGATATAAAGAAATGAAAGTTAGTAGTTAGACATTACAATAGAACTTGTAGTCATATTAGATATGCTTTAAAAATTGAGCAGAGATGTTTTAGACAGGTCATCTTCAAACCCTTCAGAGATCTACAGAATATGGCATTCAAAATGTTTTAATAACTTAGAAAATTTTTCTTTTTTGAGACATGTCAGCTCCTGGCAGTACCAATCTACTTCAGAGAAAATATGGGCATTGAAGAAACTGCATATGGAGTCAACTTTCATTGTGGCAAAAGTTAGCCACTGGACAACAAAGTATCCCCGAATCAACAGGACAAAATGGACAGACAGAACACGAAACAAAGGACTAGTGATTCTTGTCAAAACAAGTGTGGTTATGGCTTTATCAAAAGGCATCTTCTGAGGCCAGGACAATATGGCACCATGCCTGAAGTGGCCTTCGCAATCCGGAAAAGGTACAGTGCCCTTTTCTTCAAAGGCAGCCGAACAGGCAGTGGGCCGATGGCTTCTGATGTGCAATGGAACAGCAGCTGAAACAGTTATTCTTGAAGAGTAACTAAGCTCATGCCTCTCAATAATAGACTGGCATTTAATAGAGGGATGTGGAGAAGAAGGGGATGCTGAGATGAAGCCATATATACACAGCCAAGAAGAATGGACAGCTGAAAACAAAAACCATCAACAATTTCCAGAATTTAAAATCCTGAATCATGACATGACACTAGTGGAATTCAGGTGTTTCTGGTACATGGACTGCTCTCACCCAATGTGAGGTTGAACTGTTGACCTTGTGTACATCTTACTTCACAAATGAGTCTGTCAGATATGCTAAGCCTATAGGCTGAAGATGATGCCCCAACACTGTGGAGAAACCTCAGGTGACTGTCCAGGCAGCTGGCTGTTTCTGTCAACTCACAAATTTTTTGGAAGTTGCTTGCATGCACTTTCTGTTTTTATTTTTGCTAGCTAATATTATTTCCTTCTTGGGTCTCTGAGGGAGTTGAAGATTAGTTAGTTATGGTTGAAGATTAGTTAGTTATAGTTGAAAATTAATTAGGATAGAAAGTGCATTAGATACATCTTGGATTTACCAAAATAGGATAGATAATGGAATTATTTTCTCTGATTTGTCAAATACCTGTTTAGGTATTTATTACTTGTATATATTGTATATAGTTATTGTACTTTTGTATATAGTTTTTCTTTTGTTAGTTATAACCTTTTCCTTTTTTTTTCTTTTTATTAAAATAGAAAAGGGAGCCGGGCGTTGGTGGCGCACGCCTTTAATCCCAGCACTCGGGAGGCAGAGCCAGGCGGATCTCTGTGAGTTCGAGGCCAGCCTGGGCTACCAAGTGAGCTCCAGGAAAGGCGCAAAGCTACACAGAGAAACCCTGTCTCGAAAAACCAAAAAAAAAAAAAAAAAAAAAAAGAAAAAGAAAAGGGGAAATGTGGTAGTATTCTAATTGTACTGAAATGTGATTTTGATTGTATGTTAATAAATAAAGTTGCCCGGGGGTCAGAGCTATTAGACCCATAGACAGAGTATGGCGGTGGTGGCACATGCCTTTAATCCAATAGATCTCTGTGTGTTCAGGGATACAGCCAGCATTGGAGACACATGCCTTTAAGTCCTGGGGGGGGGGGCTGTACATACAGACAGTGACGAGGCAGTCACATGTTTGGGTTTACAACCAATGCGAAGGCAGAATGACTATGAACCGACTTACACACAGGGAAATAGTTTTCTATTGGGAAGCTAAGACCACCGCAGGAGGAAGGGTGAGATTTTAGCTCTGAGCTCTGATCTCTTGGCTTTCTCTTTTACATTGGTTCTGTGTTTCTTATTTAATAAGACGGTTGGTTACATCTACAGAGGATCTCTGGTGTTGAAGATACAATAGAGGAAATAGATTCATCAGTCAAAGAAAACATGAAAGCCAAGAGGTCATAACACAAAACATCCAGGAAATCTGGGAGACAATGAAAAGACAAAGTCTAAGAAAAATAGGGATAGAAGAAGAGAAAAATACGAGCTCAAAGGCACAGAAAATATATTCAACAAAATCATAGAAGAAAACTTGCCCAACTTAAAGAAGGAAATGAAGAGACAAAAGCTTACAGGACACCAAATAGACTGGACACAAAGGGGAAAAAGTCCCCTCACCACATAATAATCAAACCAACAAACATACAGAATAATGAAATAATACTAAGGAAAAAGGCCAAGTAACATATAAAGGCAGACCCATCAGAATAACACCCAACTTCTCAAAGAAGGATCTGAAACCCAGAAGGTCCTGGACAGATGTTATGTAGACACTAAGAGAACATGGATGTCAGCCCAGACTACTATACCCAGCAAAACTCTTAATCACCATAGACAAAGTAAACAAGACACTCCATGACAAAACAGATTTAAATAATACCTATCCACAAATCCAGCCCTACATAAAGAACTAGAAGGAAAAATCCAACCTAAGGAAGTTAGATGCACCCACACAAACACAGGCAATATATAATCCCACACCAACAGATCTCAAAGAAGGGAAACACGCACATAATACCACCAAAAAATAACAGGAATTAACAATCACTGGTCATTAATATTCCTCAATATCAATGGACTCAATTCACCTATAAAAAGACACAGGTTAACAGAATGGGTATGAAAACAGGATCCATCCTTCTGCTGCATACAGGAAACACACCTCAACTTCAAAGACAAACACTACCTCACAGTAAAGGGTTGGGAAAAGACTTGCCAATCAAATGGACTCAAGAAGCAAGTTGGCAGGGCTGGAGAGATGGCTCAGTGGTTAAGAGCACTGACTGCTCTCCCAGAGGTCCTGAGTTCAATTCCCAGCAACCACATGGTGGCTCACAACCATCTGTAACAAGATCTGGCACCCTCTTCAGGATAAAAAAATAAAGAATTTTAAAAAAAGATTAAAAATTTAAAAAAAGAAGCAAGTTGGTGTAGCTATCCTAATATCTAACAAAATAGACTTCAAACTAAAATTAATCAAAAGAGATAGAGAAGGACATTACATAGTCATCACAGGAAAAATCCATCAAGATGAAGTCTCAATTCTGAACATTTATGCCCCAAATACAAGGGCACCCACATATGTAAAAGAAATATTACTAAAGCTTAAATTGCACATCAAACCCAACACACTAATAGTGAGAGACTTCAACACTCCATTCTCACCAATGGACAGGTCTGCCAGACAGAAACTAAACAGAGAAACAAGGATACTAGCAGATGTTAGGACTCAAATGAACTTAACAGACACCTACAGAACATTTCACTCAAACACAAAAGGATATATCTTCTTCAGCACCCCATGGAGCCTTCTCTAAAACTCATCACATACTTAGTCACAAAACAAATCTCAACAGATACCAAAAATTGGAATAAACTCCTGTATTTTACCAGACCACCATTGCTTAAAGTTAGAATTCAACAACACAAATTATAGAAAGCCTACAAACTCATGGAAACTGAATAATGCTCAACTGAATCACCACTGGGTCAAGGAAGAAACAAAGGAAGAAATTAAAGACTTCCTAGAATTCAATGAAAATGGATGTACAATATACTCAAACTTATGGGACATTAAGAAAGTAGTACTAAGAGGAAAGTTCATAGTTCTAAATGCCTACATAAAGAAGTTAGAGAAATCTCACACTAGCAACTTAACAGCACACCTGAAAGCTCTAGAACAAAAAGAATCAAACTCACCCAGGAGGAGTAGACCACAGGAAATAATCAAACTCCAGACTGAAATCAATAAAATAGAAACAAAGAGAACAGTACAAAGAATCAATGAAAGAAAAAGTTGGTTCTTTGAGAAAATCAACATGATAGACAAACCTTTATCCAAACTAACCAAAAGGCAGAGAAAGAATATCCAAATTAACAAAATCAGAAACAAAAAAAAAAAAAAAGGAGACATAACAACAGACAATGAGGAAACCCAGAGAAACATCAGGTCATACTTCAAAAACCTGTACTCCACAAAATTGGAAAATCTAAAAGAAACGGACAATTTTCTAGATAGGTACCATATATCTAAATTAAATCAAGACCAGATAAACAATTTAATAGACCTATAACGCCTATGGCAATAAAAGCAGTCATTAAAAGTCTTCCAACCAAAAAAAGTGCAGGGCCAGATGGCTTCAGCACAGAATTCTACCAGAATTTCAAAGAAGAGTTAATACCAATACCCCTCAAATTGTTCCACACAATAGAAACAAAGAGAACATTGTCGAACTCTTGCTATGAGGCTACAGTTACCTTGATACCCAAATCACATGAAGATGCAACAAAAAAGAGAAGAGGATTATAGACCAATCTCCCTCATGAACATTGATGCAAAAATACTCAATAAAATACTGGCAAACCGAATCTAAGAACACATAAAAAAAAATCATCCACCATAATTAAGTAGGCTTCATACCAGAGATGCAGGGATGGTTCAACATATGAAAATCTGTCAGTTGTAATCCACCATATAAACAAACTGAAAGAAAAACCACATGATCATCTCATTATATGCTGAAAAGGGCTTTGACAATATCCAATACCCCTTCATGATAAAGGTCGTAGAGAGATCAGGAATATAAGGAACATACTTAACATAATAAAGGCAATTTACAGCAAGCTGACAGTCAATATCAAATTAAATGGAGAGAAACTAAAAGTGATTCCACTAAAATCAGGAACAAGACAAGGCTGTCCACTCTCCCCATATCTATTCAACATTGTACTCAAAGTTCTAGCTAGAGCAATAAGATAACAAAAGGAGATCAAGGGGATACAAACTGTAAAGGATGAAGTCAAACTTTCACTATTTGCAGATGATATGATAGTATACATAAATAACCCCAAAAATTCTACCAGGAAACTCCTGTAACTGATAAATACTTTCAGTAATGTGTCAGGATACAAGATTAACTTAAAAGAATCAGTAGCCTTCCTATATACAAATGATAAATGGGCCAAGAAAGAAATCAGAGAAACATCACTCTTTACAATAGCCACAAATAATATAAAATGCCTTGAGGTAGCTCTAACCAAGCAAGTGAAAGGCCTATATGACAAGAACTTTAAGTCCTTGAAGAAAGAAATTAGAGAAGATATGAGAAAATGAAAAGATCTCCCATGCTCATGGATAGGTAGAACCAACATAATAAAAATGGCAATCTTACCAAAAGCAATCTACAGATTCAATGGAATACCCATCATAATCCCAACACAATTCTTCACAGACTTGAACAATAGTCAATAGTCAAAAGAACAATAGTCAACTTCATATGGAAAAACAAAAAACCTAGGATAGCTAAAACAATCTTTTACAATAAAGAAACTTCTGGAGGCATCACCATCCCTGATCTCAAGCTCTACTATAAAGCTATAGTAATAAAACCATCTTGGTATTAGCATAAAAGCCAACATGTGGACCAATGGAATCCAATTGAAGACTCTGACATTAATTCACACACCTATGAACACCTGATTTTTGACAAAGAAGCCAAAACTGTATAATGGAAAAAAGAAAGCATCTTCAACAAATGGTGCTGGCATAACTGGATATTATGTCAACATGTAGAAGATTGCAAATAGATCCATGTCTATCATCATGCACAAAACTCAAGTCCAAGTGGATCAAAGACCTCAACATAAATCCAGCTACACTGAACCTGATAGAAGAGAAAGTAGAAAGTTGCCTTGAACTCATTGGCACAGGAGACTACTTCCTAAATATAACACCAGTAGCACAGACACTGAAAGCAACAATTAATAAACGGGACCTACTGAAACTGAGAAGCTTCTGTAAGGCAAAGGACACGGTAAATAAGACAAAATGACAGCCTACAGAATTGGAAAAGATTTTCACCAACCCCATATCTGACAGAGGGCTGATCTCCAAAATATATAAAGAACTCAAGAAACTAGACATCAAAATACCAAGCAATCCAATTAAAAATGGGCTACAGATCTAAACAGAGGATTCTCAACAGAAGAATCTCAAATGACTGGAAGACATTTAAGAAATTGCTCAACATACTCAGTCATCAGGGAAATGCAAATCAAAATGACTCTGAGATACCATCTTACACCTATCAGAGTGGCTAAGACAACAAACACTGGCGACAGCTTATGTTGGAGAGGACATGGAACAAGGGGAACACTCCTCCACTGTTGGTGGGAGTGCAAACTTGTACAGCTACTTTGAAAATCAGTATGGCAACTTCTCAGAAAACTGGGAATCAATCTACTTCAAGACTGAATGATACCACTCTTGGGCATATACCCAAGGGATACTCAATCATACCACAAGGACACTTGTTCAACTATGTTCATAGCAGCATTATTTGTAATAGCCAGAACCTGGAAACAACCTTGATGCCCCTCAACCAAATAATGTATAAAGAAAATGTGGTACATATATACACAATAGAGTATTACTCACCTGTTTAAAAAAATGACATCATAAAATTTGCAGGCAAATGGATGGAATTAGAAAATATCCTGAGTGAGGTAACCCAGACTCAGAAAGACAAACATGGTATGTACTCACTCATAAGTGGATACTAGATGATAAAGCACAGGAGCTGGTGCTGGCATAACTGGATATTATGTCAACATGTAGAAGATAATAGTGGATAATCAGGCACTCACAGCTCCAGAGAAGATAGGAAACAAGGAGGACCCTAAGAAGGATGCATGGATTGCCTTGAGAAGGGGAAACAGAACCGCTCTCCATTAGTAAACTGGGGATGTAGGGAATAAGGAGAAGGGAGTGGATGAGAACATGAAGGAACAGGATGTTCAAGCTAGGGGAGGGACAAAGTAGGAGAGCACAGAAAGAGATATCTTGATAGAGGGAGATATTATTGGGTAAGGGAGAAACCTGGTGCTAGGGAAATTCCCAGGGATCCACAAGGATCACCCCAGATTGGTCTACAAGAAATAGGGGAGAGGGTTCCTGAACTGGCCTACCCTGGTAATCAGATTGGTGAATACCCTAACTGTCATCATAGAGCCTTCATCCAGTAACTGGTGGAAGCAGATGCAGAGATCCACAGCCAAGCACCAGGAGTCCAGTCAAAGAGAGGGAAGAGGGATTATATGAGCAAGGGGGTTCAAGATCATAGTGGGGAAATCAACAGAGGCAACTGAACCAAGCTCAAAGGAACTCATGAACTTTAGACCGACAGCTGTGGAATCTGCATGGGACCAGACTAGACCCTCTGCATATGGGAGACAGTTGTGTAGCTGGGTCTGTTTGAGGGGCCCTGGCAGTGGGATCAGGATCTATCCCTGGTGCAGGAGCTGGCTTTTTAGAGCCAATTACCCATGGTCTGATACCTTGCTCACCCTTGATGCAGCGAGGAGGGGCTCGGTCCTGCCTCGACTAAATGTACCAGATTTAGCTGTCTGCACGCCCCATGGGAGAACTTAGCCTGTAAGGAGGGGATGGGGGGGGGATTGGGTCAGGGGAGGGGAGCAGGAGGAGGGATGAGAAGGGGATCTGCAATTGGTATGTAAAGTGAATTTAAAAAATTTTTAAGAAAAAAAAAGATTTGTTAGAACTAACCTGTCCTAGTGCTTTCTTTATGGGAAGATCATTAATTATTGATTCAATTTGTTTAGTAGATGTCATCTATTTAAAAAATCTGTTTCTCCTTTTGAATTTTGATGGAGTGTATCTTCCAAAGAACTCATTTACCTCCTAGAAGTCATCAAGTGCTGGGTTATAGAATTGTCCCAGGTACTTCATTATATCTGTTCCCCCTTTTGAGTTTTGATGGAATGCATCTTCCTAAGAATTTATTTACTTCCTAGAAGTCGTCAAGTGCCGGGTTATAGAATTGTCCCAGATACTCCATTATTTCCTTTCAATGCTGATTGTCTCATAAGATATATGAGTTGTTTTCCACAGATGCCTGCTCAAGGCTGTAGTCCTAACAAAGTGTAATGCCTGAAAATGACATTTAGCCAAGAGTATCCACAAGCAGATTCTCAAGAAGTTAAAACCCCAGAACACTGACTCTCAGTCCACAAACATTCCCCATCAACAGCAAGGCGAGAGAACCGTAGAGGGCCGAAACAAGACTGCTCTACCGTGTAATTGTATTTACATATGGCTCCAGGAATAGTCTACTTTTTTAACTTGAAGCTGGAGGTGCTCCTTCCGAGGAAGGATAAAACTTACACTGAGGCTTTATAAGACACTTTAAAGGCTTAACCCAGTGTGAACCAGTACCTGTCTAGAGACCACTGTGACACTGAGTGGCAGGGCAGGTGCACCAGGCTTAAAGCTCAGTAAAACAAGTATCTAGCTGAAATCAGTAATTTTCCTTCTCAGAACTTTTTGCAGCTGCACAAAATACAGGGTTACCTTATCCCAACTGTGAGCAAGTTACCGTGAACAAAGTGGCCACCTTTACTGGTGGCAAACAAGATGTACAGGACAGGAACTCGTGTGGCCAAGTGGCATCTGCCAGGTAGCGTGAGAATGATTTCAATCAAGAGCACAAACAGCAGTGTAGTTCATCATAACACTCTCACCGAGTGGGTGTTATTATTCTCATTTAGTTAGATAGAAATGGAAGCTCGCAGAATTTTAGTCATTTATCCAAGGTCCTGAAGCAGGAAATGACAGGACCAGACTTGGACTTCCTGCATTCTGCTCCTAATTCAGCACTGTCCAATAAAAATAGCATGCAAGCCACATATGCGAACCAGATATGTAATCTGAAGTTTTCTTGCAGCCACATTTTAAAAAGAAAAAGATGACACAGATGAAATTAATTCAAATAACATATTTTATTTATTCCACTATAACCAAAATATTATATTTTAGCATATAAGTCTACATAAACATTATTAATGACACAGTTTACTTTATTTTTTATGCTAAGTCTCCAAAAACTAGTAGGTAATTCCACACATCTCAGTTCAGACCAGGCATGTCTGAACATACTCAGTAGCCAGTTGCTACTTGAAGTTTACTTCAGGTTACTTTTCCTTAGTTTTTATTTATTTTTGACAATTTCATGTGTATGGTGATTATTTATTCACCCTCTATTACCATCTCTCATCCCCTATCTCGCTCCCTCTGAGACCCCTCTCCTTCCTAACTAGCCCTCCTCCTGCTCCCATGTCTATTTTTGACCCGCCGGCTTAATTAGGGTCGCTTCTATGAACATGGATAGGATGTTGTTTGCTGATGTGGGACAACTGACCAATGTCTACACCACTAACAAAAATTACACTCATTCCCCCCACAACTACCAATTACTAATAGCTCCTGAGGAAGGGGCAAGGCCTTATGGGTACCTTCCTACCCATGATGGGGTGTTGAAAGGCCTTATCTTGTGCAGGTATCCATAGCAACTGTATGTTCATGATTGCAACACTTTGTCCCATCTAGTGCTTCACAGCACTCCTCCTCATCCTCTCACTAACACAGTCCTTCATCCCCAATTTCACATTGTCCCCCTGGGCCTTGGAGAGGGTGATATGGATGTCCCATTTATGCCTGAGAACTCAACAGTCACTTAGCTTCAGCACTTTGACCAAGTATGTCTCTACATTGACTCACTCAGTGCAAAAAAAGGCAAAAAGGAGCTTGTCTACCCCAGGCTGAGAGCAGCACTGGCTATGGGTAGAAAAGGAAGTATTTAGAAGGTAGTGTGACAATGTTTCAAACTTTAGCAAAACAGTAGATTCTCCCCTATGACCTATGCCCTCTCAAACCAGAATCTTTTGACTAGGTTTACAATGCCAGGCATCCCACTGTGGTGATATTGTGTTCACCCAAAATATTGTGCACCCTAATAAACTTATCTGGGGTCAGAGAACAGAACAGTCACTAGATATAGAGGCCAGAAAATGGTGGCACACACACCTTTAATCTTAGCATTCCAAAGGCAGAGATCTATCCGGATCTCTGTGAGTTCAAGGCCACACTGGAAACAGCCAGGCATGGTGACACGCGCCTTTAATCCCAGGAAGTGATGGCAGAAAGCAGAAAGGTGTTTAAGGCGTGAGGACCAGGAACTAGAGCTGGTTAAGCTTTCAGGCTGTGAGTAGAAGTTCAGCTGAGATCCATTTGGATGAGGATTCAGAGGCTTCCAGTCTGAGGAAATAGGATCAGCTGAGGAATTGGCGATGTGAGGTGGCTGTGGCTTGTTCTGCTTCTCTGATCTTCCAGCATTCACCCCAATAACTGGCCTTGGGTTTGTTTTTATTAATAAGACTCTTTAAGATTCATGCTACATACCACTCATGGAGTAGGCCTCAAATCTAATCAGAAAATGGTGCTAACTCCAAACAGTCACGCCACTGTCACCCCAGAGGACACATCACTCTGAGCAGGCCAGCATTGTGTGATGCAGCGTCCATGGCTGGGTAAGAACATTGGTGTTACACGAGATGCTACGGGAGAAAAGCCAAATTTCTTTGAACTCAAGGTTAAAGATGTTCCCTCTCGGCCAGATCAGAGCCTTACATAGAGGCTTGAAGAGAGAGGTATCATTACAGAAGCTTAAGCCGACGTGCAGCAGGATGCGTCTAGCAATCGCAGTGGCTAGACTGACATGGCAGGTATGGCTGGCTTAAAGCACAGCCACAGATTCCTCCATCTGGCTAAATACAGTGATTTCCCTTTCAAGGCCTCATGTGCACAGGCAAGGTCCACCCTCTAAGCCACTTAACCACCGTGAACGAGAGCCAGCTGAACTACACCTGCAATCACACCGAAGGACGGGGGAAGTCATCACACATGAAAAGCCCAATTGCTAGAAAAACAGACATTTTTCTGGTCAGAAGACAAATGAGAGGAAGTAATCCATCATCTGTGTTCCTCTGCGCAATCGTCCGTAAATGCCCCCCGGCACGGAGCTGTTTACCTCCGCAGGAACAAAATAAATAAGCTGCAACTCATAAATCCACAGAGCCAGAAAACCTAGCTGCATATGAGGAAGAAACGCCAAAGGAGCCCCCTATGAATTTGGTAGGCTGTCCTTCTGCAACTGATTCGAGAGGAACCCCCCATAAATTACACGACCCTATATGAATCTTACCCACCCCCTCAGTCCTCCCGCTCTTCTAGCAAACTCCCCTCAAGGGGCTTGGTCTGGGGAAAGGAATTCCATTTATTTATTTTCCATTTCCTTCCTATTTTAACAGTATTTTTACCCTTCCTGTTCTTCCTGCTCCCTCCCTCCCTCTCCTCCCTGGTTGTGCTTCTCAGACTCTCAAATACACACTGGGTTTTTTGTTGTGCTCCACTGTAACATTAGTCATATTTCTTTGCTGACTTTTCACATACACACACACACACACACACACACACACACACACACACACCCTGCTTCTTCCTTCTTGGGGGAGAGCTAGGAAAACTTGTCATACCTTAATGCTACCTGGAAGGAACAGGGAACCCAGCTGAATGCTGATGACAGGCAGGCACACTTCTGGTCGTGGAGGCAGAAGGGTGGGACTGGTCCAGAGGCCAGTACAGGTTTTCAAATCAATAAAAGAAGCCTTACCACCATAAAACTTAACTTTGGTTGTTACTGTTTACAGTCATAAAATAAAAGTGGCTTGATTTTTTTTCCTATTTTTAGGTATCAGATTTTAAAAAATAGAAGGAATGAAAAGAAAATGTGTTGCAGTGTGTGTGTGTGGGGGGGGGGTACCTGAAATCCTCCCTCAGAGGATACAACATTAACATTTTGGTTTTTAAAAACTCATCATTTAGTCTTTAACCCACAAAAAGTTAATGAAGCGTCCTCTTCCCTTGTTTCAGGGCAAGAGGGGAGAGAAAGAACAATTCTGATTGGTTCTGAGATAAAGTTAGCCTTGAGTCTAAAACAGATCAGTTAAATGGCAGCCAGTCCCCGCTCAGTCTGCTAGTGATGTTTGTTCGAATGTGTCTTTCTGATCCTAACTAAGAATGATAGTAATAATGATGGTCATCATGTATTAAATGCTAACTAAAGAGCTTGCCATGTCTTTCTGTTTTTATTATGTCACCATCCCGCAAGTGAGAGAGTCTCTTGCATACACATCCCTGGATGTCAAAACCAAGACTCTGACAGATCAAGGCCGGTGGCTCAGTAACAGAGTGAGAGCTTGAGCATAGGACTCTCTGGGTTCCACAGTCTGGGTTTTTTGTTTCATTTTGGTTTTTTTGTTTGTTTGTTTGTTTGTTTGCTATGCCATGTTGCCATACATTGCCAGTCACCACAGAAGCCCCAGCTGTGCCAGGCTGAGTTGAGCAATTATTATTTTGTTTTGTTGTTTTGTTTTGTTCTTAAAAGCAACTTGACAACTTTCTAAGATCTTGAGGTCAATGCAAACATTTTACTTCTGACAAAAAGATAGCTAGAATTTCCATCATAATGTCTCTCCATCTGCAGGAACAGCAGGAGAGCTCAGCCCTGCAGGAATTTCTTAAGAGAAGGCTTTGGGGAAGTGTGCCCACCTGCCCCTGCCATCCTGTCCAGGGCTATGACAGTCCTGAGTACTAGAGGCAAGATGGCCATTCATTACCAAGAAAAACCTGGCACAGGGCCTTGTGCTTGTGGCCCAGAAAGTCTGTTGAGTGCAGGGTGAGCTCGCGAGACCTGATGGGCCCGTGCCCTTCCTCGTAATCCTTCACATGATGTCTCTGCCCCTGCTTCATAGGTGCCCAACTAAAAAGCTATTGCTTTTGTGTCCTAGGGCTCTGAAGTCCTCCGCCCACTTGCAATGGCCTCAAGTAGATGGACTTCAAGGTGCCCCTGCTAGTGCTCTGGGGACAAAATAGCCGAGAAATAACTGAGAAAATAACATTTGAGTGGAGGGATTGATTCTGACCCATGGTTTCAGAGAGGTTACAGTCCAACGTTGGCTGGACCCATTACCTGAGGGCCTCTGGTAAGGCTAACAACACAGCAGCAGGATGTGGTATAGGCTCCTCATGTCCTGCATTTCATGTAACCAAGAAACAGCAAGGAGTAACAGGAAGAAGCCACAGCCACAGTACCCCTCAAAAGTGCACCCCGGAAACGGGCTTCATCCAACAAAATCCTGCCTCCCACAGTTCCGCTATCTCCTCCTCACAGGCCCCTTAAGCCGTGAATCCGCCAGTGGTTCAATCCATTGCTTAGTTCAGAGGCCTCCCAACCCAACTGTCTCTGGAAACCCCCTCACAGATGTATACCTAGAGGTTGCCTTACTCATCTCCCAGAGATCTCTTACTACAATCAAGCTTACGGTCAAGACTGATCACTACAGTTCCCAAACACCCTAAGGAGGACCTGCTGGTGGGTGGCAGGATCCAGAGGAGCCTCGTGCCCTCCAGCTCATCCGTCTATGTGCACTTTTCTTTGTTTAAGGAGTGTGAGTGAAGCTGATTCCAATAACCTGATCGAAGATGGCTGCACAGACCAAAAGAAAACCACAAAGGACAAGCAGTGTTTACTCTTGAGGGAGGACAGGGCAGTCCCCTTCTCCTTAAGATGGCAAAAAGATTTGGACACATCCGCCAAAGCCATAAGCACTTGCTAGAGGGTGGTCCTCTCCTTCCTGACCTCCTCCATCATCTATCTGCTCCATGAGGACCTCCCACCCTGGACATTGCCACACCCCGGGACCTCTGCTGCAGGATTTTTCTCCATTCTGGCCCATGTGGGTCTGTACATTCAGGAAATGCTAGCCTGTCGAAGCAGGAGACCAGCAGTCTGACTGACACTGTGCGTGGACATGACCACTGTGAGACAGGATGACTCCAGGATAACATTTCTTAGGAGTCACTGAAAAGACCATGGCAGGTGTCACCAAAAACCACAGGCTGAAATTGAGCTCATTCCCAAGTGTCTTTCACCAGAGGCATCCTGCCTCTCAGAAGGGATCACGTGTGTGCTCAACAAGCCAGAGTCCATCTCTCCAAATGTCTAACTGCCCACTTCTCTCGATGATTCTTGTCTTTGGCAACTTTTGCCTTTGTGATTATTTCCCTTGCCTAGAGGGCCTGCTGCATAGGAAAAAGGGAAAATCTCTTGCCTTCCTCCACTCTTAAATAGACTAGGCAAGCTGGCTAAAGAGCCCCGAAGAGGCCCCTGTCCCTGCTTCCACTGCGCTGGGGTTACAAACATGCACCACCATCACCAGCTTCTTTCCTCGAGTTCTCGGCCTTGAACCCGGATCCCCATGCTTATGTGGAAGTCCTTCACCATTATCATCCTCGCATGTTTTCTCTATGCCTTCCTAGCCTGGAGGCCAGGTAGAAGCCCTCCAGAACTTACAGATCAGGATTTCTGCCAACATTGTTTGCATTGACTACTGAAACTCTGTCATATACAAGCCAAAAATGAAATGACACTACTATTTAAATTTACCATTTCCTGTGGAGAATGATGGTTGGTGCTTCAGATAATTGTGCTTCAGATAAAAATACATCCCTAGGTACTATTTAGAGCCAACCAATATACTCAAATGCTGTGAGAGTTTGCCGTGTTTTGTTGTTGTTGTTTCTACATTTCTGTAGTATACGGATGTTTTAGACCTCCATCTGTGGGCCATTTGCAGATCCCAGACGCCCTTTGGCCACCACACCAAGACCTGGAATAACAAAGTGAATAATGGTTGACAGTTAAAATTGCAAGGGCAGGGAAGACAATGGCTAACAAATAAGGAGTTCAAAGTCAATAATACATAATTTAATAAACTCCACCCTTAATGGTACATCAAAACAGCCTATAACAAATTTACCTTGTTGACTTTTTGTTTATTTTAATGGATTGTTTTTCATCATGATTTTGTTATTTTGTTTGGTTTGGTTTGGTCTCTTGAGACAAGGTCTTCCTATGCAGCCCAGGCTGACCTTTGGACTTAAGACCTTCCTGCCTCAGCCACCCTAGTGCTAAGACTCTAACATTCTTCATGGGCCTGGCTGACTTTAATGTACTCCTTGAAATGGGAAATTTATTGATTTAGAAGGAAGTTGTGAAAAATTTGTTGTAACAAATTATTAAAACAATCTGTAACTTGTTTGCAAGTTTTTACGTTGTTCTGTTTGTGGGTTTTTTTTGTTTTTTTTTGTTTTTTTATGACTTTGAGCATCGCCTCCCATGGTCCCTGGGCTGTATGGTACCCTGACTGACTAAGCTGGCAAAGTGCTGGGAGCAGTCGACACCCCTTCCTTTATGCAGCACTTGGACCCTAGCCTGCCCTGAACTTCCTTTAACCGTAAGTGCTCATCTCACTTCCTGCCTTGATTCTACCTTGTTCATCCACCAAGGCTTTCTCTTTTTTCCTTCCATTGCCCTTAGACAAATATGACACTTCTGCAGTTCCCTACATGAATTTCTAGTACTCTATTTTTTATCATTCTAAATTACTTTCATTATCCAAGGTTACTTTTATTTCCACATAAGTTTTTAGCTAACTTACCAATTTTCATCAAAACCAAATATCTGCTGTGATTGTGATTGGGATTGCATGGGCCCTGTAAATAAATGTGAGGAGAATGTCTTCCAATCCATGAACATTGTCTATCTTTCTGTTTATTAAATCTTTAATTTTTCTCAGCAGTTTCATGGTTTTCAGCATAGGGGCCTTAGGCACATTTGTAAGCTTTGTTTCTAAGTATGACATAATACCATGTTATGGTGAAAAACTGTACCTCATTACCAAAGGTTTATTACAAGAATGCAGGGCTGAGTCAACATTTGAAGTCAACCAATGCATTCACCATATGATGGAAGCAAGTAGAAAATCCATTGCTGGCAAATGCCTTTGCCCACTGAACTATCTTGCAGGCCCCTCATAGATGCTTTATACTTGGCTGAGGAAACTCTATGCTTTCTGAATAGCTGAGATTTGCATTGTATGTAAACATTAATTTTTAAAACTGTTTTTCATCTGTTTAAAAGATCATATTTGGGGGCTAGAGAGATGACCCAGTGTTTAAGAGCCCTGGCTGTTCTTCCAGAGAACCCACACTGCAATTCACAGCCACCTGTAACTTCATTTCCAGGGTAGTCAACACTCTCTTCTGGCCCCCGTAGGCACAAGGCCTGTACATGGTGTACAGACTTACAAACAGGTAAGACACTCGTGTACATTTAGAACCAGTGGGAGAAATGGGCAATATTGCATGACTTTTCTATGCCAAAACCAAATTTTTCAGAAGCTTTATTTAATATTTATTTTGGTTTAAAAGTTCTGGGCCAGTGAGTAAAAGTTCTGACTCAGTGGGTAAAAGCCCTCCCATACAAGCCTGACTACCTAGGTTCAGTTCCCAGATCCCTCAGTGGAAGGAAAGAGTCAACCCTCATAATTGGTTTTCTGACCTCCATTCACCCATATTCAAATTCATACATCACGTGCATAGACACACACACACATACACACACATACAAGTAATAATAATTTAAATATGTTAAAGATAACGACAAAATTATGAGTGGGGCATGAGGTTAGAGGACAGTTTTCCAAGCACGTCAGTATTTTAGACTTATAAATTCTTATCTCAAAGTGTTTTTGCAAGGGTTTCAAATAAGATAGTAAAAATAGAGAGTTTAGTACAGTGTCTGGGAAATTACAGACATTGGTAAGTATTCATTCCCTTTTCCAACTACTAAGTATAAAGTGTGCCATACTGCAAGGACAAAAATAACCATGGTGGGCACTGAGGTGCCCAGACGTGGTCCTGCCATCTAATTATTATGTACACTTCTGGTTTTCTCTCTGTTCTTGGTGTTATACCTTCATTTTCTCTAGTTTACTATTTATCGGTTGCTAATAAGCACATCTCTGTGACAGCACTGAGGTCAGGCATGGCTACAGCATTGACCAGAGGAGAGTCTGTTTGCCTGAAACCTTCAGTCAGCGCGACCTGCTTTTCATCATTGTCACATAAAGTGGAATGGCCTGAAAGGAAAACAATAATCTTCTAAACATAAACTCACATCAAAGTGAAAAAGTTCCCTCCGCATGAAGCCATGGTGCACTATATGATCAGCACGCGGCCTTCAACCATAATTAACACAAGATTAGTGAAACAGTCTCCAAAAACAAGATGGTTTGAGGAAGCTGGAAGAGGTGGAATGGAAGAAAATAAGGAAAGAGGGCGGGAAAGAGAGAGAGGGAAATTGAAGCTTCCCTGTTCCTTAAAAGGGCAGGAAGAATTCTAGTCAAAATATAATTGTGCCAATGCTTCTGGTCTTGCAGCTAGAACGATCTGAGCCAATCCCACAGAAGCCAAAGCCATTTGCCACAAATAGAGGTGTCTAACATCCCAGGTCATGCCTAGAATTGTTTTTGTGTTTCTGGCACTCTGTAAGCAAAAATTAAATAAAATAAAAAAAAATTTTAAAAGAGGAAGAGGAGAGAAACAGAGATGGAAACTTGAATGTAGCATTCTGCATAGAATTAACAGTCCTCTAGTTAGGCATATAATCATACTACCTTCCCCAACTTTATTTCACTCATTCATTCAACACATTAAACTTGCAGCATTAATCATGGGGTTTGTGTTTGCCTAGCCGCAGCCCTGTTGCCTCTTTTTTCAAAAATGTATTTTAATTAAAATATAGTTACAACATTTCTACCTTCTTTTCCTCCCTTCTACCCCTCCTATACCCTCCCTCTCCTCAACTTGATGGCCTCTTTTCGTTGTTATTGTTGCACACACACACACACACACACACACACACACAAATGCAACTTGCTGAATCCATTTTGTGTTTGTCTTCAGGTGATTTCAGGGCCGACTTTGTGTTGAATAACCAATTAGGGAGGTCATCATTGGAAGAGGCTGATTCTCCTTCTCTCCACAGCCATTAGTTACCTGTAATTCCTTGTGTAGGCTCTTACAACCTCTCCCCTCTTCCTCAGTGCTCCCTTTATCTTGGGCATAGGAGTTGTGTTGAAGTTATATGAGCCATGATCTGTTGTTGATTTCTACATTGTATCCAGTTGTAGTTTCCTGTAAGGATCTACATTTATGGTAAAAAAAAAAATTTTCCTTGATGAGGGATGAGAACTATACTGTGTCTTCTTTCCTTTTGTTGAAAGTCAACTAAAGGGAAAGGCAGATATGTTTTATCAGCTGATGGATTGAAATGGGCTCTTGACATGTAGCTCAGGCTATATAACCAGGCTAGCCTCAGACTCCCAGTCTTTCTGTCTCCGTTTCCTGAGTACTGGGATCACAGTGTCCAAGTAGAAAGATGGGAATTTGAAAACATTTATTTTATAAATAAAGGAGGGGGAGGGAAGGAAAGTAGGGGGAAATGGTAGACAAGGTGAGAGTGGGGAGCGTCAGGGAAAAGACAAGCATCCCTCTTAGAAGTGTTAATGTCCTACAGAGTTACAGAAGAATCCTACTTGGGAAGAAATGCCAAGCAGTATAATTCTTCCCAGTTTCACGAAGCCTGTGACATTTATCTCCACTTTAGAGCTGAGCAGACTGAGGCCCAGCGGTGCTAAGAGATTTTACCCAAAGTCACAGAAGTGTTTGTGCAATGGCGCTCTGATTCTAACCTAGCTCTCTGTCTTCGTTACTTTTCCATTTCTGTGGAGAGACAACTTATAAAAGAAAGAGTTAATTGGGACTCATGGTTCCAGAGGGTTGGAGCCCATGACTGTCATGGTGGGAGCATGGCATCAGGCAGGCAGGCGGGCATGGTGCTGGAGCGATTGCTGAGAGCTTACATCCCGATCCACAAGCACCAGGTGAGGGACAGAGCTAACTGGGAATGTCACAAGCTCCTGAAACCCCAAAGCCCACTCCCGGTAATACATCTCCTCCAATAAGGTCACACCTATGAATCCTTTCCAAACAGTTCCACCAACTGAGGAACAAGTATTCAAAAGCCTATGGGGGCCATCCTCACTCAAACCACTAAACTCTCTGATTCCAAATATTCTTCCAATGTTGTGCATACCATGTGCCCAGAAAGCAGATAAGCTGCGTCCTGGTGCTGGCTGTGCATTTCCTAACTGCTCAGTAACTAGGCACAAGTCCCCGGGGGTGTGCTTCTACCGTTTTGGAACCCAATCCTTTCACCGCCAAGAATCGTCCATTCCTTTTTCATAATTTTCCTCTTAGAGTTATGTTTTAAATGGTGGAATTTGCCCAAATTTGCATCTTTGAAGGAATAGCTGACTTTCCACATAGTAATCAGTATGTCTTTTTAAATCTTATGTATCAGTTAGGGTCCAGTAAGGAAAACAGGAAACACTCTAGGAGTGTCAAGCAGAAACAGTCTGCTGCAAGGACTTTGTCCAGCAGGGAGCTAGAGAGCTGAATGCACACCTAGGGGACAGTGAGGCAAGTATAGAAAGTCATTGCCACGGTTACAGAAACCGTGAAATGCTGCTGCCATAATCTAAAACCTATGACTGATAGAGAAAACCTGGACCTGAATGGAAGTTACTTGATAGATATGACCAGAAAGGAGAGATTGTTCATTGGAAGTCAGTGCCCCTGGGGTCATAGGGCCACACAAGATGACTCGGTCCAGGGCAGAGCAAGAACCAAGAAATACCTCGGCTTCTTCCCTTCACCCACCCTTTTGTCTTCCTCTGGTGCCATCCATTGGCTGAACCTTCCCAAACGTCCTTGGCAAGTCGCTTGGGAAATGCTGCTGCCTTTGATAGAGAACATAGTGAAGGACAGTAGACTGAGGCATTTCAAGAAAACAAGGAAGTGCCCTACACAAGCCTGAGGGCAGAAACGGGTCCTAACTCCAGCCCTGGGTCAGATGCCCTACAGAGGATGGTTTCTTGATTTTCCCAGGCTTCCTCTCCTCAAACTACAAATCATTACAGGGTTACAAAATCACTACTGACCTTCAGAATTACCAAGTGAAGTTATACAAGGTTCTTAATTTACTCACACACACCACACCCAGAAAATGAACTGTATTTCCTCAAGTCGAAGATACACCTTAAAATCTACACCTAACACCTCTAAATTGTGATGCATCTTGTAATAATACGCTGTAGTTGAGTTGGTCACTGGGTTGGTCAGTTTTATGGGTCACCTTGACCAGACTACAAAGATCCCCCACTTTGCAATCAAACATTAAAGTAGATGTTGCTGTGAAAATATTTTATGGATATGATTAAAGTCCACAATCAGTTGGCTTTAAGTAGGGGACATTTTCTTTTTTATTATTACAGAGTGGGGGGATGTTGTTGATGTGATTGGTATGGTGCCAAGTCTACACCTGAGACTGTCTTAGGGGCTGCCATCTTCAGCACAGTTGCCCAACATGGCAAAGCCTTGGGCCCTCTATACCAATGTGATGATGCTAATCCACACTCCCTCCTCTGAGGAAGAGGATCCTGACATCTGACCTTCCCAATATCCCAGGCTAGAAAGGCAAACTTTATTTCTCTGTGTACTGTATGAGTTAGTTAGCATCCACCACCATAACAATACAAATAGTTCATAAGGAAAAAAAGAAAGAAAGAAAGAAAGAAAGAAAGAAAGAAAGAAAGAAAGAAAGAAAGAAAGAAAGAAAGAAAGAAAGAAAGAAAGAAAGAAAGAAAGAAAGCTTTATTTTTGTCTCTTGGTTTCCAGAGGTTCAAAGTCATGGTGGGTTAGCACCATTGCTTTGGAGTCTGTGGCAAGACAGCACATCTCGATGGGGAACATGTGGTACAGCAAAGCTGTTCACCTCATGACAGCCAAACATGGGAGGGAAAAGAGGAGAGGAAAAGAGGGAGGGAGGGATAGAGGGAGGGAAGGAGGAAAAAAACAAACCACCACTTTCCCCAGCCAAAGAGCCCGGGGTGCCATTATCATTACTGATGATGCAATACATGCTTTGACCAGTTTCTTCCTCTTTCATTTGTTTACTTACCCTAGGATCCGACTCATTATGTCCTAGGAAGGATGGAAAAGCGAGCTATTTAACCAAATGTTATGTATTCGCGTAAGACGATGAGTTGGATGTCGTGTAAAACATAATATAGCTAATGTTTGTTGTTTCGTTTTTCAGACACAGAAAACATTCTAGTATTTCCAGAATTCCAGAAGAATCTGACAAGTAAGAGAAATTGCCATTTGGACTGTGCTGGATGAGGACTGTTGGTCACAGGACACATGGTGGTCTCTGTGAGGAGATAAATGGCAGATATGCCCCCAAGCTTGGCAGTGCTAATGAAGGTGGGGAGGTGCTGGACAGACCGAAAGGTTCCTGGGGTACAGTAAAGTCGGGCTCACATCAGAGACCTTGCAATGAGTAAGCAGGTCGGAGACCCAACCATGCTGATGGGTACACCTCATTCATGTTTTTTAAAGATGTGTTACCATATGTTAACTACACATAATAATGGGTTTCATTATGACGTCTTTTACATTTATAGTGTATTTTGTATTTTGATCATATTAACATCCCCATAACCCTTTATTGTCTCCCCCATTCTGGCTGACCTTTATCTTCTCAACCAATTATACACATTCTAAAAAGTATTGTTATTTATTTTAGCTTCAATCATATCCATAAAGGCCCTTTGAATCCAGGATAGGGGCCATTTGCTTATGTTTCTGGGGACCATGGCTGTGACATGCCCAGGCCTGTGCAGCAGGGGTTTTCCTCTGGTCCACATCGATTACAGTTTCTGTGGCTACTGCATTGCTCAGTATCACAAGGCAGTTTAGTTGACTTCCTTCCCCACTGGGTGGAGAGGTATTTCACCCAGGTTCTCTACAGGCTATTTTATTGCTAAATGGTCAAAGGACAGAGGAAGAAAATGTCTTCAGCTCCTTCTTGTTGTTTGCTTGCTTGTTTTGTTGTTGCTGGGGTTTTGTTTTACTTTGGGGTGTGTTTTGAGGGTGCAGTTTTCAGAGGGGGAAGAGCAGGTAAGCCATTGGTGGAACTGTGAGACCAGAGGGGTCAGATGGTCCCAGGAGCCTGCAAGAGATGTCAATTAATACAAATCATGATATCTTAATTCTCAACTCTGTAACAGTGTTTTATTGATATATGTTGATATATATCGAGTAGATTCACGTTTCAAATGTTTGATTTTGATCTTTTCCTTGGCACCCTCTTTCTCTGGGTTGGGCTGAGATTAGGGGTCACAGCACAAGGGTTACAGCAAAGACTTTGGCAGGTGAGTCCAATCTCTTCACCCTGTAACACCATGGCCTTGTCCATGAAGTCACCACAATTGA
Source organism: Peromyscus maniculatus bairdii (assembly GCF_049852395.1). Taxonomy (NCBI): domain Eukaryota; kingdom Metazoa; phylum Chordata; class Mammalia; order Rodentia; family Cricetidae; genus Peromyscus; species Peromyscus maniculatus. Next base: position 59,796,337 of record NC_134860.1, on the reverse strand, counting down.
GTTGGAAAAATTCGCATTATGTTTCATGGTTTATAGTTTTGTGCTGGGCTGTGTTCGACAGCATCTTGGGCCCTTATCTGCCATCTCTGGTGCACATGCTGTATGGATGCATAGAAGGGGTCACAGGTGGTAGATTCTTCTAAAACACATTTTGAAAAACAATTGGTAAGACTTCCCCACTGGGAGAAAAACAATCCTTATTACTCACTTCCTTACATAACTGCTCTTTACATGGCCACTTGTCATTTTGAAACTTTCTTGTGGCTTTTCAGTTCAGTCTTACTACTAACTGGGAAGTAACTGAAATATCAGCTTGAAAGTCTAGCGTTGAGAAGCTCCTGGCAAACCCTACTCAGTTATGTGTATTTGGTGCTAGATGGCACACTTTCCTCCTATAAGGTATTTAGAGTCTCAAAGGTCAACTTACGCTTTAAAAGAAAAGTAATTGTGCAGGTAAGCTGGTAGCCACCAGAGAAGGGGAACAGGGTCCTGTGTTGATTAAAGGGAGACTTTCCAGAGAGAATGGTGGCATTCCCATTGAGTCTGTCAGCCCAATAAAGAAAAGCAGGGGAAGTATTCCAGAGGAAAGGGTCGTTGTTAGAGTTTAACCCATCACAGGTCAAGCAAGGAGGGCGGGCAATGAGGACAGAGAGAAGGCCGTGCAGACGGCTCAGATGTTTTCACCTAGGCACTTGGGCACCAGCTGCAGTGGCACCATAAAACAGGAAGCTTGTGACACCAGATCTGCACTTAAGGCGGAATAATGCAGCCATGCTGCCAAAGAGAGCAAACCTAAACCATGCCAAGAATCTGATGCAATCTGAGAGATGACACTTCATTCACCTGTATCATTCAGGGCTTAATTTTGAAATTCCACACGAATTCCGCCATGAATGAAACACAGTTTATGGCACCGATGTGTGAGCACAGGAAGGGGAAAGACCTCCTCGCTCTGTTCAGTGACCTGTTGTCCTTTAACAACCCGTACCCCCCACTGCTTCCCACCTTGTCAGCTACCCCACCCCTATCAGCTGCTCCCACCGAATCACCTGCTCCCAGGAACTGAGCAGGTGATTCTCTGGGCGGCAGCTCTTCTTCATGATCTTTTCAGAAACACATCTGGAAAACACTGTCCATCATCCTTGTCCTAATGAGCAGAAAGGTAGGAAATCTGTCCTTAAAGAAATCTGTGTGGGGGATCTTTTGATTCAAGTAAATGAAAGTTACTTATTGTTTATTCAAAGTATTTTATCAGCATGGGCTGCTGGGTAAGGAAAGTGAAATCATCATTTGCTAGAAATTATGCAGTTAGAAAATTACTATGGGTAGAGACTGATCAAGAGACAAAGATTCGCATTCTGCCCTGGGGCTCTCAGTCCTGGGCCAGAGGAGATAATACCAGCCTGGTGGTGCCCGGCAGTTGGGCTCTGTTATGGTTAGCAAATATAGGGTGAGGTATGAGAGAGAGAGAGAGAGAGAGAGAGAGAGAGAGAGAGAGAGAGAGAGAGAGAATGGTTCATTCATGTGGAGAGGGGCAGATCTGAAAAGGTGAAGGCGGTGAGGAGCAGGCAGAGGTGGGTTGTGGGGGGGCCTGCCCCTACTTTTTCCCCAGGAGTACTCTTGAGCATGGTGAAATGAGGAATATGTAGATAGAACTATAGAGGAGAGAGACAGTTAGAAACACAGGACAGCCTCAGGAGGGCCTAGGTCAAAACCCACCAGCCCCTTCTGTCTCTACTAAAGGGCATTTTAAAGGAATGCCAAGGGGTGGAGCAAAAGACCTCCCCCCAGCACAGCCAAGTGCAGACCATCCCGGACACCTGGTGACCATGCATGCACCTGGTCAAGCCATCCCCTATGCAGCCCTGCTGTGTAAGCTTGCTAGAAAACCTTTGTGGGCTCCCACAGTGGGTGGCCTGCTTGCCAACTGGGGGCCATGGTGATGTCTGGGTCTGGGCTGCTGCCAAGGACCCTATCTGTGCCTGTGCCCGTGGTCCTGCCACAGCCCTGGTCTGTGTTGATTCCCTCGGTTCCTGTTACCACTGAAGGCAGAGACCACAGGGCTGCACAGACTTGGCCCTGCCCCTCACTGGGTTGAAACACTAGGGAGAGCTGGCCCTGCCATTCATCTGCCACAGCGCTGGAGAGAGCAGGTCCCGCACCTCGCCTGGGCAGCACAACAGAGCTGAGCCTGTGGGCAGGTGAGAGGGCCATGAGATAGTGTGGGTGAGGGAAAGATGCCCTTCCCCCCTCGCCCCTCACCACCTACAGCAGACAAGAGAATTGACCCAGCCCCTTACCAACTGCAGCACTAGGGAGAACAGGCCCGCCTGTGTCTTATCTGGGCAGCACAGCGAAGCTGACCCTGTTGACAGGGACACCACGGGTGAGCCGTCCCAAGAATGTGAGCATGGGAAATCCAGCTCTGCCCCTCATCTGCCATGTTGCTGTGTGAGCAAGGGGGAAATGCCCTCCATCCCCTACCTGCCCCCTTACCACCTGTGGCAGGTGGGAGAGCTGGCCCTGAGATCATGAGAACCAGTGAGCTGGTCCCACACCTCACCAGCTGCAGTCCTCGGGAAAGCAGGCCCTGCACCTCACCAAAGCAACACGGTAATTAATGCTGACCCTGCTGTCAGGTGCATGGGTGAGTGCTCCAAGGGCATGAGGGCAGGAGAGCTGACCCCACTTCTCATTTGTCATGTGGCAGTGTAGGCAAGGGAAAGATACCCCCCCTTTGCCCCTCACCCTTTGCCACATTCAGCAGACAGGAGAACGGCCCCTGGGTCACGAGAGTGGAAGAGCTGGCCCTTCCCTTCACCAGCTGACCAACTTCAGCCCTCAGGAGATCAGACCCAGCACCTTGCCTGGGCAGCACAGTCGAGCTGACCCTGTTGATGGAGGGTGGCAGGGAGTGAGTGTAGGGGGGATAGGGCGGTGAGATAGCTCTGAGAACATCCCACCCCTCATCTGCCATACAGTGGCGTGAGCAAGGGGGAGATGCCTCACCCCCACCTCACTGCCAGTGGCTGGTGGGAGAGCTGGCCCTGAGGTCACAAGAGCAAGAGCTGGCCCTGCCTCTCACCAGGTGCAGCACTCAGGAGAGTGGCCCCTGCACCTCCCGTGGACAGCACAGTGGAGCTGGCCCTGGCTGGTGTAGATGTAAGAAAGCAGGCCTGGAGGGCATGAGAGCAGAACTGGTTCCAGCCTTTGCTGCTTACTGATAGGGTGAGCTAGCCTGGGCAGTGCTGGAGAGCTCACCCTGGTGTTGAGGATGAGGGAGAGCCAGTGGGCTGACCAACCCAGCAACCACCCAGGCACAGAACCAGGGTTATGAGTTGGCCCATCCCAACATCCACCCCATCTCTGATCTGCTGGATTCTGCAAAGGAGCCTGTAACTGGAGAGTTTCTCTCCAGCTCCCGCCAAGCCCTGGCAGTCCTGCCGCCCACTTATAAAATAAACACACAGAATCTTATATTATTTAAACTGTTTGGCCTAATGGCTCAGGCTTCTAGCTATCTAGTTCTTACATCTTAAATTAACCCATTTATATAAATCTATACCTTGCCACATGGCTTGTGGCTTACCAGTATCTTACATGTTGGTACTCGTGGCAGCAGCTGGCAGCATCTCCTGACTCAGCCTTCCTGTCCCCAGAATTCTCTCTGCTTGCCCCGCCTATACTTCCTGCCTGGCTACTGGCCAATCAGCATTTTATTTATACAGAGCGATATCCACAGCAGGGGCCAGTCCCGCAAACCCAAAGCTGCAGGACCTCCATAACATAGGGCAACAACAAAATATCCAAGAGGAGTCCCAGTGAGGGCCCAATGTCAATAGTGTAGCAGAAACCAGAGGCCTCAAACCAGACCAATGACTTCTTCCAATGAACACTTGCAAGTCGAGATGTATGGACCAAAGAGTACACTGTGTGACTCACTGTGTCACACTACAGCTTCCACAGTGAGATATCTCTTTTCTTTCTTTTTCTTAATTTTCTTTTTAAGTTTTATTTTATTTTATCTTAGGTGGGTTACAGGGCAGATAGTGGATGCAAAAGAATGGGGAGATGAGTGGAATTGAGATGCATTATGTGAAATCCACAAAGAATCAATAAAAAGTTAAAAAAGAAAATTACTGTGACTCAGACACACAAGGATCAGACAGGACAGGTTCCACAGATGCAGGGAATGAGTACATTATGCAGCAGAGCAGTAGCCCAATCTCAGGACCAGTCACATAATTTGTGGTGCCCAACTGAAGTGCAGGGTCCCTTGTTCAAAAGAATTAAGACTTTCCATGACAATAGAGAATTAAAGCATTTGTTGGTTCCCCTGACTGTGGCAGGCTCATCAAGGCACCCTTGCTCTGTCTTCATCCACAATGCTGACAAAAGGGAACAAAGAGAGAGGCTTGGACACTAGCTTGGAAGGGAACTCTTGGAGGTGGTGGGGAATAACTGCTGGGAGGCCACAGTTTTCCTAAATTATGGGTGACTTGGTGTGTGTGTGTGTGTGTGTGTGTGTGTGTGTGTGTGTGTGCATGTATGTATATAAATGTGTGTATCTGTGTAGATGTATGTGTACACGTGTGTGTGCATGTATGTATATAAATGTGTGTATCTGTGTATATGTATGTGTACACATGTGTGTGAATGTATGTATATAAATGTGTGTATCTGTGTGTATATGTATGTGTGCACATGTATGTATGTGTATGAGTGTGTGTGTGTGTGTGTGTGTGCGCGCGCGCGCGCGCGCGCGCGCGCGCGTGCGTGCGTGCGTGCGTGCCAGGACCTAGAGAGAGAGAGAGAGAGAGAGACCCTGTCTCAAAAAGGGGGTGGGGGTGGGGACAGTCTGGTCAATTTGTATCCAAGTCACACGTAATTCCTAACCCTGCAGGAAACTTAGCCCCTGACCTGCCGTGGTATATAGCCGGTTCTTGTGTGTGCACTGTCAGTCCCATAAGACCACAAAGACATGGATATGGCCCACACACAGCTCACACTGCTGTCGTCTCTCGTGGGAGCTGCTTGTCCAATTTTCCAGCTTAATGGCCTGTTCTTAATATGAATTATTCCTTTAACTAATGTACAGGACCTCAGAGGCCTCTTACCAAATCTAGATCTGTCACGTCTCCCCCCAGAGCAGCGTGAGAAAAGAACAAGGCTGGATCTTGTTCCACCCCCTCGTAAGAGGTCAGTGACAAATTATCATAGGAACAGCAGCCTCTGTTAGGCCTAGCCCGCAGAGGGACCATTTCATCTAACTAGCCGTGAGCTAAGAAACAGGATGGGGCCCGGAGTGTGGAGCACAGATGCAAATGTGTGCATGCCACACACACATAAGCAAATACAGGCGAAGACAGCTCATGTAAATCAGCACCCAGGTCAGACTTCTTCTGTGACTCCGAAGCCATAACTAGAAACGCCAACAATAAACAGAAGCTCCAGGTGTTCCACAGGAGAACAAACCATGGTGAAGTGTGGTTAAAGGGGACGCCTAAAGCCCCTGGAGAACTTACGAGGAAAAGGAAGAACAGGCCACTACCAGCTCCCCAACACAGGCATGCACACGCACACACGTGCACCCCAAAGTCACGATGTTAGTATGTGAGTGTCTTTAGTACCGGAAGACGATGTCTTCTCTTCCTCACCCCACTGCCACCTCAGGCCTCAGGTCAAACTCTAAAGCTGTGAGAGAACAGCCATGACCTACCTTATGCCAAGACTGATGTGGATACAAGCAATCCATCCCCCAAAAAATTTGGAAGTAGATGAGTGTAGAAAATAGTCACACCAAGATTAAATGAATGAATGAATGAATGAATGAATGAATGAATGAATAAGTAAGTAAATAAACTAGTTACTTCCAAGGACCCATGTCTTTATTTCCTGGTGCCTGAGTTCCCTTCTCAAGGTAGTTGACCCTCTCTGTGGCCCTCCCCACACATCTACCTGGCCTCACTGCTTGCTTTCAATCTGAGCCATCGGGGCCAGTATTTCTTCTCTGCTTTTCTACAAGGCAGAAAAATATTTTGACCCACTCCTCAAAAAGAAAAAAAAATCCTATTTTCAAAGAGCTAAGCATCATTTTCCAACTGATTTCCTTTACACACATTCACTTGATGTGCGTGCGTGCGTGCGTGCGTGCGTGCGTGCGTGCGTGCGTTACAGTTTGTAGGCAAAATTGTTGGACTCGACACTCCATCCTGGAAGCTTTAGCCTGGTGTGACTCTCCTTTGTGTTGTGTTGTCTCTTTATTTTGTTTTTCTGGTAAGCTCTCTGGTGTGCGGGCTGAACTGAGCATCTGGGGTACAGTATCCTCTCCAAGACTGCAGCACCACCGTGGATCTCCACTGAGCTTTACAGAAGCCCAGCATCTGTCCTAGACACACTGGGAGAATGGGAGGAATGCCCACAGAGGGAGCCTCGCAGCGGGTGAAGGATGTCATTGTAACAAATACCTGAGATAATCAACTTGGAAAGAACCAAAGTTGATTTGGGGCTCATGCATTTGGAGTTTCCAGGACATAACCAATTAGCCTCTTTGCCTTCGGGCCTGAGACAAGGAGCCAAGAGAGGGCACAGTAGAACACAGCCAGTTCCTGCTGGCCAGAAACTAATGGAGAAAGAAAGAGGCTGTGGTATCACAATCCTCTTCTAGGACTTAAAATCTCACGGTAGACCTCATCTTATGACATTTCCAGCATCTCCTAAGTGGGGACTCAGCCTTCAACAAACCTTGTTTTGCAGCCCAAGCAGCAGTAGGCGGGACACAGCCGTGGCTAAGGTATTTTCAGTCTGCCACTGCCTGTGCTCAGAAACCTCCTTACCACTAGCGCTCAGGACCAAGCCTCATCTCTACTCCCCAGTAAATAAATGAGGACTGTGTGGATTTAGCAGGGGACAAAGTATAGGGTGGGGAGACCGTTAGGAAGCTGACATGGCTCATTTCAAAGCCTGCTTATCAGACAAAGGCTAGCCTAGACTCAAGGAGCTGAGGGAGGAGAAAGGTGTTGAAAAGCGTGTTTGATTCAGCACCGCTTTGGATGTCCAAAACTCTGAGAGCACTAAATGGGGGACCCAGCATCCATCAGGCTGTCCTGAGGCACTAACTGGGGAAGGGTTGGCAGTCAATGTTATTACTTCGCCGAGAAAGAAATCCCTTTGAAGGCAGTGAAAACTGGGGCAGGCAGCAGGTCTCCACAGAAGTGTGGGCTGCAAACCCATCTGGGACCAGAGAATTGCTGGCTCCAGATGTGCACCAGGTCTGCCTTCTCCTGGAAAAGAAACATCTAAGCGTGTTACTTCTCCTCGGCCATGCAGCTCACCTCTCTCCATAAAAGCAACAAACCCACCAAGCATTTTCTGCTACACTACACTGGAGGGCAAAAGTAGGAGCTGCCGGCCTGATAAATGTTCAGGCTTAAATGTGGTTTCTATAGAAAAATCTCCTCGCTCCTTTCCTCTAGGGGGACCCTTATCTAGACTTTAAAAGAATTCCATTTGATTAAACTATAGTTGAAGCAAGATAAATCTACAGCAGGCAACAGAGTTTTCTATCAACACAAAATCAGCACTGAAAGAGTATCTGGCTATGTTATAAATCCATTAGAATAAGCTAATGGCTCCACTAACATGCCCAAAATAATGCACGCTTGTCACAAATGTAATTAAATAATTCAGTGGAAAATTAAATGTTGAAACAATTACCCATATGGCTTAAAGCATTATGAAAATATTATGGAAAAGAAAAATGGGAACTGTATTAATAGTGCATGGAGATTTTCACATCACTGGCTTTTATTCTCATTCTTTCCTAATGAAAGTAAAAATAAAACAGTACTTAGGAAGGGCCTCATATGTGACAATAAATACTTTCACATCTGTCATTCCATTTGGTTATCACAACAACTTCCTGAGGTCATTTTACCAGTGAGGTAGCAGTAGCTAAAGCTGGGAGATGTTGGATACATTGCCCAAGACCACTTGTCAATCATCAGCGAGTGAGCGTTCCCAGTTAAGACCTGTCCAGCTTCACAAACCCATGCTTTTTCCTCTCTCTCTCTCTCTCTCTCTCTCTCTCTCTCTCTCTCTCTCTCTCTCTCTCTCTCTCTCTCCCTCCCTCCCTCTCTCTCATACTTACTTGCTTGCTCACTTTCTCCCCTCCCTGTGCCACCAAAACCTGACTATTAATATGAGTTCCCAGTGGTGAGAAGGTGCTGGGAAGACCGCCAACTGTAAGTGGGAGTGGGTGTGGGAAAATGCAAAGGGAAGAAGGAAAGCTGCTAAGTAAAAAAAAAAAAAAAAAAAAAAAAAAATTAAAAAAACACTGGCCATCTGCAGCAAATTATAAATAAATCCCCTGGCTGCGAATATAATTTCTTCAGTCCAGGGCCCCTTAGGGGAGAACACCTCAGATACATTGTCCCAACTACAAAGTAGGACCCCAGAATGCCCAACCAGGTCACTGAGATTCCGGAGGCTGATGCTGCAGAGGCTGGTGACCTGCTGCACACAGGGATAACTTGATTTCTGGGTGATTTTCCAACTTTTCTGTGCAGCTTCAGCCCAGAAATCAAGCTGACATCCTGACGATCCAAACTCTGGAGGCTTCCGGAAATGTCAAAGTTTTCCTCACCCCAGAGGCACAGTCATCAAAGAATACAATCTGAGAAATGAAGGGACTTCCCACACTGAGGACGAGGCCTTCCTGTGCAAGACCACACTAGCGGCACACCCCAGACATGACTTTCTGCACAGTGGAAGCTGGGACCTCATGTGACGTGGCCCAGAAACACCTCTCCCTCAGACTCCTTCCTCTGGAACCCTGATTCTACCTGAAATTTCCCTGTCCATCCTCCATTTAGAGTAAGATCTTCAGAGGTGCCATGAAAAGGCACTGTCCTGGCTAGTTTTACATCAACTTGACACAAGCTAGAGTCGTCTGAGAGGAGGGAGCCTCAGTTGAGAAAATGCCTCCATAAGATCAGGCTGTAGGCAAGCCCATAGGGCATTTTTTTAATCAGTGATCCATAGGGAAGGGCCCAGCCCATGGTGGGTGGTACGTCCACTGGGTCAGTGGTCCTGGGTTCTATAAGAAAACAGGCTGAGCAAACCAGTAAGCAGCTCTCTCCTTGGCCTCTGCATCAGCTCCTGCCTCCAGGCTCCTGCCCTGTTTGAGTTCCTGTCCTGACTTCCCTCAGTGATGGACTATGATGTAGAAGTGTAAGTCAAATAAACCCTTTCCTCCCCAGGTTGCTTTAGTCAGGGTGTTTCGTCACAGCAAAAATAACTCTCACTAAGACAGACACCATCCTAGAGAATTAAGCCAGGTGTCTTGGCTCTCTGGCGGGGACAGAAATCAGGTAAAGCCCAGCACAAACAACAGCACAACAGACGCTACTCAGTTCAGCTCTCATCACCAAACACCGCAGTGTCTACCCCTTCCCGGTGTGGCTCGGAGTGTAGGTAATACATTGAACGATGTGTCTTTTCCTGCCTCCTCTGGCGTGCAGCTGAGTCTGGGAAAGAGGGTTGTGAAGGGAGTTCCACCAGTCACAGATATGAAAGGGGGAGGCTTCAGCAGGAACGCTTCTTTTCCCCTCCCAGCCTTCCTCACACACAAGGACTTCCCTGTCAGGTGCCCCAGTACCATGTCCTCTAGGACTGCAAAGTTGTCAGGAAATTAAATATGACTTCTCAAGTGAAGTTTGCAGAGCCTGTTTATATATCCAGCACAACACAGGATTTGTTTTGACATTTCAACAACTTCTTGGTAATACTCCTGTTAACTAAAGCGAGACTGGGCTGGGATTTTGTACTTCTGCGTGCTTCCACTATTTTTTGACACACAAATAAAGAAACTCCCAGACTTTCACATGCCTCGGAGACTAAGACCCATAGTATATAGATGTGTTTCAGCTTACCCCAGCCTCTTTACTTCCAACAGTTTCCTGGCATCTTTATTTTGTTTTGTTTTTTATATTATAACTTGTGTTGCTGTGATAAAACACCATGACCAAGGTGACTTATAGAAGGAATAGTTTAGCAGGGCTCACAGGTCGAGAGGGATAAGAGTCCATCGCCATGGCAACATGCAGGCGTGGCAGCTGGAGCTGGAAGCCAAGAGCTTATACATTGAACCACAGCGGGAAGAAGAGAAGAAATGGGAATGGTGCAGGACTTCTGAAACCTCAAAGCCCACCTCAGTGACATACTTCTTCCAGCAAGGCCACACCTCCTAAACCTTCCCAAATAGTGCCACCAATTGAGGACCAAATATTCAAATACCTGACTACATGGGACCTCTCATTCAAATCACCACAAAATCCATTCTAAAATTAAACATCATAAAATTATTATGATTTAATTGAATTAAATGATGATGGGGTAGGTTAACAGATGATACATCTCTATGGGTAAAGCATGACATTGTCGGGAGAGGAAAGCATGCTGGGAAGGAAGCCAAGGCACCTTGTAACCAGTCCCTCTGGCTTGACTGGGTAGAATGTCTTACAAGACACTCATCCCCTGAGGGCCAGTGGCCTATGTCTACCCAGGGAGGGGAGCTTTTAAGGACTATTCCAGAAGCCTACTTCTAAATTTGGAAGAATAATTAAAGGACACTTTTGCCATTTTTCTGCTTCCTTCCTTCAGAAATCTTTCTCATCTAAAGCGCATGTCTAGAAAGAGCGGCAGAGACAAGGGTCAGGGTACATCTTACAAGAAAATAGCGTAAAGTAGCTGAGCAGACGTGGGGTGCACCGTGAAACACTGGACCATAGACTGGAAGGGTAGCATCCTTAAAACTATGTCTCCTCATCCTCTTTGTAGTCGTCACTCTTGATGCCAGCTGTGTGTAGCTCTACCACACATGTGAAGGAGGGCACTAGCTTATGAATGGCTCGGGGAACTTCAGCCACACCAGGCACAGGCATGGGAGTCACTGAACACCCGGGGGGGGGGGGCCTGGCCAGCAGAGTGGAGTTCAACATACAGCACAGTTACAGGTTAGGATGATCCTCATGGTCCTGACCCCTCACGGGCCGCTTCCTCCTCCTATCAGAGCAAGAAGGGTACAGAGATAGCTTTGGGAGAGACAGGCCTTCAGTTGTGGTGAACTTTGAACTTTGTAGCTACAAATTTGGTAACTTGCAAAAGCCAGACAAGTTGAATGAATGAATATAATATCCATATTAGTAAAATGCCTTCATTTGCAGGTATACAATCCAGTTGATCCAGCTTTTCCACGAGGAGGATTTACAAGAACTCTGTCTTGGAAAGTTGAAGGTGCCCCTGGTTTAAGATAGTCCTGGAGGGTCTGCCTCTTTTCCTCTGTGTCTTCATTCTGCTTTCACTACACTGACTTCTTGCTCAGATTCCTCTTCTGAGAGTAAAGCCAGTCCCTGGAAACTTTAGGCTCACACTTTCTTCATAGCAAAGGAACCCAGCAGAAGGACCATGCCTTATTCCGAACAGTTTCAGCTCAGGGCAGACTTGGACAAGCTGGCTGAACCTCATGTCCTCTCCCCAGGGGTCACTATAGTTAGGCACTTAGGGCACTTGAATGGTCCAGGCTTGGGTCACATGCAATCTTGCATCCAGATGTTGCAGTAAAGCCCATGAAAAACTGGGGACGTATGGTATCCACAGAGATAGTGGGCAGGCAAAAGCTTGCCCACCACAATAGCTAGATCTCAGGGCACAGCAATTAGACACTGGTGGCTGTAGCCTTGGGTTTTAGAAATTCACCAAGGCTCTTGTCCCCACTACATGGACAATGCTGCTATCCTGAGATAGGAATAAGTAATTTCAAATGAGAGCCAAAAGAGACATTCAGGGAAAGCCTTCCTGAAGATCACTTTGACTCTGGACTTGGGTGAGACATGCCTAAGATGCATCTGATACTGGAGTCTTGACTCTTGGGTTAAAATGTGGGTCGACATATGTGTGTGTTGGCATTCATCACAGGGTTATGAGCTCCGCTACAAAACAGCCCCTTGACTTGGTTCACACAGTTGTGAAATTTAACAAAGCAGATGAATATCTTGAAAGCATTTATACTCTTTGGATGGGTATGTTAAAACATTAAATAGGAATACCCCTGGATGTTTCTTTGCTGCCTCATATCATATTAAGGATCAAGATTTCTGATGGAGCTGATAGTCAGGATTGTATACAGAGTGCTCCAGGTATCTAATTGTGTGATGCTGCCGTTGCTGCTGCCTCCCCCTCCCTCCTCCACCCTTTCCTCCTCCTCTTCTTTTTCCTTCTTCCCCCTCCCTCTCCTCTCCCTGCTCCTCTCCTTCCTCTTCCCCCTCCTCCTCTTCCTCCCCCTCCTCCTCTTCTTCTAGATCAAGGCTCACTATGTTTTCCAGGCTTACCTTGAACTCCTGGGCTCAAGCAATCTTTCTGTTTCGGCTTCCCAAGTAACTGGGACTACAGATTCACATCAACACACCCAACATTTCCCATTGCTACATTATATCTTCAGCCATGCAAGATAAAAGTATGTCTCTTTAAAAACATAATTCGAAAGTTGCCTACAATATACAACTCAGTCCTATGATACCTTACCATAGCACCTTTGGGAACAGAATACTGTCTCTGTCCTTGTTTCATTCTCTCGCTGTGGTAAAACTCTTTGGCCAAAAACGATTTGGGGAGGAAAGAGTTTATTTGACTTACACTTCCAGGTTGCAGTCCATCACTGAGTTAAATCAGGGCAGGAATCATAAGGAAGGCTGTTTGCCGGCTCACTCACAAGCATTTGCTTAGCTAACTTTCTTACACAACCCGGGACCATCTGCCCAGGGCTGATTACCACCTAGGGTAGCAATGGAACATGCAGTCTTTCCTCAGTGCCTTAGGATCAGGATTGTAATGCTCACATAGGGAAAAATGTACTTCCACTAGGAAACCAACAGCCATCCCCACCTCCTCTACAGAGTGGTGAGGCTATGACAAGGTGAAGAATTCCAGTTTGCGCCTATCAACTGGAGACAGACGCCTTTCCAACTATTTGAAGAAAGATCATGAAGGTTCAAAACTGAGCTTATGAGACTAGGGTAAAAAGGCGACTCACAAGCATCAAGGAGGCAAGTCTATGCTTAGCCAAGGAAGATGTGGGCAGTCTTCAATGCTAGAAATCAGACTTCGGAAGAAACAACACTGATATTTGGTCCCGGTGTCTCCCAGCTTGAAGGAAGGGCTCCCTATGCTAACAGCCAGACCCTTGAAGAGCGGGTATTATACCCGTGCTGTCGTCTCTGTGATGATGCCGTGAGACTGGACCTACCAGTGCCGCAAAAAAACCCAGCTTGGATTCAGTGGATGCAGCAGCCTGGAACTGCCTCCACCGCAGTAAAGCAAAGTTATTGGGCTAATGCCCACAGGAATAGGAAACAGTTTTCTGGGGTCCTTCTAGTGCCCCCTACAGGCAGAGCTTGACATAGACACTGCAGACAAAGAAGAAATACAGTATTCAGGGTGCCAATCTCAGCGTCCAAAACAGGAAATGAACCACTGAAAACCAGTGTTCTTTGTTACTGCAGCAAAGCCTAGTCTAATCTTAAAACCAAATGGTGATCACAGAAGTTGGGAAATGATCACTTCTGGTAGCATGGATTAGACTTCCTGGGTGCTGGTGCTGATTCATGACTTGGTAACTGGTTTAAGTGAGCAGAGATTTGCCTTTTGCTTGCTACTGATTCCTGATTCTCTCTGAACTTCCTTGTTCTGATTTTGCTACCCAGTCCATCACACTCTAGAATGATATTTCTTTCAGTCACTAATTGACAACCCCTTAACTTAAAAAGCCACACTCACTTCTCAAGGAGACCATTGAATTAGAAATCCTAGAAAAAGAAGCATATAAATATATGTGACATATATAAAATATCGTTATGTAAATTTATGTATGACTACATATAAATATGTAAATATCTCTTCTCTGTACTTCATATACCAGAAAATATGTGGGGTATCTATGTGCAGATGTGTGGTGTGTATGTGTGTGTATGTGTGTGTGTGTGTGTGTGTGTGTGTGTGTGTGGTGTACAGTCATACCATTCTAGAGATTACCACACACAGAAAATCTTTTCATTTTTCCCTCTAGCAGCTAAGCAAAAACACTGCATCTGAAGGTCACAATGGAAAGAGAAGAGAAAGTACACATGAAGATGGACTGCTACCCCAAAAGCAGCCGCTGGACCCCATGTCACTGATTGTGATGGGAGTGTGGGCTCGGGGTTTATAGAATTAATAGGGGCTACTGAGGGGATGCTAGCTTGGGTCACAGTTACGGGCTGACTATGAAGACTGACTATGGCAGCTCTGCTAATGAGAGCATTTCAAGAGCTGATCCATCCCTATGTTGTAGGGGGAGTTCCCAAATAATCAACAGAGAGACTTTAGATTACTAATAAATGCTCAGCCAATAGCTCAGTCTTGTTACTAACTAGCTCTTACAGTTTTGACCCATTTTAATTCATCTATGTGTCTGACTCATTCTCCATCTGGCTGGTGACTCCTCTGACTCTACCCTTCCTCATCCCATCATTCTCAGTTTGGCTTTCCCACCTAATTTTATCCTGTTCAGCTGTTGACCAGTCAGCTTGTTTGTTAAACCAATCATAGACACATATATTCACACAGTGCACTGAAAGATTATTGTACAGCACTGTGTCTGAGAAGCTATGCTTGCATTGGGCCATCCAAACATACAAAAGTGGGCTGGGCATGGGGAATTCTCTCTATACAGACTTTTGGGGGTACCCAAAGAACACAGCTATGGAGGGTTGGGAAGTGTGCCTCAGTGTTACTCTCATGGCACTAAAGTTTTGTGGGATTCTTTAGTGGAATTAGTTCAGGGCATGGAAGTAAATTCAGGGATGACACTTAGGGGCCTGTGGTAGGAAATACACACCTGGACCATCAAAGTGTAAGGCATAGCAGCCCATCCACTCACCTCACCTTGCAAGAGAACACACATTTGCAACATATGATATGGTCAAAGTCAACACCCAGAGCAAATCCCTCCAATAGCTCTTTAAAGCTTAGAAGATTATCATCTTCAGAGCTAAATCCTAATTAGTATACCAAAAATAATTTCAGAATAATATAAACATGGTGGAGATAATGTAGCTCCTACTTAGACATCTTTCTATCACCTTCTCATACTGCCTTAATGTATGAAGACCACAGCTGGACCTCTGTCCTCCTGGCCATTTCTAGATGTCTATTGAGAATATTGAATTACATTGAAT
Organism: Peromyscus maniculatus bairdii; assembly: GCF_049852395.1. Lineage (NCBI taxonomy): Eukaryota > Metazoa > Chordata > Mammalia > Rodentia > Cricetidae > Peromyscus > Peromyscus maniculatus. Next base: position 59,781,065 of record NC_134860.1, on the reverse strand, counting down.
TTATATTTTTAAAGAAATTGAACAATCTCTTATACTTAAAAAAAGCATTTTACCATTCACATAGGTTTGAGACATTCAAGTATTAAAATTTAGTACATATTATACTATAACTCAGTGGGAGGAAAATGCCTAGGAACATCATCTTCAAACAGAAAGCCTTGGACCAATTCTTGCCTCATCCTTAGTGCCCTTTCATGCCAAATCTAACATATTTTAACCAGATGCAGCAAAGCTCAACACCAAATATTAACTTCTCATTTACAAAGTTTATATGGTCAGGAATTCATCATAAGCACATCCAAGTAATGTCAAAAGAGTGGACACCCACACATCCACTCATTAAATATATCTCTACACAGAAAGAGGTAAACAGTGAAAAAGTAAAGAGTATGTGATATAAATGATAACATGAAACAAAAATTCAAACAAAGGGAGACATCCAAAGAGGGTATAAGAGACAACAGATATTCAGAATCTAGTCTCACACTGCTATTACTGAGCAAATAAGCTTTGTGTGAATGAAAAGTTAATATTTGGTGTTGAGCTCTGCCGTATATGATTAAAATATGTTAGCTTTGGCATGAAAGGGCACTAAGGATGAGACAATAATTGGTTCAAGGCTTTCTGTTTGAAGATGCTGTTCCCAGGCATTTTCCTCCAAAGTGAACATAAATAATAATATATAAATATAAATAATACTGTATAAATATAAATATTAAAAAGTTATAGTGCTAAGCTTTGATACTTTGATGTCTCAAACCTCTTTGAATGGCAACATGCTCTTATTTGCATAAGAGATTGTTTGATTTCTTTACAAATATAAATTCAATGTGATTCCATATACTCAAGGGACATCTATAAATAACTAGAAGAGGATTGACCTGGACTTCGGAGGACAGAGGTCCAGCTGTGGTCTTCATATGTTAAGACAGTATGAGAAAGAGATGGTAAGATGTCTAAGCAGGGATCCCATTATTTCCACCATGTCTATATCACTCTGAAATTGTTTTGGGTACATAAATTGGGATTTAGATATGAGGAAGATAGTCTTATATATTTTAAAGAGATATAGGAGGTGAGGGGTCTACTCTGGATTATGGAGATATTTTATTTGTACTGAAATGTGATTTTATTTGTATGTTAATAAATAAAGTTGCCTGGGGGTCAGAGCTAATAGTAAGCCATAGCGGAGCTGGGCGTTCGTGGTGCATGCCTTTAATCCCAGCACTTGGTAGGCAGAGCTAGGTAGATCTCTGTGTGGTCAAGGATACAGCCAGCATTGCAGACACACGCCTTTAATCTCAATACCAACCATAGAAGACCTAAAGGTCTGTACAGACAGGCAGTGACGAGGCAGTCATGTGGTTGGGTTTACAACCAATGAGAAGGCAGAACAGAAAGTCTATATAAAGACAAACATACAGGAAGTAGGTCTCTCTTGGCTGAAGAGGATCGCTGAAGCAGGAAGGGTAAGGCTCTTAGCTCTGACCTCTTGGGCTTTTATCTTTACATTGGCTCTGTGTTTCTTATTTAATAAGATGGTTACTTCTACACTGGATGTTGACTTTGACTGTATGATATATTGTAAATGTGTGTTCTCTTGCAAGGTGAGGTGAGTGTGTGGACTGCTTATATGTGCTTTCTTTGAAAGTATAATTTGCTGAACTAACATAAATACCGACTCTTGGGGTTCTTTCTAAAGAACATTCTAAAGGGAAAGCTTCATGTTATGCATAGCCTCTGAGAATAAGTTTTATTTTTTTAATTATTTTTTTTCTATTATCAGCTTGATACAGTACAAGAGAATACGTTTTTAGTAGCCTGAAGGGCAGAGGCAATCTACAGAAACCATAAAGGACAAGGCAAAAGTCATTGCCAATCCAGACAAGCATGCCTAAAGTCAATGAACTCCCCAGCCTCCTCCCCTCAGCCTCATGACAAGGCTGAGAAACACCATACCCTGGGAGTGATCACAAGGTTGGTACTCCTTAAGGAATAGCAGATACGCTGACAGAGAATGATAGAGAATACATAACAAAAGGGATTGAGGAATATAATCCTTACACCAGCAGGGGAGCATTCAAGAGCTGTGTGTGGTCTGTGCCATGTTTTCCCAATTTATCCATGCTGTTCAAATGTATCAGTAGAATTAACTCAATGTGTGTTCTAGAAACTCCAGCCCCTTCTCCAAGACTCCCTTGTCATCACCTCAAACACTCACATTCTAATCAATGTCATATTCCAGAGGGGGGAAAATGGCAGAGAAAAAAAAAATAAGACAAACCCAACAACTTCTAAACTTCCAGCTGGGGTTCTTGCAAAGTTACCACCTCCGTTTGAGCTGACCTCACTCCAGCCAGGAACTCAGCCTGCATGGTGGGAAGACAGCATTCTTCAAATGTCATGTTACAGGACACATTAGTGTCCTACATTCTTTTACCTCCCACTCATTCTTCAATCCATTCCATTCTGGCCTTGTTACTTCACCCTTGAGACTCCTAGACAAAAAAAAAAAAAAAGAATAGCTTTTTGCTGAGGTCACTAAATGACCAATAACCAATGGGCTGCGGAGATAGCCATGAAGCCAGATCAAAGGACAAAGGCAGGAGCTGCTGTCAATCCATGACCATACATTTATTGTTTGTCTTGTTGCTGTGGCAAAATGACGAACAAACGCAATTTGAGGAAGGAAGGGATTATCTGGGCTCGTGATTAAAGGGTATGGCCCATCATTATCAGAAAATTAATTTTCTGTTGCTATGAAAAAACACAACGACCAAGGCCACTTATGGAAGGAAGAGTGAGAGCAGCTACTTCACATCTCCACTGTCACACTATAGTGGCTTGTGAGAAGGTCCCCCAAAGGCTCAGGGGTTTGAACTTAGTGGTGCTGCTTAGAGAGGCTTAAGAGGTACAGCCTTGCTGCAGGAAGTATGTCACTGGGGGTGGGCTCTGAGATTAGAAGCCTCACGCCACGTCCAGCTTGCTTTTTCTGCATGGTGCTTACACTAAAAAAACGTGAGCTCTCAGCTTCCTGCTCCCACCACCACGTCTGCCACTTGCCACTGTGCCTTCCCACTATGTGGACTCTTACCCTTCTGTAAGTTGCCTTAGTCTCTGTGCTTTGTGGCTGTGGCAAAATGACTGGCCAAAGCGATTTGAGGAAGAAAGGGTTTATGGCTCCCCTTCAGGCTGTGCTGTGTGTTGCTTATGGAGTCCTGGGGCCCCACACCCACTCCTGCCATGTTAGTTATCATTTAGATATTAAATATTTCCAAACATATGTGTCAGCCCCAGACAACTCCGAAACTCAAGGCACATACAGCCCTGGCTCCTTAGGATTCGCTTGTGCACTTAAACTAGCCTGTTCTACATGCACAAATCCAGCCCTCCCTCGGCATCTCCCATCTTCACATATGATGGCAGCTCCATCCATCTCAAAACAAAGGCCACATCCTTATCACTTCTCCCTGGTACTTACTACAATGTAGGCACATTGAATGTTGGGCTTTCATTCATAATTGTGCCTCCGAGGCCAGAAAACTATGTGAAATATAGACTTGTTGAATGAAATAATAAAGTCATGTTAGTTTTACATCCTATCTATCTGGGAAATCACTTCCATCATCACCCGGCTCCCTGGCCTGGATTGCTTCCTACAGCTCCCCCTGTGGATCTAGTTAATACCTGATCATCTTTCACATCTCACCTCAGTACCGCTCTCTCAGGGAATCTCCACTACGACCCTAACTGAGCCAGGTCCCTTCTAGATGCTATCAGAGGGCTTCTCATTGAACACTTCTTCCTTTATCTGCTCACCACACTTTTGCCTTGAGTCTGACCTCGATCTAAATCACCCTCTTCTCTTCCATTCCATCAAAATTCTGAACTCACGCAGAAAAGTAACAAATGCAGGATAATATACTTAGTGCAGAGAATCCTGGGAGAATAAATCTCATGTGATTCTAAAAGTTGGCGCTGAGGGCACACAGAACACCACATCTCATGACATCTGCAGAAGCATAATCACAGAGAAGTGAGAACACAGATAAGTGCCACCATGCCTGGCTTCACAACACAGAAGTTTTACTCTAACGTCCTTCTAGTCGTGTCCAATCTACACCGACACACCACATGTGTCCTCGGATAGCTATGGATGCCTCGGAACACGTGTGTAGATGACAACATCATGTTGCCATATCAAAAGAGTGGACATCCTTGCAGGACCATGCCTATATTCACAGCATTCACAAAAATCCCTTACATGTTCAGAATTTTCTTCTTGAGCGGCCCTCCAGGATAGGCCTATGTAGTTCTGGTCTGAAGAACCTCTCCACTCTTCTCCACGGCTGCCCTCCCCTTTGAATAGATGTACGCTATCTTCAAAGGTTTCTCCCTCTAATTTCTGTCCACTCTTCCCACCCCCAGAAAGGCCTTTGCATCTTCTCTCCCTCTTGCTTCCTTCAAAGAGTATTGTCCTACTCTTCTCTGCTAATGTGTTAGACATTCTTGAATTTCACTGAGATTTTTGAGAAAGAAATTGCCATCCTAAGGCACTAGTCTCCATGTAAGAAAAAGCTCCCCGAAAGCCTTCAGTTCTACAGCAGATAGGACCCTCTGTCCTGCACACAAATCAGGCCAACACTGACAAAATAAGCAGAATTCCCTGCGTGCGCTCGCTGTGTATGATTCCTGAGCTATTTCTCTCTCCAGCAAGCCCGGAGCACCTTGAAGTGATTCTCACATATGGTTTCTGCAAAAGCACAAATTCACTAAGGAGACACTGATCACACTGGCCCAGCGCTGCATCGCCTGGGAACCTCTCTCCCCTTGACCAGCTCCTCGCTACGTTCAGCCTTGGCACAAACATGACTTCTTATGGAAGCCTTTCTCTTCTTGTAGCACATACTCCCTTAGCAGCCAGTGGTTAATATTCAAACTCCTGTAACTAGTTGTTTAATGTCTGCCTCCCAAGAGACACATCTGTCTTTTCCACAGCATCCTAAGAGCTTCACACAGGGGCAGGAACACAGAAGTCTCAAAGCTAGTGAGTGATTTTAGTTGGTGCATATTCATTGTACATAGTATTGAATTACATAAGGGTGTTTCCATACAAGCATACAATATCTTTACAAGCATATTCCCTCTATATATACCCACCCTCTCCTCTTCACCCTCCCCCTCCTGTTAGAGCCTTTGTTCTTTTAGACAGTCTTACTTCAACTTTTAGGTCACTTACACGTGTGTAGTTCTGTGGATTATACATAACCTAGGATCAACAGGTAAAGAAAGCATGAAACATTTGTCTGAGACTTTATTAATTCACTTAATAGGATTACCTACAGTTGCATCCATTTTCCTGCAAATGGTATAATTTTGTTCTTCTTTATGACTGAACAAAATTCCATATGCACACATGCTACATTTTCTTTATCCATACCTCTGTTGTTAAGAACCTTCCTTCACTAAGCTGTTGTAGACGGTACTGCAATAAACACTGGTGTGCAAGTATTGTGTGCTAACTTTGATTCCTTGGAGAATTATCCAGGAGTGGTGTGGCTAGGTCACATGGCAAATCTGTATTTAGTTTTTCTCAGAACACTGCACACTTCTCCGGTGTCAAAGTTGGTGCTTCTCAGCGAAATTGGGTTTTCTGTGCCCTCCATGTAATTCCATTGCTACAGACAACCTCTCCTGGAACAGTGTTCCCATGTTTATATACAAATCACTCATTTTTTCAGTTCCAGAGTCTAGCATATTTCCAGGACACTCATAAGACAGAAGGAGATGAGGGAGCTCATTACTTGGCATTTCTACAATTCTAATACGATCTTAACAATAATAAACCCCTTTATAATCTATAGTGAACACTATAAGAGCAAAGAACCAAGTTCTCAGTGTTAAAGGATTCGTTTCAGAATCCAGATGGCCCAGCTTCCCCACAACTTCCTTAGTCAGTGTGTAAGTTCGTACAGCACTGATTGCCCCTCTTGGGGAGAGAGAATAAATACTGGTGTTTCTGAGAATCTGCTCTGTATCAAGTGCTCTGCACATAGCACAGTTCAGCAGTAAACTCTGTAGATATTCACCGAGCTGGAGCTAGGAGCCATGCGCTCTGAGGCCACACAGTGCTTTCTGACCTCTATGGGAGTCCGGAGTGCAATCTCTATTTGTCAGCCCAGGAGTCTAAAAGGCCACTTTGTCTCTGGCTGTAGACTTTAGCTTACCTGATATGATGCTTGTGGCTGGCAGACTCCTCATTAAGACTATTAGTATTTAAGCATTCTCAAGTCATTTTTTTTTTTTTTCAGCCTGAAATTCTGAATTCATCACAGAATCTAAATGGAGCCTATACTTTTAGCTTTACGGTTTCCAGACTATCTCTAGAGCCTGTCAAAATTTTTAATATTGGGGTTGGGGAGATGGTTTAGTCAGTAGAGCACTTGTCTTACAAGGGCAAGGAACTGAGTTTGGTCTCCAGAGTCCAAGATCGGGGGTGGGGGCAGGAGGGAGCCAGACATGATGACACATGCCTGTAGAGGCAGAGCTGAGGAAAGAGACAGGAAGAACCCAGGGCTCACTGGCCAGGCGGCCTAGCCAAATCTGGTAGTTCCAGTCCAGTGAGAGACTCTGTCTCAAAAACAAGACAAGGGCCAGTGAGATGGCTCTGGGGGTAAAAGTATTTGCCATGCAAGCCTAGGGACCCTAGTTCAACCTCTGGCAAATACAGAACACTGTGTGCATCCCAGATCTCACTTGATGCTCGTGTGAGACTGCTTTAACTAGGCCAACAGTCATCCTTCACTTTCTTGGAGCGCACAGGTCTTTAAGAGTGTGGGAGAGAGCACACTGCCACCTTGTCGCCCTAAGCACAATCCTGAGCAATGGCAGCCCAGAGTGTGTATGCAGCATGAAAGTCCCTGAAAAACACTGGCTAACCATCCATTTCCTCAACAGAGAGCACAGAATGATCATCCTGCAAGTGACTGACACTGATCTATATTGTGCCTTTCTCTTTCCGTTTTCTCTCCATTGCCCTTGGAATAGTGAACTGCAATCGGCTGTCTCTAGAAGACAGAGTAGTGCCTCCCCAGCACGATCCCAATGAAGACGAAGCCAACAGTCCTTCCTTCACATTGCTAAGTGACTCTTGAAGATGGGTAATAAGGTAGATAATAATTCAATGGAAGGAAATATGATAAATGGACTGTTTTTTGAGCCTGGAGTTTAGTAAGCTCACAAAACTAAAGGGGCCCAGGGTGTGTAGCTTGAGTTTCCTCTCCAGGTCCCACCAAGCCCCGGCGGTCCAACAGCCCACTTATAAAATAAACACACAGATGCTTATATTATTTATAAAGTGTATGGCCATGGCAGGCTTCTTGCTAACTGTTCTTATCTCTTAAAGTAACCCATTTCTATTAGTCTATAAGTTGCTACGTGACTCGTGGCTTACCGGTACCTTACATCTCTCTTTTCATGGCAGCGGCTGGCAGCGTCTCTCTGCCTCAGCCTTCCACTTCCCAGAATTCTCTTCTCTGCTTGTCCCGCCTATACTTCCTGCCTGGCTGCTGGCCAATCAGTGTTTTATTTATTAACCAATCAGAGCAACACATTTAACATACAGGACATGCCACAGCAAGGGTGATCAGAGCTGAGTGAACCGAGGCGACATGGAGATGAGACCGTAGAGGAGCCGGTGGCTCAGCGGTACACAGGCCAGGCTAAGGAGGTGAGACTGTGTGACTGAACTCTGTTGTGTGACAGCAGAGGAACGGCTGAGTGAAATCTAGCCAACACTGAGTCCCAACGTGTGTTCTCAACACTTGTAGGTGGAACAGATATTTCATTGCAGAAAGAAAAGAAAAGGAATCTGAAAAGTGAAGGGGAGGAGACGGGAAGGGGGGGGGTCAGGAGGGGAAAGGGAGAGGAGAAGCTCATGTCAGGATTAATTTGCAGAAAATACCTTATATTCATTTTTTTTTCCTAAAGGAAAACAGAAACCAATCTCACAGTTACAACTATGTGCCAATTTGTACACATGTGGTGCTATGTACAAAAGGAAAAAAAATCTGTTGTTTGGAATAATAGATTTGTTGATGATTTCAGCTCTTTACTAAATTTTCTTTGGTTCTCATATTAAAATGTTTTAACTAAGATTATAATTAGTAAGAGCCCACAAAAGCCACATTTTCTAAAATAATCTTCAAGTTTTGTCAACTCCACCCATGGACCACCACATACACTTTAATTCACAGTGAATCCCACTGCCATTATGATGGGGGGGAAAGCCAGGAATCCCAACATTCCAGTCACCTGCCTGGTGGGTGGTCCAATTAACATCTCTTAATTAAATGAGGAAATGTAAGCTAAAACAAATGTGACCCATACTACCCTCAGCTGTAGACATCTGCCTTAGGATACCCAGAATCCTCTGAATTCACCTCCTGACCTCACTAAGACCCAGAAGCCATTTCAAAGAGCATTTCCCACACACCGGTCAAACCTTCTCAGAATTGTGTGTGAGGCTAGAAATTAAATCACTATAGTTTTACTCACTTGTCCATTCAACAAACACTTATTAAGACTTCTAGGCTATGCCTAAGAATACGAAAATTAAAAAGACAAAAATCTTTATGGACCATGAATTCTCCACAAGTGATACAGATATGAAAAGGAGAAGCGATTGAATGTGAGGCAAAGTCAGTCAGACAGCATCCGGACAAAGATACGCCAGAATTGCCAGCACTAGGAGGGGGGTCAGAAGCTACCAAAGCATGTGAAGTCCCAGCTACGCCTTACAAGAGAAGTGTGTGCTTGCCATGCATACAGGTCAGAAATGGCATTGGAGAGAGAGAGAGAGAGAGAGAGAGAGAGAGAGAGAGAGAGAGAGAGAGAGACAGAAAGAAAGAAAGAAAGAAAGAAAGAAAGAAAGAAAGAAAGAAAGAAAGAAAGAAAGAAAGAAAGAAAGAAAGAAAGAAAGAAAGAAGAGCATGCAGATAAAGGCGCGGCTGGCGAGTGCCAGGAAGGACACAGTAAAGGCATAGAAACACCCACCATGGGTACGTCAGACAAGTCACCGCGGGTTTGGGTTTTCAACTGCAGCATCTTAAAAGAACATACAGAGAGACTGAAGGAGGGACGCTCGCTTGCTCGCTCGCTCGGATTGCAGGCAACAGGGGAGCAAAGGGAGGTCTGGAGGAAGAACATTCAGAAAACCGACCGTTTGCGGGACTCTGATGGTTAGCTAAGCCTTCTCAAAGCACATACGAGCCAGTCGCTTATAATGGAATTCCATGGTGCATGTGATAATGAAAACAAATGGTTTGTAATTCAGGGCCAATGTGTAGACAATTCTTATGATTTTAAAGGAGTCATCCTAGTACTCTTTAAAACAATAGTACTTACGAAGTTATAAATAAATCTTGACCTCAAGTGAAAATGGCATAGAGAAATAAAAAGGTGATAAATAAACACTCAGTGCACATCAAAGAAGCATGGGCTCAAAGGTCTTTGACAAGGTGAAAAGCCGAGGGGGTGGGAGCCCCGAGTTTTAGCTACAGGCCTCTAAGGCAGTGGTCCTCAACCTTTCTAATGCTGTGACCCTTTAATACACTTAAGGAAGTTATGTTGAGGTCACACACACACACACACACACACACACACACACACACTATAAAACTATTTCACTGCTACTTCATAACTGTAATTTTGTTACCGTTGTGAATCATAAGGTAAATATCTGATATGCAGAATATTTGATGGCCAACCTTGGGGGTTGTGACCCACAGGTTGAGAACCGCTGCTCTGAGGGCTCCAGGGCACTTTGTAAGTTACTTTTACTGATTATTTTTTACTATGAATCACTTCTGCTAATGAGAAGAGCGGCCTGCCGAGCAGTTAAGTGAGTTGCCCACAGCTCACACCAAGTCAGCACAGAAACCAACGGTCCCAGCATCCAAGAGTCTGCTGTGTTTTTAACCACCTCTTCTAGCACGTTCCACAGGCCAATGCTAAGTCAGAAACAGAAGTAAGAAGTCAATTAAAAGGTGAATTAAGAACATGGCCATCCCATCAGCCCTGCGCCCGGAACTGAGCCAGAGAAAGGGAAGACACTACAAGCCCCTGCTGCGTGCCCGTCACATCACGGGGCATGCGCAGGCGCCCACAGTAAATGACGGAAAGTTGTTCTCTTGGCATTTTACAGTCACTTGATAAACAAATACCTCCTGTAGGGCTGCTCACATGCCAAGCATCCTCAGGGCCCTGGAGATTCTCAAGAACAAGACAGAGCCTCTTCCCTCATAGAACCACACTCCGGTTAGTGAAGACACAATAAACAAGCCAGCTAATGAATACACAAGAGGGAAGTGAGCGCGAGGCGGACTAGTAAGAAGCGATGATGTAATGGAGACTGACAAGAGGGAAAGTGGGCTGGGCACAGTGCCATCTGGGCTGAGGAGCGGAGGTCTCCTCCCGGTGGAAGTGGCCTGTGGAATCGGGCATGCGCATTTACATAAGAAGGCCCAGCCCTTGGTGTTCTAGCATACAGACTGCGTACAGACTGATAGTCTGCCTGTCCACATAACTCCAACAGCAACAGGAGAGAACAGGCTGTTCTAAAGAACCGGCTTCCCACCTATAGCAGGCGGAAAAAGCTAGTCCCGGGGTCACTGATCCTGCCCCTGCCTGGCTGCAGCGCTGGAAGAGCAGACCCTGCACCTTGCCCGGGCAGCACAGTAGAGCTGACCCTGTTGACCGGGACCCAGGTGATCTGGCCCCAGCCTTCATCTACCATATGGGGGTAGGGGTGGGGCCTAGGGAGAGAAGAGCTCTCCCCTCCCCCGTCCCTTACCACCTGGGGTCACGAGAGTGGGAGAATTGGCACGGCGCCTCACCCATGCAGCACATCAGAGCTGACCCTCTTGGCGCGGCACAGGTGAACCAGTCCAGAGGGCAGGAGAGCAGGAGAGCTGACCCCTCCGCTCATCAGCCATGTATGTGGTGGCATGGGTGAGGGAAAGATGTCCTCCCTTCCCTTGTCCCTTGTAGGCAGGAGAACTAGCCCCGGATCATGAGAGCAGGAGAGCTGGTCTGGCCCTCACCAGCTGCAGCACATGGCCGAGCAGGTCCTGCACATCGCCCAGAGCACACTAGAGCTAAACCCTGCAGGCAGGGGTGCAGGTGAGCTGGTCCTGTGGATGTGAGAGCAGGAGAGGGCACCGGCCTCGTATGCCATACGGTGGAATGGGTTGGGGAAATATGTCCTCCCCGCCCCCATCCCTTGCCAACTGCGGCAGGCAGGGCAGGCAGGGGAGCCAGTGCCCGGAGCATGAGAACGGATGAGCTGACCCTGTCCCTCATCAACTGCAGCAATTCTGATATCGGGCCATATACTTACTGCTCTTGGACAAAACAGTAGAGCTGCCCCTGGTGCTGTGAGTTCGGGAGACCCAGACCTGAGGGCTTGAGAGTAAGGAGAATTGGCCCTGCTCCTTGATGTTGGCTCCACTGGGTGATCTAACCAATGGGCGGAGTGGGGGCAGTGATGGAGAGCTCGCCCTAGTAGTGATGATAAAGGAAAGCTGGCAGGCTGACCAACCTAACTACCACTCAGGCCCAGAACCAGGGCTATGAGTGAGCCCACCCCAGCATCCACCTCAACTATGAACTGCTGGAGTATGTGAAGGGGCCGGATCTGCAGATCCAAAGCTACAGGATCTCCATGACACAGGACAACAACAAGATATCTGGGCAGAGTCCCAGTGAGGGCGCAGTATCCACAGGATAGCAGAAGCCAGAGGCCTTGAGCCAGACCAAACGATCCATCACAAAGAACACTTACAAGAAAAGATGTATGGACTAAGGGGTATACTGTGTAATGCACTGGGCCACACTACAGCTTCCACGCTGAGATTTGTTTGGTTTTGTTGGCTATACTTTTAATTTTTGTTACGTTGGGTTTTTTTTGGGGGGGGGGGGTTCACAAGGGCAGAGGGTGGAGACGAGGGCATGGGGAGATGAGTGAGATCGGGATGTATGATATGAATCTACAAAGAATCAATAAATTTAAAAAAAACACTAAGGAACCAATTTCTATTAGGTTGAGCTGCCTAATATGCAATGATTTTGCCCTGTGGCTGGCCTGACCGCCTGTCTGCCTGCCTGCCTGCTTGCCTGCCTGTTTGTCTGCCTGCTTGCCTGCCTGCCTGCTTGCCTGCCTGCCTGCCTGTCTGTCTGCCTGCCTGCCTGCCTGCCTGCCTGCCTGTCTGCCTGCCTGCTGCCTGCCTGCCTGCCTGTCTGCCTGCCTGCCTGCCTGCCTGCCTGCTTGCCTGCCTGCCTGCCTGCCTGCCTGCTTGCCTGCCTGCCTGCCTGCCTGCCTGTCTGCCTGCCTGCCTGCCTGCCTGCTTGCCTGCCTGCCTGTTTGTCTGCCTGCTTGCCTGCCTGCCTGCTTGCCTGCCTGCCTGCCTGCTTGCCTGCCTGCCTGCCTGCCTGCCTGCTTGCCTGCCTGCCTGTTTGTCTGCCTGCTTGCCTGCCTGCCTGCTTGCCTGCCTGTCTGTCTGTCTGTCTGTCTGCCTGCCTGCCTGCCTGCCTGCCTGCTTGCCTGCCTGCCTGCCTGCCTGTCTGCCTGCCTGCCTGCCTGCCTGCCTGCCTGCCTGCCTGCCTGCCTGCCTGCCTGCCTGCTTGCCTGCCTGCCTGCCTGCTTGCCTGCCTGCCTGCCTGCCTGCTTGCCTACCTGCCTGCCTGCTTGCCTGCCTGCCTCTCTGTCTGCCTGCCTGCTTGCCTGCCTGCCTGCCTGTCTGTCTGTCTGCCTGCCTCTTTCCCTCACTTCTTCCCTCTCTTCCTTCCTCGGGACTCTAACAATAGTCATTTGACATTCTGCTCCTACCTCCTTTCTGTATGACTTTGCTTATTTTAAATAAACACAATGCTCAAAAAAAAGTGATAGAAATAAAACAACCATTGAGACCCCTGTGGTAATCAAAGGTACTTCCTGAACCATGACAATGGGAGGATGGGCAGGCATGGTAATAACCTAAACAGACTGGACCCAACATGGCTGCTACACTCTCAGGAACTCTTGGGGGGAAGACAGCAGTGGACTGTTGGGATTGATTTGAGGTCTCTAATACTGACAGAGTTGGAAGCCACACAAAATTCAAAAAGTCATTCTGCTTTGGGAATGTTAAGAGGAAACAGTTGTTTGGAAACAATTTTCAAGTGTGAAAAGAATAGTTATTTCAGTGTAATCCCTGAGCAGCTTGACCACACAGCGAAGGCTGAGCAATGTGTCACTTGGTGAACTAGGGTCTAGCTCCTAGAAGCTCCTACGCCCAGCACCCAACTGAGAAATCCTGAGCTCTGATTAACATCAGCAGTGGGCAGATGATTCCACCCAGGGTGAAGCAGAATCCTAAATCCCACCCCAATCTTGTTAGGTTCTCTGTTGCCTTGCCCCAGCATCCTATGCTTCAAGAACCCAATGCCTTAGGTCTGTTTCCAATCACTTTCCTATTCTCCACTGGTAAGGTCAAGTTCACAGAATGTGAAGCGGTCAGTCCCAACTGTATTCCCTCTAACTGGTCCCCAGATCAGGTTAGGATCAACAGATGAAAGGCAGATAACACAGCTTTTACACACTGTACTCTTGATAGCGTTGATTGGACACTTAACACTTTGTTAGCCTCCTCTGTGTGGTTTAGCAAAATTAGCCTCCTTAGTGGGCAGTCATACACCACTCTAGCTTGTCTGCCAGGCATCTCTTTCGACTGCTGCCTACAGCACCAGAAATGAACCCTTAAATAGTGCCTTCCCAGGAAACACAGTCCCCTCCACATTCTGCCATCCTGCTTGCATGCGTGCAGATGAGGTGACGATGTCACACACATCGTGTAACTCGGGGGCTAGAAGGCAGACTCCAAAGACAGGAAGCAGAAATACGTGTGGGAGCCCCCTGCTGCAGAGGACTGAGGTGCCTTCCTGTGCCCATGTCTCCATCTCCCTGTTCTTGCTTCCCTAATCTGAAAGGACAGGGAGCACTCTTCATACCGGATTCAACAGGACTGCTTCCCATGGAGTGGTTGTGTCTTCACTCCAAGTTAAGACAACTTTCTCTTCGGCGCATTTAGGGGAGCAGGTGTTACACAGGCAGAGTTTCTCTGTGTCACAGTCCTGGCTGTCATGGACCTCGTGTTGTAAACAAGACCGGACTCACAGAGATCCACCTGCCTCAGCCTCCTGAGTGCTGGGATTAAAGGTGTGCACCAGGACACCCAGTCTGCCTCCAGTGCATTTTAAATGGGCAACTTCTTTTTACCTCGAAAAGGATGCAGACATGAATTTGGAAATTGTGTCGATGATGAGATAATAACAACAGATATGTCCTACTTAGGCATCTTTACTAAGGTTAGTAATATTAACTACAACACTGTCATAAAATTACTTTAGGTCATTTACAGTGTTTAACGCTTAATGTGCTTTTAGATTTAAAGATAGTATTTCAGGTAATCATCAAAAATTCAACTTTTCTACTCCAGTAGAATAATACATGCTTATACATGTGATACCACATATGCAGAAGATGGATGTGTAAGTACATAAGCCGTAGAAAGATTTTAAGCTTTAGACAGACTGCACTTTAATCGAAATTTCTCATCTCCTAGCTGGGGGTGACAGTGAACCTGTCATGTCCAGAAGATACTGTTTTGCCCTAGTCCTTCCAACCTCTAACTCTTAAAACTTTTCACCCCGTCTTCTGGGATGGTCCCTGAGCTTTAGGGAAATGGTACAAAACAGATGTCCCATTTGTGGCTGAGCTCTTCACTGACACACTCTCTGTACTTTGACCAGTTAGTGACTCCCCGCATTAACCATGGTCCACTGCACAAAGCGACTTCTCTGACGAGTTCAGCGCTAACTGATGGGTGTAGAGATATGAATTTAGAGAGCATTTGGATATTGTCCATTCAGCAGAGCAATGGTAACAGGTTCACCCTGGGTCCTGTGAGCTCCCCAACCATTGGTTCCTTTACAGCACCAGGCAAGTGTTTGGTCCTTGGGAAGAGGCCTTAAGTCCAATCAGAAATCAGTTGGTTATGCCTATAACCTTCAGCCACTTTTGCACCCATAGGTCCATCTTGCAACACTGCTTATTATTGTAGCTCACGGGACTCACAGTTGGGTAAGACTGTCAATGAACCTTCCTGTGAAAGCTAGCCAGCAAAGAGGAAGCTTCCTGGTCAGTACTGTGTCTCCGTGTCCTTTGTCCAAAGTGTGTGGTGGCTTCTCATGAACCCACATTCCCGACTGCTACTCCCACCTCTAGGTCACAGTTCTCCACACTAACAATCCAGAACTACTTTTGTATTTCAGCAGAAATAGTTTACACATAACGTATAATAATATTTTTTTTTCAAAACCAAGCTTTTCAGTTTTGTATCATCCCAGTCTGCATTTCATGTTTCATGAAAAGTCTGAGTCAGTTTCTCCCCCAAGCCTTGGGATTTTTCACGTTCTGATTAATCATCTGCCCCCATTTGTGGTTCAATGCTGTAGTAAGCCAACACGGTGAGGGTTTC
This sequence comes from Peromyscus maniculatus bairdii, assembly GCF_049852395.1. Taxonomy (NCBI): domain Eukaryota; kingdom Metazoa; phylum Chordata; class Mammalia; order Rodentia; family Cricetidae; genus Peromyscus; species Peromyscus maniculatus. The sequence goes on along the minus strand of NC_134860.1, from coordinate 59,765,490 downwards.
AGTGATGGTGCCTCACTCTCCTGTTAGCAGTATTTGAAGAGACTGGGGAAAGGCCTAAACCCTGGTGCTTAGGAATAGCGTACTTAGGAAAATACTACTACTAATAATAATAATGTATCTCCCATTTCAATTAGTGAATTGTCAAATGCCTCACAGGCCTGGTGGAACACACCTGTAATCCTAGCAGTTAAGAAGTGAGGCAGGCAGGAGGATCAGGAGTTCAAGGTCATCTTCAGCTACACGGTGAGTTTGAAGCCAGCCTGTGTTAGGAGACCCGGCCTCAAAAAAAAGCAAAATAATTAAAATTAATGATCAAATGTGGGTGAGTAGAGCACGTGACACATGGAACACATTTGCTGGCTCTGATGTCATTATTAATTTTAAAGTCATGTGCCAAAAAATATAATTTTCTCTCTTTTTTAAGAAAACCCACCTCAAGCCTAGTTGTAAAATCAGCACAGATCACCAACCATCTTCAAATAGTGTGGAGGTGAAGAGGGTCACACCAGTCCATCTGTCTTCACACTGGCAAATAGAGGCCTTTACTCTGGGGCCTTAATGGGGGCTCTGGACATCTGTGAGAGCCTAAGTTGGAGCTGCAGCCTTGACCCTGGTTGGGTCTCAGCCTTGGCTGAAAGAGCCTACAACCCTTGCCCAAGTAGCCAAAATTCCACTTCCCAAGCTTGGGACAAATGGTGAAAGCAAGTCCACAGAGCTTGTGGCTGTTACCCTTTGGCATTTTAAGCTGAACTTTCTCGAGTTTCATAGGGGCTTTCTTAGCCTGGGCACATGCTGTCATTGCCTTACACATGTTCCTTGGGAACGTGACATTAATGCCATTGAGCAATTCCTAGATTTGTGACCAAGGTTTCTTGATGCCATTTATGTCCCATTTTCAGGACTAGTTGTATGTAGTCTGTCATTTCAATTAAATTCACAACTCCTGAAACACCTGGGACAAGAGAAACAGAAATCTGTTTGACAAGTAATATTGAAATCCCACAATGATAATTTACACTATTGGAAAGGCGTGGCCATTTGAAATGTTTCTGTGCACAACAAAATCCCCCTTAACATTCTGTCAGAGTCAAGTGCACCCCATGCCTCTCTGCAAAGCCTGGAGAAGTTAGGGTACTGTAAGAATTTGTCCACTGCCTTCCCACTACCTACTCTGTGAAGGGCAGAACTTCTGGACTTTTGGTCACCACTGTATCTTCCTTCAGTGCTTAACACAGTGTCCAAGTACTACAATAAAGTTTCACCAAAGTAAGTGAACTGGGGGGAATGGACACTCTGCTGTAAGACAATAAAAAGAACACTACCTAAGGCACTGTGTGCTGTCTTCCTCTAGCCAGGAGGAAGCTCAGTGCTTACGTTCAAGGCTCGGTCTTTCTCGGCCAGCGGTTTTCACCTACCATTCTTTCATTTCCTTTATTCTTTGTAGTCTTTGTTTGACAGCATGTGTTTTGGTCTCCGTGCATCTGTGTCAACCATCTCAATTCTGCTTTAAATAAAACCAGAGAGCTAGCCAAGTATGGTGTCACATTCCTATAATCTATGAGGATTTGGGAGGCGGAGTCAGGAGGATCATGATTTTAAGACCAGCCTCAAGTACAAAGTGAGACTGTCTCAAAATTAATTAGTTATTAGTTAATTAATTGATTCATAATAATAATAATGTTGTCTTAGTACAGTTTTATTACTTCATATTATGGATTACAGTTCATCACCAAGAGAAGCCAAATCATTCAAAGCAGGAACCATGGAAAAGGCTGCTTGATCTCAGAGTCATGTTCAGCTACCTTTCTTATACAGCCCTGAACCACCTGCCCAGAGATGGTGCTGCTCACAGTGGGCTGGGTCCACTTACCAATCAAGACCATACCCCACAGACATGCCATGGGCCAAGCAGATGGAGACAATTCTTCTTTTTCTTCTCCTTCTCCTCCTCCTCCTTCTTCTTCTCCTCCTCCTCCTCCTTCATAATTTTATTTTATTTTTAACTTTTGAATTGAAATCAAGTTATTTTCATACAATATATTCTAATCAGTCTCCCCTCCCTCATCTCATCCCAGATCCTCCCCTCCTTCCAACCCACTCTTCCAACTCCATGCCTTCTTTCTCTCTCTTCAGAAAACAGTCAAATAAAGAAGATAAGCAAACAAGGATAATACAAAATGAACAGACTAACCAACAAAAATGGAAAAAAGGGGGAACTAAGAGCATAAGAAATGCACACACACCCACCCCCACCCCCACACCCACCCACCCACCCACCCACCCCCACACACACACCATAAAAATTCAAAATTAGAAACCGTAATATACAAGCAAAAAACCAGTTAATCCTTTAATTAAAAGACCTTTAATCCTAGCCACATGAGAAGCAGAGGCAGGTGGATCCCTGAATTTAAGGCCAACCTGGTCTAAAGAGTGAGTTCCAGGATAGTCAGGGCTAAAGAAACCCTGTCTCAAAAAAAAAAAAATCTCCAAAAATACTTTTAAGTTTGTTTTGTGTTGACTATCTACGGCTGGCCATGGCACCAGTCCTAAAGTGTGGTTAATATACTCAGTGAAACTCCATTGGAAAAAAAAAATAATTTTTCTTTTGCAAGTGAGTATCACTAATGCAGATTACTTCTTTGTTAGAGATGGGGGCAGGTGTCCACTTCCTCATCTCAGTGCTGGTTGAGATGTGCAGTCCCGGTGCATGTTACCACAGCCTATATGAGCTCATATGTGAATCAGTCCTTGTATGTCTGGAAGATACTGTTTCTTTGGTGTCCTCCACACCCTCTGGCTCTTAAAAATCTTCCTGCCTCCTCTTCTGCATAGCTCTTTGAGCCCCAAGGAGAGGGAGTTAATGAAGACATCCTGTTTAGGACTGTGTGCTCCAAGATGTATCACTCTCTGCACAGTATTCAGTTGTGGGTCTTTGTATTAGTTCTCATCTACTTCAGGAAGACACTTGTCTGATGGTATCAGAGTGAGACACAGATCTATGGGTATATCAGAACGTCGTTAGGAGTCATTTTCAGGAGAACCATAGTATTTAGTTTTTCCCCAAGTCCCTGGCCTATTCAGTCTCAGGTTCTTGGCCACCTGAACAGTGTCAGGTGTGGATTCCATCACATGCAGTGAGTCTTAAATCCAATCAGATAACGGTTGGTGACTCAATGTCTGTGCCATGCTGTACCAGACCATCATGCAGGCAGGTCACCAATATAGATCATCATAGGGTTTGTAGCTGGGTTGATATTTACCTTTTTCCTCTGGTAGCATTCAGAGCATCTGCCTGTACCATAAACACTAGTCAGTAGTGGGGAAGCTTCCAGTTAGAGACCAGTTCAACCTCTCTGCGTTCAATGAGATATGTAAGCATTGTTTTTGACAATAGGGCCTTACCATCAAGTTGTGGAGAGCAACCAATAGCCTTGGCAATAACCTGAGTTATTTGAGGGCCCCTTTGGTTAATGGCTTAATTAGATGCAACCCATTCCTGGCACTGGAGGTTTCACTTGGCCAAAAAAGATGTCTAGTTGGGACTTTGGGAAACAACTCCTCAACTGAGGTTTCCTTTTCCCAGGGTATGTCACGTTGACAATAAAAGCTACCCAAATGTGAAGCTAAATTTATATATAATATATATATATATTTATGTATATATATACATAAATTTATTATATATATAAATTTATTAAATAAATTTTATATATATTTATATATAAATTTATTTTATATATATAATATATATAAATTTATGTGTATATATATATATATATATATATATATATATATATATATATACCTTAGGGTTATAATTGCTGTGATGAAACACCATGACTAAAAGCAAGTTGGGGAGAATAGAGTTTATTTGGCTTACACTTCCACATCACTGTTCATCATCAGTGGAAGTCAGGACAGGAATTCAAACCTGGAGGCGGGAGGGTGCTTACTGGCTCGCTCAGCCTGCTCTCTGAGCACATTGCAGAACACCTTTACCTGTCAGCACCCCGGTTTCTCACCTGGCCACTTTACGAACTTCACTCAGATTTCAGGAACCCCATCAAACAGACAACCTAGTGCTTTGAAAAGCCTTTTGAGTGTGGGGTCTCCACCACGACCTGCTCTATCTTAGTTGAGATCCTTTCACTGACTCCTCTGAGAAGTCTTCTTGGGCAAGGAAAGACCAAGCCTCCTTGTGTATGGACTAGTCATCTCACAAGGTACACGTAGCCAGGGAGGGAAGCAAACGCCCCACTTCTCAGTTCTCCTCTTTTTTGTTCTCACACAAGGTCACAGCACCAAAAATCTGTCACTGTTGATCACCGTATGGAGCACTTAGCTTGCATTTTCTTTTCATGCCCACAAAACTCTCTCAGGCGTCCCTCCCGCAAAGCCTTGTTTTACCAGCGAAGACACTAAGAAGGAGTTGTGGCAACCAGCCTCTCTGGAGTGTCCCCACAGGTTTTCCAACTCCAGCGCTGAGGAGCAAGGAAGGCTTCTTGTCAGAATTCCAGGCATAGTAGCTAGTTAGCGAATTCTGTAAAGGATTGAGAGACTCCTGAATGATCCTTCAAACTTTCCCTGGAAATAAGCCAGTCCTGACTTCTCATCCTTTGCTCTCAGATCAGAGAACAACGGATTCCAAACGAAAATACTCAGTGTGCTTTCTAAAGTAAGACGCATGCCAATGAGCACGTCCAAGCATGCACAAACAAGTTTATATTCCACCATCAAGACTGTTTACAAATGGCCTCGGAACTTGTGATTTAATCGCCCAGAGTGTGTCATAAAATGTCAGCAGCTTTCGGTGTTGAAAAACATGCTCCCTCCCCAAAGAAAGGGTGCAGAGAGAAAAGTCTGCTCTTTACACCCACACAGCACTTACACTTTACTTGAGCACCCCGAAAATTCCCCTAAGCATTTTTATCGTTGCCTATCGCTTGCATCACTCCACAGTTTAGTCAGCCAAACCATATCCTTTTCCAGCGTAGACAAATTGCCTTCTGACAAAATGCACACGGACAAAATATTGCGAGGTCCCCAAGTTGTAATCTCTACCCTATTTTTCTCTGAGATGAGTAATATTTTCCTATTTAATTTTCTTTTTGAGTACAGAAGCAATGCATGTATAATGATGTATGCATATCACCATTGATATGTTTATTTGCTTTTTCTTGAATATATCTGGCTTTTATCACTACTTTGCCCAGAGTATGGCATTTGTAAATTAGAATCAAGAAAGTTACTTCGAAAGGATACATTGATTTGAACAGAAGAGAAGGCCATTTGTCCCTTGTAATTTTAGTATATTTAACACTTTAGCCACACTTTGAAGAGGATAAAAAGTAAACAAATGAAATAGTGTGGGGTGCTTTGTCACTTTTTCCAATCTTGTAGTCAATACTTGGGTCCTTCGAAGCACAGAGAACACAGACTCCCAGACCCCGGCACCGCCTTTATACCAGACAAATAGAGCTCAGCTCTGGTTTCTGTGCTGTAAGAAGCTCGGTCGGTCGGTCGGTCGGGCTTCTTTTGAAAAGAATACAAGGACTAGTGTTCCATCAAGCTAATATTGAGCATGTGTGTGATGTGCTATTAAGAAACATGTTTAGTGTGGCAGATGCCTCAGTGGTAAAGGTGTCTGCCACCAAAGCTGATAACCGACATGGATCCCCAGGATCCATCCAGACGGTGGAAAGGAAAACAGATTCCTGCAAGCTGTCCTGACCTCCACACATGCACCTCATTGTGTGAGCATGTATGCATACACACACACACACACACACACACACACACACACACACACACACACACACACACAATGTTTAAAATAAAAGTAATCATACCTAAAGCTGAGCATCCCCACATTCAGAAAGCTGAGACCAGAGAATCAAGAGTTTAAAGGTTACATGGTAATAAGAACAAGTCCACCCTATACTACACATCAAGACCTTGTCTGGGCTCCTAAAGCCCTCCTGGAAGAGACAAAAAGAAAGAGAGACATGTACTTAAAACCAGGATTCAAGAAGCTGTCTACAGAGTTCCTGATGGCTGTGCATGTTAAAGTTAATCGCACTCACCCCAAATATTGGTCAGTTAAGTGTTTGCAGTCTTTGTTGAGAATTAAGTGTGTGATAAGGGCATTAAGCACACACACACACACACACACACACACACACACACACACACACACCCCTGGTAAAATAAACCAGTGGACATCCGTGTGTGTGCCCCTAATAGTACCTGGTCTGCAGATAGTTAGTGATGGGCTTTACCATGGTGTTGATGTGGATTTCCCGGGGGAAATACTGAAAATACCAGACACCAGGAGGCCAGAGGCATGACTGACCACTCCCCTGCTGTGTTTGCTCTTTATATTTCCCACTTGACATTAGTGCACTGCTTATTGAAGCCAGTGTAACTCAAATCGCTGAGTTTAATTTCATAGCTCAAGTATATGAGTTTTACTTTCAGTTTTCACCAACAGAGACGTGTGTCATGATGAATTCGCCCTAACTCAAACGATCCTCTACAAAGCCCAGTGTTTTCAAAATGATTGTTCTCTGTATTTGTAGAGTATGTTAGAGTCTTCTATGACTTTAGGTCTGCTGTTTCCTTTAAGGCAAATAAAGCCATGTGTATAAGAAGTTTTCCTGTGCCCATTCACACATGGGAAATAAGTTCTGGGGAACTCAAGTGTCTGGGCCAATGTCATAGAACTAAGAAGTGACAAAATGGGGACCGGGATCCAGGCCCTATTGGTTTTTTTTTTTTTTTTATCAACAAACCATCTACACATAGTTTACTGAGACACCAAGTAGTGATTTCTATTCCACCTCCAGTCAATCGGCAGTTTGCCCCACCCTTACCCATACCAGATTCTGTGATATATAAAAACACAGCAACCCTACATGCTTTGCAGAGCTTTGCCTGGCTCTCTTATCCTCATTTTCAGGACTAGCTGAGATTTCCTGTTTAAGTTGTTCAAAATAAGCATGATGGCATTGTTTAAGTCATAGCATGCACCCAGGAGCATCGCAGTCCAGGCTTTGAAAGAACCATTTGGGGGAAAGTGTCTGAGCCTGGCTTGGAAGACTTTGTGTTGGATGTTCTGTGAACTGGGGGCTATGACTCTGCTTTTCTCAACATAATAATCCAGCAACACAGGAAAGTGGCATACTTAGTATCACACTAATTTGTCTAGGAGGCTGGACCACAAATGTGGCCTGCCATCTTCCACCCACCAGCCCCTCCCGGAGAAGTGACATCGACGGCCTGACCCACAGTGTCTGATGTATCAGTAAAAAATTAAATTTATTATTTTACACCAAATAGCTGTTCTACTGATTCAGTTTCCTAAAAATCGGAATGCCATTCAAAGGCATAGCCTGTGAAGTTTCTACCACTTCAGTGTGAATTCATTCACTACTGGCTTTCTAAAAGGGTCTTGAGAAGGAGGCATAGAACATCCCAACAGCAAGGGAAGGAGTCTCAGATTGAGCTCCCTTACACATGCATTTTCCAAAAGAACTCAAAATTAGGCATATTTTTTCTCTATAATGGAAATTTTTCTCCCTTGGGCTTTTTATATGTTTACTCTTCAAAAAAAAATAAAATCCAAAGAAAATTATCTCTGTATCCCGAAGCCATCTCTGCAGCCTGATGTCCATTGCAGCATTTTCTACAGTTGCCAATGTTTGGCAAAAACCTGAGTTCCAGTCAAGATTTCATCTGTATACATTGGAATAGTATTCAGCCGTAAAATGAAAGAAATCCTGTCATTCATGGCATGGATCATCCTGGAGCACATGGATCATCCTGGAGCACATGGTATCAAGTGAAATACGCTGGACACAGGAAGACAAATACCATTTGATCTCACTTCCATGTGAAATCTGAAGTGTTCAGCTCAAAGAGTTAGAGAGTGATACAGTCCTGACCGGATGTGAGTGTGGCATAGAGACATGATCTAAAACTGCAAACTTTTAGTCACAGGAAGACCAAGTATGAGTTCTGAGGTACAGATGGGAAATGTAGAAACACATTTCTTAATATGTGTTAACCACTACACTGTGTATATGTGCATGAATTCATTATGTTGTAGACCTTAAATACATAAAATCTTACCAATTATATATATTTTAAAAAAACTAACAAAACAAATGTTTTTAGTTTTCGTTTATTATTTTTTATTGTGGAAGTGAATGTGTCTAGAGGTGTGTGTGTGTGTGCGCGCGCGCGCGCTGCACAGAGGTATACACGCTACAGCCCACATGTGGCGGTCAGAGGACAACCTTTGAGAATCAATTCTCTCTTTCAACTGTGGGATCAAAAGATGAAACTCAGGTTGTCAGATCTGTGCAGCAATCACCGTCACCCTCTGATCCGCCCCATTGTCCACCTAAATGTATATTTTTAATGCACAATGGAGCTTGGATTCCTACAGCAGATCTCTAGATGCCTCTCCAGACACATCTCCCATGGTTCCCAGTGTGTCTAGGGCAAGGAGATGTCCTTCTTCCCCTATACTAACCCATCACTGACAGTTTCAGGCCATTTGACTTGTCATATCCCCCCCATTATTCCATTCTTTCTGTAGTCCTTCTAGATTGTACAACCTGCCTCTGATCCACTGCTTTCCCCCCTTGACTTAACCTGGAGAAACTTAAAAAACACACATGGCCACACAAAGATTCCAATTTAGTTAACCCACGCTTTAACCTGGGAATTTGAATTTGGGTTCTCCTCAGTTAGAGTGAAACATGCATTCCACAAAGTTGGCCAGCTGAACCATTTTCAAGTGCACAGCTCTACAGTGTCATACAGCTTCCCACCACAGTGTAACTGACCTGCAGAGCATGTTCATCTTGCAAGGCTGAAGTTCTACTCTCCATAAACAATGTCCAGTTCTTTCCTCCCTGGTGCCTGTCAGACACCGATCTGCTTCCTACCTCTATGATGTTGACTACCCTAGAGACCTCACAGAACTTAAGTCACACGTCATTTTTCATTAGATGCGTGGCTTACTAACTTAGCCTAATGCCTCGAGGTCCACCCATGCTACGAACATGGCTGCATTCTCCTTTTTAAGGTGATGTATAAGTCACACCTGTCTATATCAAGTTTGTTTAGCACTTAGTGGATGTCTAGATTACTTTCAGTTCTCACCTATTGTGAATAACGTTGCTGTGGATATGGATATATAAATACCTCCCCAAAACTCTGATTTTGATTCATGGAGGTGGGGTGGGGGTTATGTAGCCAGAATGGATTGCTACCTTTGGCCTTCTAAATGCTTGTAATTAGGAATGGTGATTTACTCTGCTCTGGAGAAAGGACATATCAAATAAAGCTTTAGTGTACCTGCCCTGACCTCACTGCAGAGCTTTATTCATATAAAAGAGATAAACGCTCCCTTCCCGGGGCCTCTGTAGTCCAGTGGCATCCTTTCTTAAGCATATACAACAGTGCAGCCCTATCCACAGGGGACGCTTTCCAAGCCCCTTAGTGGATGCCTGACACTGTAAATAATGCCTAACCCCATACAGCCACTATTTTCCCTATAAATACTACATACCGCTATGGAAACATTAATTTATAAAATAGAGACAGTAATAGATTAGCAACATTGAAAAACAATAGACAAAAAAATTTACATTTTTTTACGTAGCAATCTACGGTAATGAAGTTGCCAGATCACTCTCCTTGTGCTTTGAGGTCATTTTTAAGTAACACAAGAGGAACCTAAATGCAAGCACTGCAATTCCACAACAGTTGATCTGATAACTGAAATAGATACTAAATAACTAACAGGGAGGTAGGTAGATGTAGCCCACGGGAGGACTCATGTTAGCAGGACTGGGTAGAAGGGCTCAGCATACAATTGAAAACTTGAAAATCCTTATTTATGGAATATTCTTTTTAATATTTTCATACTGTAGTCAACTGCAGATATTGAAACCTTGGGAAGAAAAAGCATGAGAAAAGGCAGCCTGCTGTAACATGCACGCTTCCTGCTCCGGTCTGCTTTCTATTGCTGGGATAGAACATCCTGACCAAACACGACTGGGAGGAAAGAGTTAATTTCATCTTAGAGCTTACAGGGCAGTCAGAGCAGAAACTCAAGGCAGGAACCAGGAGGCAGGAGTGTTGTGAAATATTATTTTAAGTAGGTAGAGAGGTTTTACATTTGTTTATGCTGTGGAATATTATTTTAACTGCCTAAAGGTGTGTTACTTTTGTTTATACTGCATTCATTTAATCATGTAAAGATGTGTTGCATTTGTTTCACCATGCCTGCCTAAGGCACTTAATTGGCCTAATAAAGAGCTGAATGGCCACTAGCTAGGCAGAGAAAGGATAGGCGGGTTGGCAGGCAGAAAGAATAAATAGGAAAGAAGGAAGAATGAGAGAAGAAAGAGGAGTCAATGAGAGTGATGCCCTGGGGCAAGAAGCCAGGCAGGCCCCAGCCGGCAGACATGGGAAGCAGTAAAAGTAAGTTATACGGGAGGAAAGGAAGGTAAAAAGTCCTGAGGCAAAAGGTAGATTTAAAAAAAGAAACAGGTTAATTTAAGTAAAAGATAGCTAACCAGAAACAAGCCTAAGCTAGGCCAAGCATTCATGACTAATAATAAATCTCTATGTCATGATTTGGGAGCTGGGTGGTAGCCCCAAAAGAGAGAGAAAGCCTGGTACACAGGAGTTGATTCAGAAGTCATGGAGGAATGCTGCACACTGACTTGCTTCCCATGGCTTGCTCTGTTTGCTCTTTTCTTTCTCTCTCTTTCTTTCTTTCTTTCTTTCTTTCTTTCTTTCTTTCTTTCTTTCTTTCTTTCTCTCTCTCTCTCTCTCTCTCCCCCTCCCTCCCTTCCTCTCTCTCTCTCTTTCTTTCTTTCTTTTTTGCTACATTTTAATCCCAGTAGGTTTTAAGGGATTTTTTTTTTTTTTAGGTCTAGTCAGCAACATCAGACAAAAAGTACTGAGTACTCCACAGGGTACAGAGTACTGCCCAGGGTATTGAGTACTCCCCAGGTACAGAGTTCAATTTGCTTCCCAGGAGTGACATCACCCACAATGGGCTAGGCCCTCCCACATCAATCATCAGGCAAGAAAATGCCCCATGGATTGCCTACAGGCCAATCTGATGGAGGCAATCCCCCAAGTAAGGTTCCCTTTTCCTAGACAACTCGAGCCTGTGTCAGGTTGACAACAATAACCAGCACCAAGCACTCAAGACCCAGGACCAAACACCCAGAACCCAGCACCCTGTCCAAAACCCTGGAAACCAAGCCTGATCTAGATCTTTATGCATCCTCACCATAATGAGAAACAAGATAAGGTAGGGACACACCAGAAAGTGTGGCGGTAAAAACCACAGCACTCTGGGTTGGAGGGAGGGCTCCTACCTGAATTATTTAAGGACTTCAGCGGCCTTGACTACTAAAGAGATTATATTACCTACTAACAATTTATAACTAAAATGCAAATAATTTTAAGATTTAAATCTCAAAACGTGTAAAATAAAATCCCACCAATTGGAGGTTTCCCTGTAATAAATATCAGTTGTTCACACTGGGGTGCAGGGGAGAGTGTGCACTGGTTGCTGAGGGCTACACAGTGAGAATCTGTCCTAAAACAAAAACAAAGAACAACTTTCAAGACATCATTTTCTTGAGGGACTCTGTCTGGGCAGTGCCCACAACTGTATGTCCTTACAGTTGTATATCCTTCTGTCAAGAGTCAAAATTGTAACCTGGAAGGTAGAGATCCAGATTCAACTAAAAATTAATCCTAAATAAAATAAATCCTGGCTCTGCATACACTGCCTGGGTCCGAGGCCAGGAGGAGGTGACATCGTCTTAGTATTTACACTCTTCAAGGCACTCTTCGAGATTTCACCAGGAGACCCCAGGATAGGACATTATGCCCTCAACATGTCATTTGTATTGGCTCTCTTTTCACCATGGTGACCAAAATTCCTGACATAAACAACTTCAGAGAGGAAGCATGATTTTGGCCCACGGTATCTTGGCCCCATGACCTCAGGCCAAGCACACAGCAGCAGGCATATATGGCAGAAGAGTCCCTTCACCTAGCTGTATACTGAAATCAAAGCCAGCAAAGCACCTGGAACAACACAACCTACACACACACACACACACACACACACACACACACATACACACACACACACACACACACAAACACACACACACTTCCTCCATCTAGGCCCAACTCCCAAAGTGGCAGTGAGAAATACCCTGTCACTGAGAAAAGTCATGTTTAAGAAACAACACAAAGAAAAAGAGAAAGAGGTGGATGGGCCAGGACAGGGGCATCTCACTAGGACGCGCAATGGTGGACCCGGGAAATGGAAGAGACTGACAACAGCCACAGTTCAGGGGGACTTTTAGGCCTCATTTTGGAGGAATCTGAAGGAGATGGCTCTCTCTACACACGAGGATCATGGATCATGTTCTATATGAGCCCAAGAACTGTCCTCACTCCCACCTCAGTGTTTCTGAGGGTGGCCTCTAGTGAGCTTAAAATGTAAAGACTCTTCAGTGTGGTAAATTATAGGGCTGGAGAGACGGCTCAGTGGGTAGAGTACCTGCCACGTGAGCGCGAAGCCTGAGTCTGACCACAAGCACCCCCATAAAAGGCAGGTGTGGTCCCCACCCCCCACCCCACATCTGTAACTCCAGCACTGGGAGGTGGGCAGAGGCAAGATTGAAAAGACATTGGCTAGCTGGCCCAGCTAATCTGTGCGTTCCAAATTCAGTGAGAAACCCTATCTCAAGAAGTGGAGGAGAAAGGAATCAAGGAAGGCACTTGACATTCACCTTTGGCCTCAGCGTACATGTGCGCACATGTACTCACACCCACACGTATATGTGCGTACACACAAACACATACATATACCACATAATGTGCACACACATAAGCACACACAAAATGATAATGATAGTGAAAATAAACACAACAGGATAATGCCAGAAAGGTCTAAAAAGCATCAGAGAAAATTCATATATAAGACATTTAAAACAAAATTAACTCAGACATCTAAATAGATCTCCTTGAAGGCATGGTGCCCTGGCTCTTGACTCTCCAGCAGTATTCAGATGAATAGCAGTGCTATGACAAGGAACAGCAGATGAATTCTGTTCCTGCCTGACTTAATCAGTTCACAGGTTTACACTCTCTCTGATAGGCCTTAAATCTATCAATGTTCAAGGTGAACATTTTTCAAAAGAAATGAGCATGTGAAGCCTAGATGAGGTGTACCAAAGACAGAAGAGAGCCAGAGTCCCTGTGGAAGCCCCCCACTGTGTATTCCTCTCCCCAGCATCAGTTTCAAGGGGAACCCCCACCCCCAGGGAGGAGGGGAGCTGCATATGGCAGGACCCAAAGGAGAAAGAGTTGAATAGGAATCAAGAGAGCTAAGTTTCCGGGGTTCCTGCTACCTCCAACTGTGATGCCATGCTGGTGATGTTGCTGGGGCCCCAGACTCCCCAATCCAGAGAGTGACTGGGTGAGTTCCAATGTTCTCTCCTGATCTCACACCTTCCTTGTCTTCTTTTCAAAGCCAAACTTTGCTATGTCTGAGCCCTGACAGCCACAAAAGGTTATCTGTTGTTGTTGCCAATATTTCCCTGATCTCCTGAGCTCTAGATCTGCATGTTTTCTTAGGGATATGGATGAGAGATGGAATTAGCCTGACCCATAATAGACCACAAGAAAAAAAAAAGTAAGGACTGAATAGGGGAGATTCTGAGAGTCAGTGAGCTCTTGCCCCAGGCTGGGGTAACTGCAGTGTTTGCATGTGTACTGTCACTGGGGAGTTATCTGGCTATGTTTGTGTTTTAACATCTGTCAGCTAAATCAGAGACCCAAATGTGAAAAAGATATTGTAGGGGCTCAGAAGCATCATGTGGCTTTTGACACTCCCTTGATGACACAGGGTCAAGAAAGCAATAAATGAATTGCCATTCTTATCGGCAATACAGTCCTCCTTCCAAGAAGCCTTTGCTCCAACACAGAAAGAATATGTACCCATCTTCTTCACAGCCATATTTGGAAGTGTTAAAGATGCAGACCATAAAAACTAGAAGCATCTGGGATAAACAAACAGCTTTCTATTTAAAGAGCATTGTGACTATAGACATCACAAAACCAATGCCGTCCATTAGCCCCTACTCCAGGTCCATGCAAGGATCGCTCTGAGGGGAAACATGCTTGCTTCCTTGTCTGCCATGGTGGGCCAGTTCAAACAGCCTGGTTTAGGTTAACCTCAGATCAGAAATTATAGAATTCTCAGGTTCTCATATGAAACAATGAGTTGCTAAAACACTCTCCCCAACACAGAGCTAAGTGTGGTGTCCATATCCATTTGGAACCCACCAAAGAAGTCGGACCCTAACAAGATACAAATTTGCTCGCAGCACACTAATGCCATGCAGGACCCCTCTGTGGGAAAGAGTGATCCACCTAGCTCTACAGGGTGTTCTAGCATTTGCTTGAACATGAACTTCTGAGACTTGGTCTTTCCTAAGTTTTGAATCCATCCCTTTGAGGAATGGGCTTTGTTTAAGCTGTTGCTTGTGTGATGCAAGGACCCGATGCATCATTATTTGCAGTGTTCCAGTAGCTGCCATTGGGCAGCAGCTAAAGCTCCTTCTCTTGCTTCTATGTGGAACACTAATACTTGGTTCTCACCATCAAGCACTTGCTGCTGTAACCTGTGGTCGGGTCTGACCACTTGGGGGTAAACACAACTTTGTCATCCCAGGCTACACGTACAGAAAGCGCTGGCACAGAATGGTTACCAGCTACCATGAAGCAACTCAAATCAGCTGTGGTTTCTCCCCAGGAACTCACACAAGAGTTTTGTTTTAAGAGGCATGCAAAAAAAAATTTTTTTTTACTATTTTTAAAATTAGTGTACCAAGGGGCCAGAGAGATGGCTCAGTGGTTAAGAGCACTTGTTGCTCTTCCTGAAGACTCAGGTTTGGTTCCAAGCATTCCCATGGTGGCCCACATCATCTATGACTCAAGTTTCAGGAGACCCAGTGCCTTCTTCTGTCTTCCTCAAGCACTAGGCACATATGTGATACACAGACACACACGTGTAAGCAAAACACACACATAGAATAAGTAAGATTGAAAAAGTATTATCACACAAGGTAATGAGTTTCATTATGGCATTTTCTACATATGCATCATTTGGCTTGGTTCTTATTTATCACCCTCCTCCACTACCCTCCCCAGATCCTCACCCTACTCTTAATGGTCTCCTATCTCCCCACTAGCAGTCTCCTCTCTGCTCTCACGTCACGTGTATTCCATCACTCTCTTGCTTTCTCTCACTCACCCCCCCCCCCCTTAACCTCTCTTCCTTTCTCTCAAGCTCCCCTTTCTAGTTTCATGGCACACACACACACACACACACACACACACACACACACACACACTTTCTAGAGTCTACATATGAAAGAAAATGTGATATTTATCTTTCTGAGTGAAGCCTATTTTGCTTAACATAATGATCTCTAGTTGCAATCATTGTTCTGAAAGAGTTTAATCCCTAAGTCACGTGTTCTTGGTATTAACAGAGTGGAGACTTAACCCAGCCTGGTGTTTAGAAGTGAGGCCTTTGTAAAGGATTATGTTTAATCAAGGTCACTAGAGTTCAGCCTCCATGATTAAAGCCTGGTTGCTTTATAAAAAGACAGACGGAAACCAATCACAAATGCTCCATATCTCTTTCCATGGGCCACCTCAGGGCTCTGCCAATGAAGACCACAGCCAGAGTTGGCCCCTGGATCTTTCACTTTCAGAACTTTTAGCTAAACAAATCTATTGTCTTTATAGATTTAGCCTGCTTCAAGCACTTTGTTATAGGTTTTGGCTTGTTATTGTTGTTGTTGTTTTTAGGTAGACTAATACAGCATGCTAGAAACCAGTAGGGTCAAGATTTATGCTCAAGCTTTTCCCCTCTGGAAAGAAAACCCTACAAGGGTACAAGGACAGAGACTTTCATCAGCGACTGTATCCACAGCCACATGATACTTGAGATAACACTTGCCTGATAAATCCATAACGAGTTCTCTTCAAACCAAAGGAATGACCAGAATTATATACATGAGCTTCACCCAGAGGATCATTCCAAAAGAGACTTCATGTGAACAACAGGCTTTGCATGAACATCATCTTCCACTGTGCCCCTGAGGAGGACTAGGAGATCTTCCTGACTTTCTGCCAGACTGCCCTTCTCTTTGGCCATCCTGGCTTAGGTCACTCCTGAAATTGGGTCAGTGTTTAAACATAACTATCAGCTTCTGATAACGTAATCATCAGATTATGCTATCATCTGCACATTACAGAAACCCTGATATCAAGTCATAATACCCAGAATCCCCTTTGGGTTATGTTAGAGTCCCTGCTGCCTTTAAATTACTACAGAGTCACTCTTCCCAAACTAGACTGAAACTTAAGAAGCCTCACCCTCCACCCCTGCCCCATCAGAGGACTGCCTGACATTGTCTCAGGATCCTTCTTCAACTAACGTTTTTGGGTTGCCTTAAAATGGCATCTAGCATCTCTCATTTCTGGGTGAGATCCCCACAAGTCCACAGGGCACGAGTGGAAAAACTGGCCTTGCACCACCCACTGTGCTGAGGTGACCACATTTGGAAGTCTAGGTTGATTCTCCCACGGAGTCGAATTTAGCCCAACCCCAGAGACCAACTCTGTGCACTCTGACATTCAAAACAAGGTTTGCTAAAAAGCGTGGGGGGGTTGCAAACAACTCAAGCTCTAGCGGGAGGCACCTTATTACTGGATCGACTCCTACATGGGCGCCGTCTTAGTCATCAGAGACACGCTCACACCCTCCGCCTTGTTTCACAACCCCCCCTTTCTTCAGTCCAGCCGTCCAGGACACAGGTAGGTTTCTCATAGTCGGTGTGCTGTAGGGAAAGCCAACTAGTAAGCCAGAAGGTACCAGAGTTTTAAGGATGAGAGAAAAATCACACTCACGCAGGAACACCCTGGTTCCACAGTGTAACCAGCCTTTGGAGCCTGACCATCACGAAGACTGAACGCCAAAGCAGCAGCTCTAAATTTCATTATGACTGGAAACCAGTTTCATGACTTGACTGCTTGTTGGGTTTGGACCACCTGCCAGATTTAACCATTGCCAGCCACACAGGCAGATAGCGTTGATAAAGATAACTACTCATTGGCGGTACTGATTGAGCCCCGTTCAGTTGACTACAAGGAAAATCAGTTTTGTGTTAAAGATGAACAAGCTAGACTTAGCCTGGAGACCATCAGGACCCCAGGCAGTGTATCTGCCTCTTCCCTCTCTCCCCCACTCCCCTTCCCCCTCCCTCCTTCCTCCCTCTCTTCTCATCTGATCTCTCTCCACATTTCAGTTGTATTTGCTTCCCTTCACCAACTGGCTTCCTCGTCACTTAAATTTAAACCTGACAGAAATGGCTACTTGGCTCCCAGACTTCCCAGGATCTTAGCTAACTGGCCAAGGCTTCCCTTTCATCTTTTCCTTCTAAGCAGCACATTAAAACCTTTGTAGGTCAGAGCACACGAGTCCTGGTAACTAACTGGTTAAACAGGGTGGAGGCTGGAATATCCCTGAGTGTGAAGGCAGGAAACCACCTTGGTCTAGGAGCTGAGGTAGGTCTAGAAGAAAGGGAGTGGAGGAAATAAACAGGGTGGGATTCTGTCATTAGAAAACATAATTGCTTAGGACCACAGGGGCCACTGTGATTGGGCACACAAATACCTGGTATCTCCAGGACAAATGGCTGAAACTTTTGTTATTAAAAATTTGCTGAGAGCCACCATTTAAAATGAAAATTTCACATTAGTCCTTCCCCATTATTAAAAATAAAATTAGACAAACCAGACATTTAAAACCAGTTTTAAGTGGCAATTGCCATCATAGTTTTAAAAGGTCTGGAAGCCTCCGGCCCATCTGTGTGAGCTCTGGGCTCTTTCAGAAAGCTGTTTATCAGAGAACATCAGTGTGCTTCTTCCAAATTATCCCACCACCAAGAACCTAATCCATTAGATGCACTCTGAAATAAAGTCAATAAACATTGGCTAATGTCTCTCCCCTTTGTTTACAACCTGCACTTACCTCCTGCAGCCCCTAGGTGCTCAGAGGAAAATGACCAGGGCAACTTGGCCCATTTTTTGCATGCTGATTCTTAATACATCCCCCAATTTTCATTCTGATATTAAGAATAATGTTTACAATGTGATAACAACACAGTCACAATTTGAATGTGGCTGAGAGCCATAAAAGCAAGCATCAGGGCCATCACAGCTGAATATGCCTTGCAGAATTGGTCCCCATGGGATAAAGTAACCCAGGGCTCCATGAGAGAACTGTAGTGTAAGTATCCAGTGGCCTGCAGCTGAACTTACCCCTTGCTGATTTTTCTCTTATAATTTAAATCTGGAAATGTGCTGCCTGCCAATAGTGCCAAGTCATTCAGCAAAATGTTCCAATGCCATAAAAGCATGCCTGAGTTTAAAAAAAAAAAAAAAAAAAAAAAAAAAAAAAAAAACTTGTAAAGAAAAAAAATAAAGGACTTTGCAAAGGCTGCATTTCAAACAGCCAAGATGCTTCTGCTGAGCAATCTTCGTTACGCAGCCAGGCAGCAGCTGCATGCACTATGGCTATGGGTCTGTCTCCAGGGTCACAGCTGACCCTGCATCTGGCCTTTGTTGTCACTGAGCTGGGCTAGGTCTTGACTTTCTCTCACTAGCAGGGGCAACCCAACCAAGCTGGCCTGAGAGCTGCATTCTGACACTCCCTTTAGTCTAACTTCACAACACAAGTGCCACTTCACAGTCATCAGCAAAGCGAAAAACAGACACAAATTATGGGGGACACGACTTGTATAATCTGATAAAAAAAAAAAAAAAAAAGTAAAGCAACTTCTGAAGAACTGCACGGACTCTGTTCAAGAGACAATGGTCCTTAAAAAGTAGGAAGGGGCAGAGAAATGGATCCGTGGGCTAAAGACGCTTGTTCTGTAAGCCTAACTCTTGAGTCTGCCCCCTGATCCCACATCAAAAGCCAGATGCCATAGCATGTCCCTTCAATCCCAGCACTACTGAAGGAGATCCAGAGGCGCAGACAGGGGAATCACCCTGAAGCTTGGAGGCTAAAAAGCAACTCCCCAGAGTTATCCTCTGACCTCCAATCTAGCTCAGTGGCACACGTGCACCAGCACACACGCACGTACGCACGCACGCGCACGCGCACACACACACACACACACACACACACACACACACACACACACACTTTGGGCTGGTTAAATAGTTGTTTTGTCTTTTGCTTTTTCTTTGGATTTTTTTTTTTAGTCTAGCTAACTGTGTACCTGTGGTATACGCATCTATAAATTATATTATTTGTCTCTTCCATAGCTTTCTTATTGATTTTCTCTCCTAATTTTTTCTCTTCCAAGACGACTCTCCCAGCAGGCCTTCCTTTATCCAGGGCCTTCAGTATCCCTGTTAGTCTCCTGGCTCTGTCACTGCTTCCTAAATCCCATCCTACTCTCTGTGATTGGGCATGAATTGTCATATGCATCTTGCCAAGATCCTTGTCATAGCAAACACTCTCACTGACCTCCGAGTGTCATTGAGCCCCTTCCTATTCCTCCTCTCAACCACCCTCTTTCTGAGCACCAACCTTGGTATCTACACCTCAGGGCCCTCTGCCTCCAAATTTTCAGTTCCTCCAAAAATACTTGCTGCAATCAGACACAGGGGCTTCCAAATGCCATCCCCTCTGCTGGAAGTGTCCCCTCCTCTTTCCCTGAACAAGATCTTCCCACTGGCACTTCCTCTCAGCCCATATTGCAGTCCCTGGGAACTGCACTCTGGTCTGCAGCCTCAGAGAGGGCCTATCATCGTGATCCGAGAGCACCACACTTCCTCACGCTGGCTTACAGTTGTACACAGGTGTGTGCGGTCCACTACTGAATGTGCAGCTTGGAACTGAGTTTTCCTTGATCTCTCCCAGACGCTTGACATCACAGGTGCTCAGAACATGTCTACCACCAGCAGGTACATTTATTTACTGATGGAAACCAAACCCCACAGGATGATGGACAGCACAGCTTATGTATGGGTTGGGAGACACATCTAGAGAAGGTGCCTTCCTCTAAAGGCTTCTTGTGTCTCTTTGTCTGCACTGAGACCTGGTCTGTGGAGCCCAAACCCCAAATGGCTAAACTACATAAGAAACCACAGCCTGCGTGGTTAGGAGGAACTTCAAGATCTTATTTATTGCTAGGGTTAAATGTCTAACCATCCAATCAATACAGTCTAGTTACAGTTTTCTCTGTCATTTCTTACTTTTTTCTAAGTAAACTCTGTCTTAGAGCAATGTTAGATTGTTGTGATGTTGTTCTGAAACTTCCCATACACCTTACATTATGCTTCTCCTGTTCTTGGCACAGTGTCAATGAGCCAATTAATCAATATTGATACACTATTAACTAAAGTCCAAACATTATTCAGATTCCTTTCATTTTTCTCTAATGTTTTTTTGATGATCCAGGATTTCATCCAGCAAATCAGATTTCATTTTGTAGGCATTTTCTTTTCTTTTCTTCCTATTTCTTTTTTAATTCATTTTTATTGGCACTTACTAATTGTTAAAACTAATGGGTTTCATTATGACATTCCAAACGTGTGTGATGTACGTTGACCATCTTCGATCTCCTGTTACTATACCCTGCCCCCACTCTCCTCTCCTGCCATCGCCCTTCTCTTACACCCAAGCCCCCCCTTACGCTTTCATGTATTATCTCTGCTGTTTGCTTTTGTTGCGTGTATATACATATAAATGTATAAACACAACCTGCTGAGTCCATTTAGTGTTGCACCTATAGGTATGATTTTAGAGATGATGGCTTAGAATTGGATAACCAATTAGGAGGCTCATACCTAAGGAAAACTAATTCCCTCTCTGTCAGCAACCATTAATTGCCCTCAGTTCTTTGTCTAGGGCAGTGGTTCTCAACTTTTCTAATGCTGCAACCCTTTAGTACAGTTCCTCATGTTGTGGTGAGCCCCACACACACACCATAAAATTTTGTTGCTACTTCATAACTATAATTTTATGAATTATAATGTAAATATCTGATATACAGGATATCTGATATGTGACCCCTGTGAAAGGGTCGGTCAACCACCAAGGGGGGGGTCACGACCCACAGGTTAAGAACCACTGGTTTGTGGCATGAGCTTCCCGCCCCCCTCCATCTTTGTTGACATGCTGTTGAGATTGCCTGGGTGCATTTTCCCTATTCTATATCAAGGACACAGTCTCACAGCAGATGTCCTGATTCTCTGGCTCTTACAATCGCTCCACCCCTCTCCTGCAATGCTCCCCAAGCCTTAGGTGTATCATTTGGGCCTGGGCACACACAGTCCGTTGCTTTCCGCTTTTTGACCAGTTGTGTGGGTTGCTGTAACGGTCTTCATCTGCTGCAAAAAGAGGCTTCTCTGATGGGGGGCGGGAGCTGCACTTCTCTGTGGGTGTAAGGACATTTAGAATGCCATTGGGAATCACACTGATGGGAAAGAACAGCAGTAGTAGGTTCTCCTCTAGGTTCCGGGGCCTCACCAGCCATGGGGAGTTGGCTAAGTTGATAGTTCCAGGCATGAATTCCTCCTAGTGAATGGGCCTTAAGTCTAGTTAGAGAGCTGCTGGTTACCCCCAGGATATAAACGCCACTATTGCACCTTTAGATTTCCTGTCACTCTGGTCATTGTTGTAGTTCATAGGCTTTACAGCTGGCTAGGACTGTTGATAGTTTTTCTCCCTTGGCGGCCGCATAGCACCTTCAGACACTACAGAGCTAGTCCTCAGGGAAGAGGCTTCAGGTCAGACCAACTCAACTCCTCTAAGTCCTCTGTCCAGCGTTTATGGTGTCTTCGGCAATAGGGACTTACTTTCAAATTCTGGGAGGTAACCTCAGACAATGGCAATAGCCAATGTTGTTTTGGGAGATCTCTGAGACTCCTGGACCCAACAATTTGAGGTTTCTCATGCCTGGGACTAGAGATTTTGTTAGATAATGTATGGCTTTGGCGGGGGGGGGGGGGGGGGGGGGGGGGGGGTGTGGCATCAATCCTGTCTTAGTTAGGGTTACTATTGCTGTGATGAAACACCATGACCAAAGCAACTTGGGGAACAAAGGGTTTATTTGGCTTACACTTCTATCTTTGTTCATCACTGAAGGAAGTCAGGACAGAAACTCACACAGGGCAGGATCCTGGAGGCAGGAGCTGATGTAGAGGCCATGGAGGGGTGCTCCTAACTGGCTTGCTCCCCATGGCTTGCTCAGCCTGTTTTCTTATAGAAACCAGGACCACCTGCTCAGGGGTGACACCACTCACAATCGGCTGGGCCCTCCCCCATCAATCACTAATTAAGAAAATGTTCTACGAGGTTGCCTCCAGCCTGATCTTATGGAGGCATTTTCTTCATTGAGGTTCCCTCTCTCAGATAACTTTAGCTCGTGTCAAGTTGACATGAAACTATCTGGCATAACTCCTAATGATGTAACTTCATGTGTGTATACATACACTATATGTACTTTTAAGTACACATAAAATACTCTGCCTCCCTGAGGTTTTTTCAAAAATCCTTAGTGCTAGTTATGCCTCCTTCCTCCCTCCCCCTCTCTGTTATTGATGCTCCCCAGTTAAAGTCCTCCCTGTTTTTCCTATTTCCCTCTTCCCATCACCTGTGACCTGCTGTTCCCCTCTCTAAAGCTCTTTTCCCCAAGTCTCTTTTCCTTTCCTGGTTTCTGTCGTCACAATTGGTTAGATACTTACATCTGACGATTTGGAGGCCAGAACTACCAATGAGAGAGAACCCGTAGTAGTTGTCTTTCTGGGTCTGGGTTATCTCACTCAGTATTATATTTCTAACTCCATCCATTTTTCTGTCAATTCCATGGTTTTGGTTTTCTTCACAGCTGAAGAATTCCATTGTGCACATGTGTGTGGTCAGGTTTCTTTAGGATGTTCTGGGTTGCAGTAGTTTCTCAGACTTCATTTGCTTTTGATGAACTTGGTTTTAAGGCTTACTGATCAAGTATTTTATACCGTTTTTAACTGAGCTGTAACTGACAAGCCATCCAACTTATCCATCGAAGTATGGAGTTCAATAGATTTCAGCACATGCACCATATTATGCCACCATCATCACAAAATACCTTCATCACTCCAAAAGAAACCTCAGCAACAGCAGCTGCTCACTTCACTGTTCTGAAATCCGTACCAACCATTATAGATTTCTGTTCCAATAGATTTGCCTAATCTGAAATGTTTAGGTAAGCGCAATCCTACAATACATAGCCTTTTGTGTCTGCTTTAATGTTTAATGTATTCTGCATTAATTAAGTACTGTATCAGTACTTAATTCCTTTTTTATACTAACATAATATTCCATTATATGGATACACAATATTTTGTTTTTTTTCTTCATCATCTGACAGACATTTGGGTTGTTTCCATGTTTCAAGAATAATGAGTAGCCTATGAACATTGTGTGCATTACTGTGTAGATAAATATTCTTTTCCTGGCTGTATCTAAAAGTGTAGTTGCTAGGTTGCATAGTACTCTGTTCAAATTCCTGAGAAACAGTCTGGGTTCCAACGCAGCTCCATTTCCCTTTCTCCCGGCAATGCACACGGCTTCCGACTTCACACATTCTCATCAGCAAGTTACTGTCTTTATTCTCACTGTTCTCCTGTTTGCTATAGCTGTGATTTTTTTCACTCCCCATTGTCAAATATGTTCAGCATCTGTTTGTGTCTTTATTAATAATCTGTATTCTTCTTCAGAGAATGATCTATTCAAAACTCTTGTACACTTTTATTTGGGATATTTGTATTTGGGTTGTTAATGATGCCTATTCCTTATATAGTCTCAATTTGCCTTTATTGGATGTGAAAATACCTAGAAATGTTTCTTCTCAATGAGGGATTTGTTTTCACTGTTTGTTTGTTTGTTTGTTTGTTTGTTTGTTTGTTTGTTTGTTTTTCGAGACAGGGTTTCTTTGTGTAGTTTTGGTGCCTGTCCTGGATCTCGCTCTGTAGACCAGGCTGGCCTCGAACTCACAGAGATCCATCTGGCTCTGCCTCCTGAGTGCTGGGATTAAAGGCGTGTGTCACCACCGCCCAGCTGTTTTTACTGTCGTGATAGTGTCTTTTGAAGTTCAAAAGTTTTAATTTTTATTTATTCCAGTTTACATATGCTTCTTAGCTTGCTTGTATACTTTTGGAGTCCTTTCTTTTTATGTTTTAAATTTTATTTTATTATTTTTAAGTGTGTGTGTGTGTGTGTGTGTGTGTGTGTGTGTGTGTGTGTGTGTGTTGTCTGCATGTGGGTAATGTGTACATTAGTGTGGGTACCCACAGAGGCCAGAGGTGTTATATAATCCCAGAGCTAAGTTACAGGTAGTTGTGAGCTGCCTACAACCAGTGCTCTTAACTGTGGAGCCATCCTTCCAGGCCCCTCCCTCATTTTTTTAAGTTGCCTTTACTTATTCTCCCCATCTCTGTTGTGTACATGTGTGCGATGTATGTGTGTGTGACATGTGTGTGGTGTACACATGTATAAGTACATGTATAGACATAGATGTGCATGCATGTATGAGGGGGCTACAAGTCTATAAAGTTCTACTTTATTTTTGGAGATAGAAACTCTCACTGAACCCGGAGCTCACCAATTTGGCAAGACCGACTGGGCAGCAAGCTCTAGGGAGCCTCAGGTCTGGCTTGCTGGTGCTAGGATTACTGGTTTGCCTCACCACCAACAAAGCTGAGATTCTGGTAATGAACGCACTAAAATTATAAAACAACCTTTACAATAATATGAACCAAAGATGCCCTGCCTGCCTTTTACTTAGGCTTCCCTTAATTCTTACAACAGTGTTTTGTGGGCTTAAGGGTGTAAGTTTTGGGCTTCCTTTGTGAAAATCGTCCTAAAGTATTTTATTATACTTGATCCTCCTTAAGTGAAGTGACTGTGTTAAATTGTTCTGGACAGTTCATTGCTACTATATAGAAATAGAAATGATTTTTATATCCACCCTGTGGCCTATAAATGTAATGATCTGCATTACTAGGTCTCTGTGTTAGTTTGCTTTTCTATTGCTATGGTAAAACACCAGGCCCAAAAGCAACTTAAGAAATAGAGTTCATGTTGGCTGACAGTTCCTGAGAAGTGAGAGAGAGGCCATCATGGTGAGTGTCAGGAGTGGGAGAGAGGCCATCATGGTGAGTGTCAGGAGTGGGGGAGAGGCCATCATGGTGAGTGTCAGGAGTGGGAGAGAGGCCATCATGGTGAGTGTCAGGAGTGAGAGAGAGGCCATCATGGTGAGTGTCAGGAGTGGGAGAGAGTCCATCATGGTGAGTGTCAGGAGTGGGAGAGAGGCCATCTTGGTGAGTGTCAGGAGTGAGAGAGAGGCCATCATGGTGAGTGTCAGGAGTGGGGGAGGGCAGGGCAGCAGGCAGAGTGGGAAGCTGAGAGATCACGTCCTAACTGTAAACACAGAGCAGAGAAAGCAAACTGGGGGTGAAGCTAAGCACTCTCAAAGCCCACCCCCAGTAACTTACTTCCTCCAGCAAGGCTACACCACCTCCCAAACAGTGCCACCAACTGGGGACCAAGTGTTCAAATGCCTGAGCCTGTGGGGGACAGTTCTCACTCAAACTACCACACTTAATCATATTTACAGATTCCTTAGGGTTTCCAAACACAAGACCATACCATCTAAAATTACATAATTTTAATTCTTTAAAACCAGATACAAACTATTTCCCTGACTAATTGTGCTAAATAGAACTTTCAGGATGTCATCTAATAAAAACAGTGAAAATGAACAGATTTGTCTTATTTCTGACCTTGAGAACAAGTTTTCAACCTTTCATTGTATATAATGTTAGCAATGGGATTTTTATGGAGGTTCCTCACCAGTCTGAAGAAGTTTCCTTCTATTTCCAGTTTATTTCATGACAAGAGGGTGTTGAATTTTATCATATGGTTTTTCTGCCTGTACTGAGATGAAACATGCCTTTTTTACTTTATTCTGTTAATATGATTAATTGATTAATTTTCATATTATATCATATCATTTCTTCCTTGTATCCCTTGGATACATCATATCTGGCAATGGTTTATAACCTTTTGTACATGTTGCTCAGTTTGGTTTGCTTATATTTTGTTAAGGTGAATGCACTTATGCTCCTAAGGTACACTGAATTACCAATCAAAATTACCTCCCAAGAAATGCCTTTGTGTGTCACTTAAATATCTTTGTGAGGTTTGTGACTTTTTGTGTTCATGATTCTCTTCCACTGTGGCCACCAAATAAGCTTCTTCATTTTGTTTTAAATTATCTATACTAGTTTTATACCAATAAATATATGGCTTGACATAAACTCTACCACAGAGAATAGTCTAATGCACTTGGGAGAATGTGTGTTCTGCTATTGTTGGCTAGAGTATTGTGTATATGTCAGAACTATTTGTTTAATAGTGTTATTAAATCTTTCTACGTTCATATTCTGCCTAATTGTCCTATTCAATATTAATAGAGTAGTAAAATTTCTCACTACTTTCTTCAGTTTTTCTAATTTGATCCATTTTTACTTTGTGACTACATTCTTAGATGCTCAAATGTTTATGATTTTTATGTCTTCTTAATAGGTTGACCTTTTGACCTCTTGTGAATATGTATGCAGGTATGTGATCATATTCACATGTGTGGTGGTTTGAAAGAAAATGGTCCCCAAAGGGAGTGGCACTATTGGAAGGTGTGGCTTTGTTGGAATGGGTGTGGTCTTGTTGGAGGAAGTGTATCACTGTGGAGGCGAGCTTTGCAGTCTCATATACGTTCACGCTTCACTCAGTCCACTTCCTGTTACTTTCTGATCAAGATGTAGCCAGCATTATGTCTGTCTGTATGCCTCCATGCTTCCCACCACAAATGATAATGGACTGAACCTCTGAACTGTAAGCTGCCACCTCAGTGAAATGTTTTCCTTTATAAGAGTTGCCATGGTCATGGTGTCTCTTCACAGCAATAGAAACCCTAACTGAGACAACATATATATGCAGGTGCATGCGTGTGGAACCCAGAAGGCAACTGTCATTGGCTGTCATTCTTCAGGAGCCATGCACTTTATTTTTAGAGACAGCATCTCTTACTGGAACCTGGGTTTGCTAAGTCAGGATGGTTGCCCAACCAGCTCCAGGGATCCTCCTGTCTCTGCCTCCCTAGCACTGGGTTTTAAGTGCATACCACCATGCTCACTTTCAACCTGGATGGTTAGGACTGAACTCAGGACCTCATGCTACATGGCAAGCATTTTACTGACTGGGATATATCCTTGGCCAGCCCTTCAGTCATTACCAAACACCATTTGCACGTGTTACTTTTACAAATGCTTTGGATTTTGTCATTTGAACTTAAAACACCATCTAGTGTCATTTTTTACTTTAGCCAGGATGATTCCTTTCAGTATTTCTTACAGGAGAAATTTTCTAGCAATAGCCTGTCTTGGTATTTTGTGTATCTGGGGCTGTTGTGTCTTCATCCTCATTTTGAAGGAGGGCTTTGCTGGCCTTGGGCACTGTTTACATCATTTCCTTTTTGCATGATTCCAACTGACCCATCTTGAAGTTTGTTCATTCTGCCTTCTGTCTGTTTCAACTTGCTCAGTCTCCTGGCAAACATCTCGTTTCCATTATTGTATTTTGAGGTAATGTTTGAGGTAACACCTCAACCATTTCTATTTAGCTTTCTTCTTTAATTTTTGGTGGTATTGGGGTTTAAGTCCTGGGCCTTGCACATGCTAGACAAGTACTCTACCACTAAGTTATGTCCTCTTCTTTATTTTCATTTATAAATTATATCTCTTTTTTTATAGAATCTTACCCTGAGTTAGTGTCCTCACATGCTCCTAGGTTCCCTGGGTGTATTTAACCAATTCAGAGGAATTGTCTAGAGAGCCCACACTCTGGGCTTCTTCGCATTCTGCATCTAAGGATGCTTCTCCTGCACATGGTATCTGCTTTCTCATCTCCTTCCATGCTGTTCAAGTATCTGTTGAAGATGGAAGTTTTACTTCATACAAAAGAGAACTGTGCAATATAGACTCTCCCCGTTTCCTACAGTTTGTGGCTGTTGGTATTTGTTATTTCCGGTCCTGGTTCAGTGACTTTTGAAGCAAATTCCATGAGATTTGTATTCACTGTGGACTTCATTGGCTGCTTGGAATTGATGTGTTTTCTAGTTTGTGCTGAAGAACTATGTGTATGGCATGATTTCAATACTCAGTGGAGGTGTTGACAATGCTGTCCTCCCCCTTCACTTCCTGATTGTACAACCTTCATGATTAGGTAGAGGATCTAAGAATCAAAAGTGAGATCTCTGAGCCTATTCTCTGTTGTGGGAGATCATCGTGCACACAATCCTGAGAATCTATGTGAGTACTTTTTTAGACTTCCAGTACTTTTAGACTATGTTGGACATAGTCTCTGAAAGGCCTCTATGGATGCATCAGTCCCTAGATTTTTTTTTTCTGGCTTGTGGTTTGACCATTGTTTACTACAATTGGTATTTATCAATCCAGGAATCTGAAGTTTCAGTGTTTATCTCTCAATGTTTTGGGCAAAATTCCCAAGGAAAAAGCTGTTCATAACAGGTGACACAAGGCACATGAAGACAGGCTTTCCAAGAAAGTACCAGAAAAGTCAGATAATGACATCTCCAGGACCGAGACTGAAGGAACTAGAACCCCATTCTGCCCTTTCTAGTAGCTAGAATCCTGCTGGTTTCATTGTGTTGTGGACTGTTAATTTCCAGGGTCGCCATGAGAAGGGGGAATTGGATAGGACAAATTTAAATCTAACAGCTCTCTGTTCTTACCAAAATTCAACCATTTTTCCTAGAAGTGTTTGTAGCCACAAAGTTCAGTGAGTTACAAAGAAAATAAATATGCACATATGTGGACACCAATCAAGATGCTGAAACCATTAATAGAAAGAATCCAAGGAAAAGTGCTTCACCACAAAAGGTAAGGTACCAAAAGCATCATGTGTGACATTTGCTATGTCACAAAAGGTGAGGTACCAAAAGCATCAGATGCTACAATCCCAGCATGTGGAAGGTAAGTTCACAGCCAGCTGCTACAGAGCAAGCTCCAGACCGGCCTGGGCTACACTGATTTCTAACCATAAATAATGGAGTACATTTGAGCACTGAAAGAAAAATTTATGACCTAAATTTTATAACTGATAAAAAAATAGTTCAATAATAAAAATTAAACAAAGATGGGTTTTCAGACAAACCAAATCCAAAATAATTCACTGCAGTAGACCTTCGGGTGGAAGAGAGATATATGAGTAGCATAATGACCCTCTTCTAATTTATGACTCCATTAAAAGATAACAGATTGTTTAAAGAAAAAGTAATCACTGTGCATTGGGCATTTCATACATTGCTGTGCTTCCCTCTTTGTGGTTTCTTTTAATAAAGCATGTTGTGATAAATAGATGTACACTCTCAGGTGAGACCACAACGGAACAACTTTGAGCCAAAAGGAAAAAAAAAAAACCCTAAGGACAAATTCATGGGAAGCAGATAGACTCTGCATACACTACAAGACGCCTGTGCACTCAATACAGGCTTCCTCTCTCAATGACAACAGTTTCCCTACACCTCTCTGCCTCTCCAAAATATCTCTTTCAGAGTCAATCACACACACACACACACACACACACACACACACACACACACACACACACCATGGAACTGCTCAGGCTTACCCAGGGTCACCCAAGACAATGCCAGAATTAGAATTTACTCCTCTTCTATCCTGTTTGGGTGAATAAAGATAGCCATAAGCTGTTAAATGAAAGCCCTATGCCAGAGGTTGGCTATCTGCCTACAAACTTTTGAGTGGGGAGGCCCC
The DNA here is from genome assembly GCF_049852395.1 of Peromyscus maniculatus bairdii. Classification (NCBI taxonomy): domain Eukaryota; kingdom Metazoa; phylum Chordata; class Mammalia; order Rodentia; family Cricetidae; genus Peromyscus; species Peromyscus maniculatus. The sequence continues at coordinate 59,735,442 of NC_134860.1, read as the reverse complement.
TGAGGTCCCCAAAACAATACGAGCAATTGCCACTGCTATTGGTTGCCCACCAGAACTTGATGACGAGACCCTATTGCTGAAGACTGATGCTGGGCTGGATGCTTCCTCCGGCTGGCTGTCCCCCACATTGCTGGAAGGTGCTATGCAGATGGCTGGGACAGCATTTTCATCAACTTTCTTACTCAGCTGGGGTCCTTACAGGCAATATAACTGACTGGCCAAGCAAGATGTGCCCACTGACACAAGGGTGACAAGTGTGTAGCAGGGGTAACCAACACTTTGTGCTCAGACTTTGGGCTCATTTAACAGGAGGGATTTCCCCCCTGGTGCTATAAACCCACTCAAACCCCATGGGCCCTTGTGGGGAAGCTACTGCTGTTGTTTGGCTCAATAGATGTGATACATACATACATACATACATACATACATACATACATACATACATGTGTGTGTGTGTGTGCATACACACATATACGCACCTGCTGACACTAACTCAGTGTTGTTTATAAAATGGTTCTCAAAGTTGTTCATGTGAGTTTCATAAAAAAGTAAGGGCATTTTTGCGAAACATGAAATATTAATATATTTAGATATTTGAAAGTTAATATGCTATGTCTAGCCAGCAACTGAAGACTAGAGTCCTGCTTGTACTACATCAAATTCCTAAACTAAGACACACATATATAAAATGCTAGACAAAAAATTCTTATAATAAGAAAAGGTTCTTATTCTCCCAACACCTCTGGGCACAGCATCTTGCGCCCATCAGACAACCAGCATCTTCAGATACTTGTATCAGGTACCACCCTGAAATTCCCCTTTACTCCCAGGAAAGCATCTGGGCAGTGCTTGACTGAGGCTGAACTCAATCCTGATCCTTAAGGAGATTGTTCAGAAAAAGACTTTTCTTAGTGTTATGGTCACCTAAGAATAGGAAGACATTTGTTGTTGGCCAGCACTTCATTTTAGAACAAAAAATGCTTGCACACGGCTCATCCCGCGATTTTAGGGAAACACTGCTTCTGACTGGATAGACTCTGGGGTTAGCCTCCTTTCCGTGACAGGGCTTTGCCATGCTCTTCTTGTGTTAAAGTGAAAATGGCCTTGGAGGAAAGACTATTGACATGGACAGCTCACTATGGCAGTGCTGAGGGCCCAGTGTGAAAAGCCTACCAAACTCAGGATCTCTATGGTTCAGGACACACTCCCTCTGCATGCTTCTTACCAAGATGGGGACCAAAATACTTATTACTTAATCTCCAGGAAATGTCCACCTTTCTCACAAGGGGCCTGAGGAGTCAGTCACACATCACCCTACTGAGGAACCACAGCCAATACCATGTGTCTGACAGCTACAGGGCAGGCGGTTCCAGCTACATCTAGGGCAGGGAAAGCACTGGACTTTGATTTCATCCTGAGGTTTCCTAAACAAGAGGAATGTGCGAGATGCAGCACCTGTGTGTTTGCTGAGCACTGAATCAGTAAGCTGTCCTCACTAAAGCCTTTGACTAATTAAAAGTTGTATCACTGTATCCAGACCTCATGGCAGAAATACCACCTAGCATGTTCTTTAGATATATGCATGCAACGTAGTCTCTAATGCGTATAAGCATATGTAACTATGCCTTCAAGCATATGTTACTTCAACCTCCGGACATATACCATGTCTGGGAAGCCCACAGAACTCCTTGTTAAACCTAGACAGAATTCCTGAGATATTTCTACACAATATGAGGTTTCAGAAATTTACTTTTTAGTGACTACCAAAATAAATCTTGTGAGGCAAGTAGGCTATGTGAAAATAAGTAAATCACAGGGTTTTTTTTTTAACGTATGTTTGTTCAAAATCAAGGGAAAGTCACATAATTCACAATGCATCCTGACCTTAGAAAGTTTCTCATCATCATCTAACATATGTGGTTTTATAAAAACAAACTCCAAAACAGAAATAGGACAGCTTTTAACTCAAAAGTGTACATGGTTCCGTGGCTAAAATTAGTAAAAAAGATTTGAGCTTGGAACACAGTCATCTCCTGGGGACAGAATTGGTTTTGCTTCCTGAGCTTGCATACTGAAGAGCTGTACTGTGTCTAAGACTTTTTATAATTACCAAACAAAAACTTAAAAGAGAAAACCCCTCTTCAGGAGGTTTTACAATGTTTTGAAGATTGCATTGTACATTCTAGACATAATTTAACCAGTTTGCATTTGTGTCATGCCTTCCCGTACATACCCACTCTCAAATGCTATTTAGGAGCCCAGGAAGGCTGTGTAAGAACGCGCACAGCCGAGTGTACACACTCATGAACACGTGGCATGCCCGCGCCCGGCCCTCACTTTCTCCACGTCCCAGCAGACAGGGTCCCTAGGGACCTCTGTGCTCCAGTCTGGGAGGGAGGCCGCCTGGCACAGCCTCTCCCAGGGTGGGAGGGGAAAGCTGCTGACTCATAACCCAGGCGAGATGGCTGCTCTCCCTCCCCAGTCCGGCGGAGACAGCCACCCTGTGAGAGTGGAGAAACTGTCCTTGCTCTCTCCGGAACACTGTGGGAAGGAACACTCCCCTAGTCCCCAGTGTTTACAGCGGACGGGCGTGGAAGAAGATGGAAACCAGAACCAGGGAGAAGAAGGAAGCGCAAGAGCCGGCCTTCCATCCTTGCCTGGTGCTGGACTGGAAAATCCCCTGCCCCGCCCCCAGGGGGACGTGCCTGTCCCAAGTGGCAGCCGGCCCAGCAGGTCTGTGTGAAGGCCTTCGGCCAGACTCTTATAAATGTGTGTTTTTAAAACCAGTTTCTCTTTCAAAACCTCTTCACTTTCTCGCTCTTGTCATGAGGATGAGCAGCTTGAGAATGCACTTCAAGCCTTCGCTTGTCAACTGGACTCTCAGCCACCGCTCTGTCCTGGGTGAAAAGCTTTCATTTTGAGCAATACAGAACACAAATTCAGCATTAACAATAAAATAAAAGGTCTCTCCCCTCCCCAAAGCAGTTGCACGGTTTTAAATTGTGGAAAAGCAAAACTACTCCATGGTGGTCAAGACGCAGGACAAGTTGCCTTGGAGGCACGGGATGGAGCATTCTGAAATGATGCCGACGTTCTGTGCCAGTCCTGATGAAGGTTTACAGCTGTGTGCATTTAATTTTTTTATCATAATTCGTAGTCCACTGTGTATGCGTACATTTCATTATATGTAATTTTTTTTTTACCTCAAAGGGGAAAAACAGAAATATTTAGCTGGAGTTAAAGACGTGAATGCCAAAATGGCTTGGGATAAAGTGTTTTGAAGTCTACACCTTACTTTGAAACATATCACAAAATAAGAAGTGTTGATAAATGGATGGGTTGGGTTAATGGATCTGTTTGTGATAAAGAGAGTCTGTTAAAATGTCAGTTATGGAGGGAAAGTGGTGCTCCAGGAGGGTTGTTCATTGTGGAATTCTTTCAGCTTTCCTATAAGTTCATAGATTTTGTAATAAAAAGATTGGTTTAAAGCACTTCAGAATTGATACTGAATTTGGGTTTCATTTTATCTTTAAGTGTATCTTTCAGTATCTTTAAGTGGATCTTTCAGTGTATCTTTATGAAGAATACAGGAGTTAAATCTGGCTCATATCTATGCAAGACCCATGCACAGATACATACATGTGTATACACATAGGCCACAGATACATGTAATTCATATATTACATTACTGGAGTGATTTAAAAGGCATGATGTGGCCGGGCAGTGGTGATACACACCTTTAAACCCAGCACTCGGGAGGCAGAGCCAGGTGGATCTCTGTGAGTTCCAGGCCAGCCTGGACTACTGAGCGAGTTCCAGGAAAGGCACAAAGCTACACAGAGAAACCTTGTCTCAAAAAAGCCAAAAAAAAAAAAAAGGCATGATGTGAAAAAATTAGGCCAACATTTTATTTTCTCTCTCTCACACACACAGACACCTGTTAACATGAATGAGAACTGATTCGCTCTCTGTATGAAAAAGCACTGCAGATATTTTGGGGACCTGCAGCACAGTGTTGTTACACATAGGTGACAAAAATAGCTCCCCTGCTCTGCTCATGCATGACACTTCCACACTGCCAATTCTCCTAGATTAAATTACAAAGGGAAGCAAATATAACCCTGACTTGATACAACACACACACACACACACACACACACACACACACACACACACACACACACACAAGTGTATGACAGAGCTATGAACAACCTTGCAGCATGATTCTTAAATGGTCTTATTAAAAAAATCAAACCTGAGCCAGGTATTGGGATGGATGCTGGAAGATCAGAGAAGCCCAACAAGCCAGAGCTTCCTCACCTTGCCAATTCCTCAGCTGATCCTGTTTCCTCAGACTGGATGCCTCTCAGCTGAACTGCTGCTCCAAAGCCTAAAAGCTTAACCAGGCTTCCTGGTTTTCACGCCTTATATACCTTTCTGCTTTCTGCTATCACTTCCTAGAATTAAAGGCTCACTCCATGGGATTAAAGGCGTGAGTCACCATGCCTGGCTGTTTCCAGTGTGGCTTTAAACTCACGATCTCTGCCTCCAGAAGGCTAGGATTAAAGGTGTGTGTGCCACCATTTTCTGGCCTCTATATCTAGTAGCTGTTCTGTTCTCTGACCCCAGATAAATTTATTAGGGTGCACAATATTTTGGGGAACACAATATCACCACACAACCTTGTCTTCGTTTATGGCTGACTTCTACTAACAGATGGGTGGTGCTTCCCATAAGAAATACATCATGAAATAAGTATTTGTGAAGGATCTGAACTGTGTAGGCATGGCCACCTAACATCACAGTACACTGAACACACTTGCAGAATTGCTTCTACTTATAAAAAAGCACGCCCGAGTTTTAGTAAATGTCATGAATCCCTGTTTAAAACACAGGCAACAACTGATTAAATATAATGAGAGCACTGAGACCAAAAAAAAAATGTAAGTGCATGGCAACACTAGGCACACACACACACACACACACACACACACACACACACACACACGCACGCACGCACGCGCGCACACACACGAAGTCATAGCTTTGGAGTCAAGGGTGACACTGCCCAAAGAGCTTTAAGCCTGCCTCTGAGAAACAAAGTAACAACCCACAGACTTTTCCAACTGAATGTGAGAAACAAAGTAACAACCCATGGACTTCTCCAACTGAGTATCTAACACAATTCTGCAAAAGAGTGGGGCTGTGTGAAGCTGTTTGAGATTGCGGATTTTTGTGGTGCTGGGAATCATCCCAGGGCCACGTGGAGAGGTAAGCAAGCACCACAGCCTAAAACTGAGGAGGGCATTCAGCAGCATCACAGGTGGGACTCTCAACACAATAGCAACAAAAAACAAAGCTTGGTAAAAGATTCCACTCCGAGTCCGGTCCAGAGGGGCTGGGGAGGTGACCAGTGGTAAAGTGCCAGTCCTGCAAACACAAGGACCCAGGTTTAGATCCTCGGAACTATAGAAAAACTTGCCATAGTAAATTTTATATTAACAGCTATGTAAAATAGCTGCCATAATTGCAATAAAAATCTGGTGTAGGCAAGTTAGGCAGACAAGGCTGAGTCAGCATGCTCTAGAGTCAACTGAGAGACCTTGTCACAAAGAAGAAAGGTCGTGGAAATCCTAACATCAGTCATAGGTCTCTCTCTCTCTCTCTCTCTCTCTCTCTCTCTCTCTCTCTCTCTCTCTCTTTTTCTCTCTCTCTCTCTCCCCCCCTCTCTCGTGCTTGTGGTACACACATGTGCTCTCACATATACAGCTAAGATAATAAAATCCAAGATAAGAATAGTTACCCTGGGGAACTCGTCGATAAGAGTGCTTACTGTACAAGTAGTACAAGTCTAGCAACCTGCATTCTCATCCCTAACAGACACGTTTTTAAAAGCTTTATGTGGCGGCATGGTGCCTGTCAGGCTTAGAAAGGGTGAAGTCCGGGTTCAATCACAGACCCTGTCTCAAGAGAATAAAGCAGGAAATGGTAAATCAGGACAACCAACCTATTCCTCTGGGCTCCATGCAAGAGCATGCATGTGTGCATACACACACACATGCACACATGCACATGCATGCATACCATGAATGGTTATCACAAGGCAAAAAAAAAAAAAGGGAACTTTAGACAGTAAAATTACAAACTCCTTCCAAGAACAGTTGTAGTAGACAGGAGTAAATAAAAGCAAAGAATGTAAGGTTTCATCTCAGCCTATTCCTTCTAAATGAGAAAAACATGTAACATCTTTTTCAAAATAGCAGAATGCAGTAGATGCCCTTTTGTCTAAACATGGCCAGTACCCTAACTTGCTCCTCCCTCTTAGCCTGGCCAGGGTTGGAGGAGAGGAATGTTCTGGGCACCTTGTTCATCTACGTATCAACATGTAGAAACACTTACTGGTCCTAGGCCTCTAGCTGATAGTTTGGTCCAGATGTCCTCAACCTTCTGGCTGATGTTAGGAGCCAGTGGATTCTTTGGGTCGTACTGTAGGATATTTGGCAACATCCTTAGCATCCACCCCCAGGTGTCTCTGCCCCAGACCATCTACACATGCTGTCAAATGATCCTGGCTGGAAAGATTGCATCTCACCATGAAAACTCAGCTCTGTGCCGCTCATGACAAGGGGCCAGTTCTTTATAGTTATTTGTAATTTGGGAAATTCATTTGAAGATGACCTGAAGTGATTTCTACTCTTATGAACAGGTTTTGGAGAATTGCTATCAGTGTACGTGTTAGAGTGTGTTATTAGTAAAGGTGCTGTTCTCATCACCATTTAACAGGGAAAGTGGAGCCGTCAAACCTTGAAGACAAAGGAAGAGCAATGAACTCCTGACATTCCCTCCATTAAAAGAGCTTATTAAGACCATGAAAACTTATGGAGTTAATGAAATTGTTGAGAGCTCAGGTACTTTTTAAAAGGCATAGAGAATCAGAAATTAGATTACTTGAAAATAAGTACTCTAACATTTCAGGCTTCTACATGGTCCTCTCTCAAGTCTTGTGGTGTCTGCAAGACAACATCATTGTGACCTTTCCATAAATTCTTGTTTTTCTTGGATAATAATAAAATGAAACCAATGAATATAATTTCAGGAGCAGCTTGACATACATTCTAAGAATGGAAATGTTCATTGGTTTGGCTTGATTCAAGTACGGCAATCGTAGCATCGAGGGATGAAGATGAATTCTAAATTATCTCCCATCAAGACTGTTTTGTTTTTTTTTAAGGCAGGCTTTGATGGAGGTGATGAAGTGCAGAAATTCTGAGGCAGCCTGGAATGTGGGTGCTCTGAATTGTACCATATGCTTCCAAACCCTCACAAGCAGATGGCAAAGGTGCTGGTCTTTTGGAATGGTGATAGATGGCTTTAGACTCACCCAGATGGGCTCAGACCCAAAGTGTCAATCAGGGTCAAGAGACCAGAGATCGGCCAACCAGATAGAGTGGGTATAAGAGTGTTTAGAGAGCAGAAGGGTCCCTCATGGCTTTGCCCACTGTGAGCATCTTGATCGAACCATGAAGGTTCATCATGGAGTCAGTTGTTCAAGACCTGTAGAGCTGGAAAGAAAATCTTTCTCAGGACCAGTGGCCATCAGAAACTCCAAAGGCAATCATATTGACTCACTGTTACTCTAATTAGAAAAATATTTACTGAAAAACAATGAGAAAATGAAGCCTATAATCCCAAAAGTTTAAGATGAGGAAGAGGGAGGGATGCTGGGAATGTGAATTTGAGGTCGGCCTCACATCATGAGATTCTGTCTTAAAATATCCCCCAAAAGTCAGAAAACAGGGCAAAGTAGTTTTAATGTGTCATTAATAACCAAATCTCCTAGACTAATCATAGCCAGTATTTTTCTGTAAGTCTTCCTACATGTTTTCCTAGGTGTCTGAAGACATTCCTTCCTTTAAAAGTATTTTAGTTATCACTGGGCATGGTGACACATGTCTGTGATCCTGGCACTCAGGAGGAGGCAGGAGAGAATCATGAGTTCAAGATCAGTCTAAGCCACAAAACAAGATTCTGTCTCAAAAAAGGGGGGTTTTATTTGTATATGATACTATTTCATAACCCTAGAAATATTATATCAATGTTAATATATTCTATATCAGTGTGTCAGTATGTTAATAGCTGCATTCCAACATATAGCCATAACAACATAAACTACTTAATTTATCCTTTGTGCCTGGGTCTTAAATGACTTCTAGATGTGGCTAGTATCAAGAAACACAAGAGCTGGGCATGGAGCTCAGTAGCCAAGTGCTTTCCTAACATGTATGAGGCCCTAGGTTCAACCCCGAGGTTGGAGGCTCTGAAATAAGCATTTCTATATGTAAACTATATTTATTATATTATATTTATAATCTCCTGTGGGTAAATTCTCAGTATAACTTTTTAATCAAAGGAATTTTTAAAGGAGGTTTTTAAAATGTGTTGTATTCTGTGCTTAGGTTGTAGTAGTTCAGTTGTAGGACACTTGCCTAGCATATACAAGGTCCCAGGTTAGACCAGTATGCACTAGTCAGGCATGATAATGCACACGTATGATCTCAGCTCTTGGGAAGCTGTTCTGGCTAGTTTTTATAATAACTTGACACAAGCAAGAGTCATCTGAAAGGAAGAATCCTCCACTGAGAGGATGCCTCCATAAGATCAGGCTGTAGGCAAGTCTATAGGGCACTTTCTCAATTAGTGATTGATATGACAGGACCCACACCATTATGGGGGGGGGGTACCACCCCTGGATTGGTGATCCTGGCTTCTATAAGAAAGCAGGTTGAGCAAGCCATGGGGAGTAAAACAGTAAACAGCACCCCTCCATGGCACTGCGTCAGCTCCTGCCTCCAGGTTCCTGTCCTGTTTAAGTTCTTGACCTGACTGCCTTTGATGGTGGACTGTGATATGGAAGCATGAGTGAAATAAACCCTTTCCTCCTCAAATTGCTTTTGACCATGTTTCATCACAGCAACAGAAACCCTATCTAAGACAGAATCAGAGCCAAGAATATCACAAGTTCAAGGTCAGTCTAGGCTATACAGTAAGCCAATATGGACTACCCAGCAAGACCACACCAAAAGAAGAAGAGGAGGAGGAGGAAGAGGAGTGTAGCTAGAGTTTTCCTGCTTTGCCCACAGTCAGGACAAATCTTTGTCACCCGCCAGTCCCACAGCCGCTCAGACTCAACCAAGTAAACACAGAGACTTATACTGCTTACAAACTGTATGGCCGTGGCAGGCTTCTTGCTAACTGTTCTTATATCTTAAATTAATCCATTTCTATAAATCTATACCTTGCCACGTGGCTTGTGGCTTACTGGAGTCTTCACATGCTGCTTGTCATGGCGGTGGCTGGCAGTGTCTGTCTGCCTCAGCCTTCCACTTCCCAGAATTCTCCTCTCTCCTTGTCCCACCTACTTCCTGCCTGGCCATTGGCCAATCAGTGTTTTATTTATTGACCAATCAGAGCAATTTGACATACAGACCATCCCACAGCAGAGGAGAAAAATAAATTTGTACTCAGATTAAAGTAGAAAATTTTTCTGATAGTTCTTTCAGTATCTCTTAAATTTAACAGTCTTTTCAAGGGGTTCTTGGGGGCACCATGCATCCATTTCAAATGAAGTGTTTGATTATCAGGCCCACGTTTTCCCAAGTAAGATACCGTCTGCTTGAAAGCAGTTGAGACCCTCAGACAAACATGTGAATAGACAAGAAGCTACCAGGTTAAAAAAAATGTAAGTAAGAAAGAAGTAGACATTCATGGAGCCAAAGGACCATACTGGTTGGTTTTTGTTGTCGACTTGACATGGAGTAGACTCTCCTGGGAAGAGGGAACCTCAACTGAAGAATTACCTCCATCAGGTTGGCCTTTGGGTATGTCTTAATTGAAGACTGATGTACCACTGTGGGTGGTACCATTGCTGGGCAGCTGGACCTAGGCGTGTAAGAAAGGTAGCTGAGGAAGCCTGGGGAATAAAGCCAAGAATCAGCATTCCTCTGTGCTTCAAACTCCTACCTTGAGTTTCTCCTTGGTCCTCCCTTAACGATGAACTGTAACCCTTCCCTCTCCCAGGTTGCTTTTTGTCATGGTGTATATATGTATCCCAGCAACAGAAAGCAACTTGTGAGCAAGCGAGGCAGACCGAGCCAGTGCTCAGAGTCTCGCCATGGATCTTGCCTCCATGTTCCTACCTCGGGTTCCTGCCCTGACCTTCCTCACTGTGATCTGGAAATGCAGCCAAGTAAACCCTTCCCAAGTGGCTTTTAGCCAGAGTGTTTTGTCACCGCAACAGAAAGTAAACTAGGACTGAATGACATCAGACTTATTCAATAGTGTCTACAACACCGGCCATATGACGACAATTCCTGGAAAGAAATTCCAGAACTTACCCTACTATCTGAAAGTTACAGAGTCATTAAAAGGCATTTGTAAAGTAAGTAGATAAATTATTGTAGAATCACCCCAATAATGACCCACAAGAAGACCATGCTTGCCCACTCCAGACCCTTGCATTTAATGAATCATCATGACCATTGCACACTCTTAACTAAACACGTGAAGGTGAAAAGATTGCAGAGTGGAAGCCGGGCCCACACAGAGAGGAGGGAGAGCTGATGATGTCAGACATGTTTCCACTCAAGATGAAACAGGGTCTGGAGAAAACTGGCTTTTGGTGTGCTGTGGGAGGTGTATACAGAGATGATCCTCCCATGTCTGACGGGAAAAAGCATGAAAGTGCCCTGAAACTGGGTCACTGCAGATGCTCTTAGGTAAAGGATGATGTCATACTAGAATGGAGCAGGCCCCTAATCTGACAGGGCGGATGTTCTCATACAAAGGAAGTTCTTGGACACAAAGACAGACAAGCACAGAAGGGAGACAGTGAGAGGCGGGGAGAAGACACCATCACCAGCCAAAGCAAGAGCCTGGACCTGACTACACTGTGGCCTCCATCACCCTCACCTCACACGTAAGCCTCCAGAAGTGGGAGACAGTCAATCCCTGCTGCCCCCAGCCTCCAGGCTGGTACCTGGTGGCAGCCCTGGCTGACTAACCAGCCTCAGTAGCCCCTTCAATACTGCAGAAGCAAAATGCCGTGAGCCACTAAGAGCAAACAAGCAGATGCAGTTTCTTTTTTCTTTCTTAAGAAATTTTCTACTCACTCCCCATACCACCCACAGATCCCCCCTCCTCCCACTCTTCAGCCCTCCCTCCCTAGCCACCCCACATCCCCACACCCTCCAAATCAAGGTCTCCCATGGGAAGTCAGCAGAGCCTGGGGCACACTGAGCCTAGGCAGGTCCAAGCCCCTCCCCCACTGACGCAAGGTGTCACACCACAGTCACCAGGCTCCCAAAAGCCTGCCCATGTACCAGGGACAGATCCCGATCCCCCTGCCTGGGTGTCCCCCAAACAGTTCAAGTCAAACAATCTGGTCTAGAGGGTGCCTGGACTGGTCTACTCTGGTGACCAGTCTAGTGAATCCCCTAACCGTCATCACAGAGCCTTTGTACAGTGACTGATGGAGGCAGATGCAGAGATCCTCCACCAGGCGCCAGGCTGAGCTCCAGGAGTCCAATCACAGAGAGAGAGGAGGGATTCTGCAGGTGGGGAACGTGGAGATCATGATGGGAAGACATGCAGAGAAGACTGGCCACACTAGTGAAAGCCCATGAATTGCCATTCAGAAACCCACTCCATTATGCTCTTTTCAAAGCCTTCCATTCCCTCCACCCCATCTGTCTCATCTGCCCTTGGGCAAGGCCACTGTAGCATCCTACCCAAGCATCTTGTCCCCAGGAAGCCTCATAGTCCCAAAATATGACTTCCCAACTCCCCCAGTTCCACTAGTTTGTTCCACAAACAAGAGTCTGGGCCTCTGCTAAATTTGCAGAATAAAGCAATCTGAGTAGCTAAAGCAATGTAAAGGGAAGTCCTGGGAGACCCGCAGATGTGTGTTGGTAACTAAAATCTCCTCCACAGGAGCCCTGGCCAACAGAGAACCAACTCAGGGTGTTTCTGTGGATTCTTTGTTTCATCTTGCATTTTGTTTTGGCATTTTTGGGGGGGTCCTATTGTTCTTTTGCCTTTTGTTTTGATTTTCATTTTTGTGGGGCATTTTTGTTGCTTAATAATTTGGTTTGGGTTGGTTTCTTCTTTTCTCTCTTCCTTTTTCTTTCTTTCTTTCTTTCTTTTTTTCTTAAGACAGAGCGAAAGAACAGAAGGCTGGGTGGTCAGGGAAACTCACAGTTCAGGGCAGTTAGCCTTTCCTGACTGGGAGAGACGCCATGGAATAGTGGGATGAGACATCGCAGTAAAAAGGGTTCAAGGGCCAAGGCTTGTGAATCCTAGCCCCACAGAAACAATTCAATAAAACAACCAAAGAATCCAAGGTCGTATTAGCACGCCACAGCGTGTCCCCTAGCACAGACTGGAGAACTTTACAGACGTGTTATCTCCTGAGTGCCCTGAACTGTCACAGTAGTCCCAGCTGCACTTTCAATGACTCAGCACTTCCAAGTATGACCTCATTTCAAGTCTCCAACAATCCAGGGTTGGTGCTGTCACCCTCCTTTTATAAATGGAGAAGCAGGGGCAACAAAGAGCTGTGGACTTAGCCTCAGATGAGGTGAAGCCACTGTCCACACCCATAGAGGGAAGCCTCAAAGGGGACACGGACATTATTCTCTCGGCAAAAATGGACGGTAGCACATAGAAGCAGCTTCCAGGCCGTGTGAGATACAGAACTCTCTACCCAGATGCCAAAGCAGCTTTGACTGGCCAGCCCCTCCTTGGGAGCCTCGGTGCCCCACTTGAATGACAGCTGATTTGCATGACTAAGAAAACCCAAAATTAGCACTTTGGTCTGAAAAACATCAGGCTAGTCCTTGTGAGTCTGATTCCAACTGGACCTTTTTACTGTGCAAAACAGGCAGAGAGAGGAGAGAGAGAGAGAGAGAGAGAGAGAGAGAGAGAGAGAGAGAGAGAGAGAGAGAGAGAGAGAGCTACAAATGCTGAAGTTCCCATATAGTATGATTTAGTTAGACCCTACACAGACACCCTCTTCCACACTTCAAATCATCTGGAGATGATTTATAATCCCCACATGAATTTGGATAGATGTTACTATATTGTTTGGGACTAATGACAAGAAAAAGTCAGTACATTTTTTAGCACAGGTGCAATTTCCCCCACAAAATGTCTTCTATTTGTATCTGATTGAATCTGTCAGTGTGGAACCTGCAAAGGGGCCCTGGCTAGATCATGGGTGGGCAGGGGTACCAGCACAGCATCACCTTATTCATGGAAGCCAGAGGCTTCCTCCTCAGTGCCTCAGAAGCAATAGGGTGACCCTTCAAAGTGATCTCTGAAGGAACTGAATTTCAAACATGACCCCCCCAAAAATGTCTACTCTCCTTCCAAAATGTATAAGTGGGGTGCTTTGCTACAGCTCAGCAAGGCCACCCCAGACCCAGGGGCCATGGAGGCTACTTAGCTGGCCTGTTTTCTTCTCTTCCAGATAGCTGTCATCTTTAGCAATGACCTCTGCCTGAGTCCACACTCTGCATAAACATCCACAGGACCATACATCTGCACTCACCAAGGGCTGCATCACTCTCTGCCACCTTCACAGACAAGGGTGGGGGTGAATCTACATGCAGATATGCATTATCCACATGCAGATAATGACTTGACATCAGAGGCTGGAATTCTAACTGTCCTGGTCATATTCCCAGGTTTCTACTCACCTCTCAACAAGGCCTCAGAATACACCCAAAACATAGGCTGAAACTCTGGCTGTCAAAACCACTTCTCAGCCTCATCAGATGCCCCCCTCCTCCACTGCCTTTGCTCTCAGGTTATCAATCCTTCCAGATGCTTCTTCCTTGCATAGCTGTGGCCAGAGGAAATGCCAGGACAATCCCTTAGGAGTGTCTTTGGCTGGGTGCCCACATAATGAACTCTCTCCCTCTTACCACCAGACTACTGATTTAAATTAGTAAAATCCTCTAGGTGGAAAATTGTAAGTGATGTCATAATGCTGATGTAAGTGCTGGCTTGAACTTTAAATGGGGGTGTTCGATTGGTTGGAACCAGGGAGAGCAGAAACAGCTGAGGGCAGGGGACATCCGGTAAGAACCAGTTAATTCCCAGTTAGCCTCACACACAAGCCAAACCCTGTGCTTCTCTATGAGATTATTTGGTACAGCAGGATCATACTATCTAGTCATGATGCCACTGCTGGCAGTCACTGAAAAACACGTCATCTCCCTCCATCTTAAAGATCATGACTAGCACCCTTGGGTTTCACAAATGACTGAGAAAAAGAAAAGAACTTCATTCCTTCCACTCATACAGCTTCCATTCCTATACACACACATCACCAAAGAATGAGTGGGGTGGCAAAATGTCCCCTCTAAGTAAGGCCCTTCCTTCCCTAGAGCAGCTTGCAGAGGGAGCTAGGAGGTAAGAATAAAAGGGATCCTCTGGTTTAATATAAAAGCACATGTGGGTGCATGATTTTTATCATTAGATATAACAGACATGTGGAAGAACATGAGCTAATCTGTAGATACCACTGGGCAGCAACAATCCCAAGCCCAGTCTGCTGGGCCCTCAAGACTCTCATCCACACCCCTGCTCTCTGGTCCTCTTACTCATCCACTGCCCATTCCTCCCAACTCAGTAATGGTAGTTCTTTGTTCCCCCAATTCTGAAAGTTCTTTCCCTATTGGGGAAAAGTCGAAAAATCCTGTTGATTTATCTGACTCATCAATTTACACCCATCACCTCAGCTCTGCCTAAACACTACCCAATTGTGTTTCTCTGTAGCAGCACCTCCCAGTCTGTGCCTTGTTCTGAGACTATTAACACACTGATACACTGATATAGACTATATTGACATTACATAGTATAATGTTTCTAAGGTTAGGAAATAGAATCATATACAAATAAAACACTTTTGTTTTTAGACAGAATCTTACTCTGTAGCTCAGATTGACCTTGAACTCATGATTCTCTTTCATCCTTCTCCTAAGTGCCAAGATCACAGACATGTGCCACCATGCCCAGTGATAAATATAACACTTTTAAAGGAAGGGATATTTTCAGGCCACTAGAAAAACATCTAGAAGGACTTATGGAAAATAAAGAATTTATATTGACTATGGTTAGCTCAGGAGATTTGGTTATTAATGACATATTAAAACTATGTGGTGTTTTCTGACTTTTGGGGGGGTATTTTAAGACAGAATCTCATGATATGAGGCTAAACTCAAATTCAATATTCCCAGTATCCCTCTTCCTTATCTTAAACTGCTGAGATTATAGGCATCATTTTCTGGTTGTTTTGCAATAAATATCCCTGCACTCAGGAGACAGAGGCAGGAGGATCCCTGTGAGTCTAAAGCCAGTCTGGTCTTCATACAGAGTTCCAGTCCACCCCGGGCTACATAGTAAGACCCTGTTTCTAATAATAAGAAGAAAAAGAGGTTGTTGTTATTTAAAAACAAGTAAAAATAGCATGGCTTGGGTTTTTGTTGTTGTTGCTGATAATAACAGTTCTTTTTATAAACATGGTCTCACTTTGTAGCCTGGCTGGGCCTCAAACTTGCAATCCTCCTGCCTCAGCCCCCCAAGTGCTGAAATTACAGAAGTGGGCCACCACATCTGGCCCCTGAATTGCTATTTGTAACAAGAAAGAACAAAAGCACATGTAAAGTCTTGCACGTGCCTGAGGAAGTTGCCCCCTTGGAAGCCACTGGTTGGTGACAGCAGCCAAGGCAAGCTGAAGACGACTGGAGACACAGTGGACAGCAGTGCCAGGGGCCTGAGAAAGCGGCGGGTGCAGCAGGGAAGTGATGCTCTCTGCCTGCTTCACCGTGTCCGCACGGCGGTGCACTTTACCTGTGCTTTAGTGACCGTTCTATCGCTGTGCTATTGCTGGTCTTAGTTCATGATCATCCTGATGGAAAACCGATAGGCATGGTGCTGGAGCAGTAGTTGGGAGCTTTACATCCTGATCTGCAGGCAGCAAACAGAGACAGACAGACAGACAGACAGACAGGGTCTGGCCTACCCTGACATGGGCTTCTGAAACCTCGAAGCCCACCCCCAGCAACATACCTCCTCCAGCAAGGCCACACCTCCTAATCCTTCCAAACAGTTCAATAATTGAGGACTGAGCATGCACATATATGAGTCTACAGGAGACATTCTCATTCAAACCACTACAAACTAGTTTACAGAGTGTGTGGGCAGTCGTAGGCTTTAACTAGTAAAAGTCCATTTCATTCTTTTTGCCAACCTTTTACTTCTACAACCTAAAAGAATTCAAGATTTTTTTAATTATTGCAAATTTCCCACTCTGAGTGCTGATGTGTGAAGAGAGGAGAACCTAATACAAAGTGGGGGTGCTTTTCCAGTTCACCCTCACGGTGCCCACAGCACTTACAGTCTTCCCACTTTAGGGTATAATGGAGACAGAGAATGTCAATTGCATGATGACGGTGAAGCGCAGGCAAACAGGTAGGAATCAGTGAGTTCTGCATGTTGTAGGTTTCTGCAACCACATTTGTAATGATGAAGTGTTGAGTGGAGTTTAGACCTACAAAATTCCCCAATTAACAATGAGCTCTGGCAAGCCATAAGAGCCGTTTAGAGGATGCCACTGCTTATGAACCCATTCATTGATCCAAATCATCATCTTAGCCTTGTAATCAAAATAAGCTCAATGATCATTAGCTGATAGATATAAATATCAACTACTGTGGCTGTGCAATATTTTGAAAATCTCTCTTACTTTGTAAGAGACTAGAACTTTTTGTTGTTGTTGTTTGGTTTTAGAGACAGGGTTTCTGTATAGCCCTGGATGTCCTGGAATTCATTCTGTAGACCTGCTGGCATTGAACTCAGAGATCCACTTGCCTCTGTTTCTGAGTGCTGGGATTAAAGGTATGTGCCACTACTGCCTGGCTGAGACTAGAACTTTTATTAGACCTCACAGCCAAAGTTAATGATACACCTTGAGACTTAAGCCACTTAAGACTTAAGGTCGATATCCTACTGAAGACTCAGCCTGTTTGTTTAACTTGCCTTGGGTTTCCCATGCAATCAACTTTTACAACCTAACCTAACGTATAGCTGTAATCTTAAATGATCTCTTCCATGCCACTGACCCAGAAAAATGCTGAATCATTTGCTGAAAGCAGCAAATACAGATGTTGAAAGCAATCTTCTAAGATGAAGATTCACCATACATGTTGAACACAACATTTATATTTATTTATATTTGTTGATAAACAATGATGTTTGTAATACTGTTTATTATCTTGGTAAGTTGGGGTCAGTTGGAGCCACTGACTCAATCCTTTGTAAAACTGTTCAAGATTTCTGTAAAGCATCCCTCATCCCTTCCCACATGTGATGATTTCTGTGTTGTTCAATGCAGTGGGATGTTCTCTATGCTGTGAATGTGTTGCTCTGATTGATTAATAAATAAAGTGCTGATTGGCCAGTAGCCAGGCAGGAAGTATAGGTGGGACAAAAAGAGAGAGGAGAATTCTGGGAGGAGGAAGTCTGAGTGAGGAGATACTGCCAGCCACCCACCATGAGAAGCAGATGTTAGCCATGAACCACGAGGCAACTTATAGATTAATAGAAATGGGTTAATTTAAGATATAAGAACTAGATAGCAAAAAGCCTGGCACGGCCATACAGTTTATAAGTAATATAAGCTTCTGAGTGATTATTTTATAAGTGGGCTGTGGGGCTGCCGGGGCTTGGCGGGAAACTCTCCAGCTACAGTTCAACAAATACAGAGCAAATCCCTTTGTGAGGGACAGACACACACACAGAGACATACAGACACAGGAACAGATTCACAAGACAGTCTTCAGGCAGGTACAGTTTCAAATTCATACAACAGACAGACAGAGGACAGAAGACAGAGAGCATGAAGTAGAGAGTTCCGATCTGGACTCGCTCTTGGTAAAATGACTCCAAGGGGGAGTGTGTTTCTTTCTTTCCTTAATGCAACACCTGTGCATTCTTGGTCACCCAGAGTTAATCACTAATGTGTTTAATCCACAGAAACTATAACCTTTACCACCACTTGCCACTTCAAAGATTCAGGAAAAATATGAAATCGGTTACCAAAAAAAAAAAAAAAACTTGAACATATTTTCTTTGCACATCTTTGCACAGTTCACACAGTAAAGGCTGTTTTAAAGGCACAAGAGTCAAGATGGGTATCTGTCAGAGTGAAGATAGAAAAGCAGAAAAGGCCTAGAGTCACTTCTCATCTCTCAGGCCGATTGCTGTTGAGTGTGTAAACAGGGCTAAGGCCTGGAGGCTGGTGTCTGCCTCTGCACCTCCAGGGCCTGCGGATCACCATGCTGGCTGTACAACATCTGTGGGAACAGAAAATGAGTTAGAGATAAGGAAGCTCGGGGCTAAAGAGGTGTCCCTCACAGGCTCTTGCTGCTGGACACACTTTACAGTGGACTGACTTACAATTTCTCAACAATATACTGGGGAGAAAGTAACGTGGGGTTCAAAAGGAACCATAGTTTGATATTTGAATCCAAGTCTTTTCCTGGCCTAGCAATATGAAGTCTATCCTCTGTCAGGATGTTGGGCCATAGCAACTACTACAGTTCCCATTCAGTGGGGCAATAACAAGAGGACACACCAATCCCCTGTAGCCTGCACGTGCAGTTTCTATGTGGATCGAAGCTCGACCCTATTGTAGCTCGACCCTATTGTAGGCTAGTGAGCTTCCGAGTTAGGTTGCTCGGTGCTTCCCCAAGCAGGCCTTTCAAGGGCCCCAGGTTCCCTTGCACCTCTTTCCTTGACACACATTTTAGATTTAATTCACAGAACTGCGGTAGCCTCCCTGCCCACCTCAGACCAATCTCTGGACTAACTGAGGTCAGTGAGGGACTGGTCGGGTCAGTCATCCTGGGCAATTTCGACGACGACGCAGTATTCTCCCATGCTGAGTCAGGCCACCAGCCCAGGAGACTGCCAGCATGACCCCATTGTGAACGTTGCCTAGCCAGTGAAGTAGGAAGTAGGAGCTGGATCCTGGGGGCCGGAAATGCCAGTCAGGGTCCTCAGGGAGCTCCTTGGGAAGTGGGCTGGGGACTGTTAAACAAGACTTAAGCTGAAATGAAAGTGCCACACTTGCACATCTGGGCTAAAACACAACCCTTTAATTAAGGGCAGTTATAAAGCAGGAAGTCCGGTTTGCCTGTGGCCCTGCAGTAACAGCGGACTGTGCCGGGCTTGCTGTGGAGGAGCGCACACCTCTGCCCCCGTGTCAGTTCTCACTCCTGTGAAGAAAGCTTGCACAGGAGCGTTTAAATTTGTTTTCATTTTCCATTTCCCTCAACCAGCCTTCTCTCTTTGGAGTCTTTATTTCAGTGAGGGTCGGGGGAGGGCGGTCTGCTTCTTTAAATAAGTGCTCGGACTTTAAAATGCTCAACTAATTTCATTTTCTTGGTAAAATTTATCTGTGATCAGTACTGAGTCATACCAAAAATACTTCTATAAGATTTGACCTTTTACTGAAATCCCACATTGAGATAATACACTTAAAATGGTTATCGGTAAGGCTTTTGTTTTTCAAAGGTATGTTTAAAATAAATCACTTTTTAAAAGCAGAAAACTGTTTTCAATTAAGTCCTTCACAGACGATCAGTCTGAACGTTCTTCTTGCTCTTTTATTTCTTTACATGCAAATGACATCCAGGAGCGCTGTGCATACAAACCACACTTTGATTTTGCATCTACTTCGTGTCCAATTAAGTTTCACTAATTCACTTGCCTCTAGACTTATAAGGATTGCATTGTATTAGTCCTGGGACAGCAACAATGCAAGCAAAAGCTATTTTTTTATTGTTAGTGAGAAAAAAAACTATTCCAATTATATGAGGATGTCTTTCTTTTTACTTTTTCTCACGATAATGAAAACACTTGTTTTATTTTTGTGTCCTTGTTTTTTTGTTGACTCAATTTGTTTTTTGACAGTTGCATACACCTATATAACAAATTCTGATTACCTCCTTCCTTCCCACTCATATTGTCCCCACCCTGCTCTGTTACCGCTCACTTTTCTACATTCATGCCTCCTTGTTTGGTGTCCCACAGATTTTAACCAGGGTTGTCTGTGTGACCATGAGTTTGAAACTCTGTGGCAGCTGGGTGGACTTACCATCGGCTACACAATGGAAGGCAATGATTGGGGTAACTCACTCTGAATTCCTTCTGATGATGTGTTTTCATGCAATTTTTCATTTTTTTTTTCTTAATTCCAACAATGGCTTAAATGCTTTGTCACTTAACGAGTTTTAAAGACTTTTTATTTGAAGTCCTGTCTAAAGTGACTTATTATGATACCTAGTCAAACCCAACTGCAAGGCTTGGCCACCTGGAGTTTAATCACATGATGTCTCAACGAACTCTTGTTTGCCCTTAAAATGGTAGGAGCGTACTAAATGACAGATTATCCAAAACAAAATCAACTCTAAAATTGGTGTTAGAGGCTATTTGTGTTAATGGTCAGTTTTGCATTTTCTTTAGAGACTTACTGTGAAAACCTGAGGAGAACAAAGTTTTGAATGGAACAGGAAGTCTAGAAAGAAAATCATTATGAAATAATTACATCTAATTTTGTAAATCATCACAAAAATGAATTTGCTGCTTCCATTGTTAGCAATGGTAAGTGACAGTTTTTAAAAACTGGATCAAGTGCTGGGCTGGAGCTCATCTGGTAGAGGGCTTGCCGAGCATGCACAGAGCCCTGGGTTCAATCCCCAACACTGTATAAACCTAGCCAAGGCAGCCCATGCCTGCAATCCCCACGTTCACAAAGTGGAAGCAGGATGATCTGTTCAAGGTCATCTTCAGCTACATAGAGAGTCTGACGGAGAAAGCTAAAGATCTCATCAGCCGAAAGGCAAGCTCAAGCTAGAAAGGAAACTAAGTTTAATGAGCAGGACTGCCAGGCTCAAGGACAGCTAGAACAGGTGCAGAGCAGCTAGGGCACCCCAGCAGCCACCAAGAAGAGGGGGCATGGTTGGGAAAAGAGAGGCGGAGCAGAAAAATCTGGTTTGAAGTCACAGGGGACAGCCCCAGGAATGGCCACAGAGTTCAAGGAAAGCCAGTCTTTTGGGTCTTTTGTTTGGGGTTTTGTTCTTGTGGTTTGGCATGTTGTAGTTATGTCTTCTCTTGTTTATGTTGCCATGGATGATACTTCTAGAAAAGACTATCTTTCTCAGCCCTCAAGTCCTTCCAGCCCTTTCTTTTGGACTAGCTACTGGCCAAAGACCTCTGAGAAGGTTTTTCACAGAAGAAACACCATGATAGTAGGTTTTGCCCTGCGCCCCCCCCCCCAGTTTATTAGACTAGGAAATGTAAGGGCTACATCTTCCCATAAGCCACCTTCACAAGGAGGAATCCCCACTGCATACCCAGAACTATTTCCCTGTGCTAGGAACCATGTACCTTTACCAGCTCGGCCAGACCAACATTTGTTGACTGCCTTTGCTTAGTCCTAGTCTCAGGTGAAGAAGGACACTGAAACAGAACAATGTTAGCCCTCACACTCGTGTGGCACAGGCAGGTGAAGCTCCATGAGCTCCAGGCCAGCCTGGTCTGCACAGTGAGCTCCAGGCCACCCACGGAACTAAAAGGGAAGAAGCACCAGTTACTGAGATGAGTGAGCTCCGGGGTTTCTCAGGTAAGATGGGGCTGAAGGGATGCCTGTGATCTACTTCTCAGAAACTCCAGCATGAATGGTCCTTTTGAAGCTGGTGACCTGTTGTTGAGAGTTTGTTTAAATGTTAAGCACCTTGAGGTGGGAGGAGGGGGCATGCATAGCGCCTTTCATAGAGCTAAGAAAGGACAGCCGTGCCACTTCCTGATGGCAGTGGGTGGTGTGTGCTGTGGGGCTAAGGGGCACAAAGGAAAGGAGACCTAGAGATTCATAGAATTCTTTGAAAAAAAATCCCATTTCTTTATTATAATTTTATTGCAACTTTCTCATGCCTCACCTTTCCCTGAACTCTGAAAGCATGATCATATCTGAAAGCATGATCTATCATATAATTAATAACCAAATAAATGTGTGGAAATTAATTCTGACACTATTCGTGGATGCCGATAGTTATTTTACAGGTCAAATTTTTATGTTTATATTAATTACACATAATGATAGGTTTCATCATAACATTTCAAACACATACATAGTATTTTTCTATGGTATTCACTCCCATTATCCTCTCTTGTCTCCTACTTGCTCTAACTAGTCCCCTTCCTCTTCTCAACTAGACCTTTTTCTAATTTCATGGTGTGTGTGTGTGTGTGTGTGTGTGTGTGTGTGTGTGTGTAAGTGTGTGTGTGAGAGAGAGAGAGGTCAACTACTTTTTGCATTACTAGACTATAGGGCACCCAGGGATATAGCCAAACATTACTCTAGTGTGTCTGTAAGACCACTTCTGGATGAAATTAACACATAAGTTTGTAGGCTGAGTAAAACAGATTGCCTTCCCTAATGTGCTGGGCCTCATCTAACCAGCTAAAGGGCTGAGTAAGAGAATTCTTTCTGCCCCACTGCCTTTGAGCTGGGACATCTATCTTTCCAGCCTTTAGACTCAAGCTGAAAAAACAAGCTCTTCCTGAGGATTAAGCTTGCCAATGTGCACACTGAAGTTATACCACTAGCAACGCTAGGGTTTCATTGTGCCAACTCCCACTACAGACTTCGCAGGTGAGAGGATTCCTTATAAGCAGTACCAGCCCCCCCTACACACACACACACACACACACACACACACACACACACACACACACACTCACTCTTGTTGGTTTTGTTTCTCCATAGAACCTTCATTAATACAAATGATTCTGCACCAAAGTTGTCCAGAGGATAAAGACATCTTAGCTTCTTCCCTCTTAGCCACTTACGCCTCCCCCAGAACCACAGCCCTTCCTTCTCACCTCACCTCCCAACAGGAACTCAAAGAGTGATCTAGGGTAGAAACTGCTGCAGATTGCAGAGGAAGTCAGCACACCACCACTACTGCAACTTTCAGTCAGGTGCATGTACAGCCAAGCCAATATTTTCACATGGCCTCTGGAAGTAGGGGCTTCAAGCAAAGAGTGAGAAGAGAAAAGTCTACCCTGAGCCTACTGACTGGTAGAGACGACAATGGCAGCTGGAGACCACCCTTCCCAGATGCCTCACTGACTTAGTCAAGAGCAAATGCAGATGGTTTTTGTTTGCAGGGCGTGGTGGTTTGAAGGAGAAATGTCTGCTATAAGCTCCTGGGTAGTTTGAATGAGAATGGCCCCCAAAGGCTCATATAGTTGAATGACTTGGTCCTCAGTTGGTGGAAGTGTTTGGGAAGGATTAGGGAGTGTGGCCTTGTTGGGGGAGGTGTGTCACTGGGGAGGGGCTTTGAGGTTTCAAAAGCCAACACCATTCCCAGTTAGCTCTCTCTTCTCTCTGCCCCCTACATTGAAGATAAGGACGTGAGCTCTCAGCAACTCCTCTGGCACCATGTTTGCCTGACTGGTGGCATGCTCCCAACCATGGTAGGCATGGACTATACTGCTGGAACTATAATCAAGTCTCCAATAAACTCTTCCATAAGGTGCCTTGGTCATGGTGTTCTGTCACAGCAGTAGAAAAGTAAATAAGACAGCTGTGTATTAGAACACTTCATCCCCAATTGTGGGCACCATTTGGGGAGGTTGCAGAACCTTTAAGAGGTAAAGCCTTCCTGGAAGAAGGTCACTGGAGGGGGCTTTGAGGTTTTACAGCTTTGTCCCACTTCCTGTTCATTCTCTCTGCTTCCTGGGTGTAGATGAAATGTGATCTTTCTGACTTCTGTTTTTACTGCCATACCCTTTTCACCATTGTGGACTCTCCCTCTGGAACTACACGCTAAAATAAACCCTCTCTTCCTTAAATTGCTTTGGATCAGGTACTTCATCATGGTCCAAAAAAAAAAAGATATACACAGCTGGGTGACTTGACCTGACATGTCATTTCATATCAAGTAAGGGCAAGCAGGAGGTCTGAAGTCAGAGTACTGGAGCAAATGGGGGTAAAACATTCAAATTGAAAAGCAAGGGCAATGTTGTCCTCACAAAAAAAGTCCACCAACACAGGGTAGAGCATGTTTCAGGAACTGCATACACCAGGGAAGGTCTGTGCAAGGCAGGGAGGGAATGAGAGAGCCACAAGGTGGATGCAAAGCAAGAGAGATGCTGGCAAAATTGTCCTGAGTAGAAAGTGGGCATAGGAAGCTTTCAAGTGGTCTCACTGTGAAAAATCTCAATGTAAAATCCTGGAAAAAGAAAACTCAGAGCAAATGCTTATGTTCACAGAACCTCAGATCAAAACTCTTGCTTCCTAGAATGACATGGCTTTCCACAGGTTATATTTGATTAGTTAGGCAAAGCCTGGCTCCAGACTGCAGCACCCTCTTCAATGCCAGCCAACACACGCTTTTTCCATGACTGTAGCAACCTTCAATCTACAACACTAAGGGTAGGAGGAGGCTTCTTCTATTTTTACCTAAGTGCATGTGTGTCTGTGTCTCTGTGGCTGTGTGTCTGTCTGTGGCTGTGTGGCTGTGTGTCTGTGTCTCTGTGTCTGTGTGTCTGTGGCTGTGGCTGTGTATCTGTGTCTCTGTGGCTGTGTGTCTGTCTGTCTGTGTCTGTGTGCCTGTCTGTGTCTGTGTGTCTGTGTGGCTGTGGCTGTGTGTCTGTGTCTCTGTGGCTGTGTGGCTGTGTCTCTGTGGCTGTGTGTCTGTGTCTCTGTGGCTGTCTGTGTCTGTGTGTCTGTGTCTGTAGCTGTGTGTCTGTCTGTCTGTCTGTGTGGCTGTGGCTGTGGCTGTGTGTCTGTGTCTGTCTGTCTGTCTGTCTATGTGTCTATGTGGCTGTGGCTGTGGCTGTGTCTCTGTGTCTATGTCTGTGTCTCTGTGTCTGTCTGTCTGTCTGTCTGTCTGTGTATGCTTCCTATGTGGCTGTCCACACATGCAGAGGCCATAGAAGGGGCTGCATCCCCTAGAAGTAGAGTTGCAGGTGTTCCCAGGCACCCAGCATGGGTTCAGGGAACCAAACTCAGGTGGTGGGAAGAGCAGCAGGGGTTCTCACTGCCAATCAACCTCTCCACCCTGCTGCTTCCTGGTGTGTGCTCCAGTTGTCCCTTATTTGTGTTACTCTTGATTCACATCTTCTGGCATACAGCATCTACCGATTAACTCAAGGAAAGCAAAGTGGAAGGTGTCCAACCTTTTGTCCCAAGCACAGTTGGAAATGCCCTCTATAATGTCCCAGACCAATAGAAAGTTTAAATAGAACCCTCCTCACCACATAGAAAATATAAAAATGGCAACAAAAGCCAGCTTAAACTGTGTTTTTAGCACCTAAGAAGAAGAGCAAATATTTTAGACTTAAAAAAATATATATACAGGGCTAGAGAGTTGTCTCAGTGGTTAAAAGGATGGGGGCTGAAGAGGTGGCTCAGTGGTTAGGAGCACAGGAATCAGAGAGGTGGCTCAGTGGTTAGGAGCACAGGAAATAGAAAGGTGGCTGGGAGCACTGACTGAGAGGAAGAATGACCACCACTCGAGGATTCTTCTCAGATCACACTTTATTGGAGCGCCTCTTGATTAAGGGAGAGCGGGATGTGAGGGGCCCCGAGGACTAAAATGCAGCTGCTTATATAGGGAATCAGGCAAACGTGCCGTACTGTGATTGGGTCCCGCCAGAATGCAAGCACGGGGAGCCACGGGATAGGCTGAGGACATAAGGTCGATTACCATACCCGTGCATGCAGAGGTCACAGGACACGTAGTCCCGAGAGCATAGCCATATATGGAGTTGTTTACAAGTAGGCTACCAGGAGGCCAGCGCCATCTTTGAATGGCGGCTCCCTACAAGGAGAACCTGGGTTCAGTTTCCAGCACCCACATGTTTGTTCACAGCCATCATTACCTCCAGTTCCAAGGGATCCAATGCCCTCTTCTAATTTCTATGGGTATAAGTTACACATGTGCACAGACATACATGCAGTAAGAGAGAGAGAGAGAGAGAGAGAGAGAGAGAGAGAGAGAGAGAGAGAGAGAGAGAGAGAGAGAATATAGCAGTAAAACACATAAAGCAAAATAAATAAATCTAAAAAAAATAAAGAATCTAGCCAGCCTGTAAATCCCATCACAAAAGCTGTTATAAAGAGGAATTAGACACACTATGTCATAACTGAGATCCTCTCTACAAAAGTCTCCATAAAGAAGAACCAGACATAACTGTGAAATAATCTTGCATGACAGTTAAATTATAAAATTAGTACTTAGAACTAAAATTAAATGTCATCAAGGTTACCCATGAAAGTCCCTTAGAAAACTGTATCTCTCAATTAGGTCCAACAAATCCAGATTTGCCTCCAATGGGGAGCTGGGGAACAACCAACTATGGGTTTGATGAAGCCCAGGCTCTAGCTTTGGCTTAAAGGCTGTATGGTGGGCTGAGGATGGATCTCAGAGGTAGAATACTTGTCTAGTATGCATGGCACAAAGGCCAACTCAATCCCCAGCACCATAAAATTAAGTAATTAAATGAACAGTTATGGTGTGCCTATACTCCCAGCTATTTGAAGACTGTAGCATGGGAACCACTTGAGCCCTGTAGTTCAGAGTTCAGCCTTTACAATACAGCAAGAGTCTGTCTCTAAGAATGAATGGAGACTAGTGGTAACAGCAGTAATTTGTATCAAAAAATATTGGGATCATACTTTGTGTCATGGGTAACATTCATATTCAGAGGAACACAAGAGAACTGAGTTCTCTTGCAATCTTTGGCAAATACTCACCAACAGAAATGCAAACAGGATTAAGTTTAATTGCAATTTTTTACTTTTTTTTTGTTTGTTTGTTTGCTTGTTTTGTTTTTAGAGACAGGGCTTCTCCATGTAGTTTTGGTGCCTGTCCTGGATCTCGATCTGTAAACCAGGCTGGCCTTGAACTCACAGAGATCTGCCTGACTCTGCCTCCCAAGTGCTGGGATTAAAGGCATGCACCACTGCCATCCAGCTATAATTTTCATTTTTTTATAGCTAAATATATATATTTTACGGAATCGGACTCAGTTCTCAAGTGGGAAAAAAGTGGTGACTGTAACCCTGGAATTGATATCCACGTATCACTCACTCAAAAACCATTTGGATGCTTGGCTCCATCAGCAAATATATTCAGCTTAAAATACAAAGAAACAGTCATCGTCATCGTCGTCGTCCCCTTAGGTATTCAGAAACACCCTAAAGGTAGAGAGCAGAGAAGCTGCCTCCAAGAGTAGACCATTCCACAGAAGAAATTAACTGATGACTGTTTCTCTGTGATGTAATAGATAGTTTGGGCCACATGAAGAGCGGAAATAACCATTAAGACAGACAGGACCCATAGTTGGAAACATCCAGAAATAAGAAGGGGACGTTTCCCAGTTGTAGAGAAAACGGCTCATCCAGGGATGCAGGGTACAAGGATGTGGTGGGTTCAGAGGGCGGGCTTAGTGTGTCAGCATACAAAGCCTCTAGAGACTCACTCACTCTTCCAGAAAGCCCGCTGGCCACCTACAGCCGTCATCTCTCCCGCAGCAGCAGGATGGTCCATGATAGAGGTCTGCTCAGCAGCAGTCTCCACAGCCTCCCGCTGCTTGTCAGCACAGCGCAGCCAAGTGATCCACAAATGAGCCCGGGTGAGAGACTAGGCAACAGCGGAGCACTGTCAATGAACAAGAACCGGGGTGAAAAACGACAGTCTGGAAAGTAACTACAGCCGGAGACTGCAGCCAGATGGGAAGAGCACGAGCCGCTCCCCTGCTGAAGCAGTCCGTCCGTCTGTGTTTTCAACAGACTGATCATCGCGAGCATTTCTCATGGGAGACTGTCATAAAGGGAAGTCTCAGTCCTCAGTGGGAGAAGCCAGCATGGGCTTTGGAAGGCCGTGCCATTTATCCACCATCCTGCGGTGAGAGGCTCCTGGTCCTGGGGCCTGAGAAAAGGAGAACTCAGGCCCAGCTGGAGGTTAGGATAATTGCTTCAGATTATGGTCAGCTTCCAAAAATCAAAGCAAGGATCGAGTTCATGTTGTGTTTAGTGGGAAAATAATCCTTCGTTTTACTGTGGATTCCTGGAGGGACATTTTTAAAACAGAAATTTGAGAACACTTGAATTATTCACCAGAGGAAAAAATAAAAGGGAGACCAATGCGGGCAAATTATAGCATTACAAAAGATTTCCAAGTTTAGGAATGGAGGACAAGGACCCAAGACCCTATAGAATCAACGTGAGGCAAGGGCTGGACAGAATGAGACAGAGGGATGGTCCATTTTATCATCTTCTCCATTTCTCCAGAAGACCTTATTCTCCATGTAGCTAAGCAAATGAAAACAGGGTTGCTCCAAAGCCACAAAACTCATTTTCCCTTATTCAAGCCAATATGTGACCACCTGGGATACTGAAGACTTGAGAAGTGAGAAAACAAGATGATACGCCGTAAGATAGAGACTGGTCTAATAAAAACTTTAAGACTCTGAAGAAATATTTTGGAAAATGGAAAAAAAAATCCTATGCTCGTGAATTGGTAGGATCGATATAGTGAAAATAGCCATCCTACCAAAATCTACAGATTCAGCACAATCCCCATCAAAATTCCAACACAATTCTTCACAGAACTTGAAAGGACAATTTTTAGCTTTTTATGGAAATGCCAAACACCCAGCATAGCTAAAAAAACAATCCTGAATAATTAAAGAACTGATGAACTATCAGTATACCAAGTTTCAAGTTATACTACAGAGCTATAATGATTTAAAAAAAAAAGAGCTTGGTATTGACATCAAAACAGACATGTTAACCAGTGGGATCTAACTGAAGACACAGATATAGTCCACACACCTACGGACACCTGATTTTTGATAAAAAGCCAAATATCCCCTAGGAAAAAGACGGCATCTTCAACAAACGGTGCTGGTCAAACTGGATAACTGCATGTAGAAGAATCCAAATACATCTACATTTATCACCCTGCACAAAACTCAACTCCAAATGGATCAAGGGCCTCAATATAAAGCCAGATACACTGGATCTCATAGAAAAGAAAGTGGGAGGTGGTCTTGAACACATTGGCACAAGAAAAGGCTTTCTAAACAGAACACATAAACACAGGCACTAAGACCAACAATTAATAAATGGAACTTCGTGAAACTGAAAATCTCAATGGCAAAAGATGCCATCATTCAGACAAAGTGGCAGAATGGGAAAATACTTTTGCCAACTATACATCTGATAGAGGGCTAATATCTAAAACATATAAAGAACAATAACAACAACAAAAAAACCTTGAACATCAAGAAAACAAACAACTCAATTTTAAAATGGTGTACAGAACTAAACAGACTTCTCAAAAGATGAGAAATATTCATTTCATTCTCAATTAAAGAAATATTCAACAAATTGAGTGGTGGTTGGGCAAGCCTTTAATCCCAGCACTCAGGAGGCAGAGACAGACAAATCTTTAAGTTCAAGGCCAACCTGTTCTACAGAACAAGTTCTGGGATACACAAAGAAATTCTGTCTCAAAAAAAAAAAAATGAAGAAGAGAAGGAGGAGAAGGAAGAGGAGGGAGAGGGAGAAGGAGAGAAGGAGGAATGTTCAGCATCTTTAGTCATCAGGGAAATGAAAATCAAAACTATTTTGAGATTTCATCTTTCACCAGTGAGAATGACAATAAAACAAATGACAATTCATGATGGTGAAGATGTGGGGGAAGGGGACCTCACCCATTGCTCGTGGGTCTGTGTAGCACAAATTGTTAGACGGTCTTATTAATAAAAACAAACCTGAAGCCAGGTATTGGGATGAACGCTGGAAGATCAGAGAAGCAGAACAAGCCACAGCCACCCCACATTGCCAATTCCTCAGCTGATCATGTTTCCTCAGACTGGAAGCCTCTGAGTCCTCATCCAAATGGATCTCAGCTGAACTGCAGGTAAAAGCCTAAAAGCTTAACCAGCTCTAGTTCCTGGTTTTCACACCTTATATATCTTTCTGCTTTCTGCCATCACTTCCTGGGATTAAAAGCGTGAGTCACCATGCCTGGCTGTTTCCAGTGTGGCTTTGAACTCAGAGATCCAGATGGATCTCTGCCTCCCAAGTAATAGGACTAAAGGTGTGTGTGCCACTGTTTTCTGGCCTCTGTATCTAGTGGCTGTTCTGTTCTCTGACCCCAGATAAGTTTATTAGGGTGCACAATATTTTGGGGAACACAATATAACCACAGGAGTGCAAACTTGTACAGTTACTATGGAAATCAGAATGGTAGTCCCTCCAGAAGCTTGGAATTGATCTACCTCAAGATCCAGCTATACCACTCTTGGGCATGTACCCAAAGGACTCTACACCCTACTATAGAGACACTTGTTCATCCATGCTCATGGCTTCTCTATTAATGATATCCAGAAATTGTAGCCACCATAGATGTCTATCCACCAAGGAATAGATAATGAAAAAGTGGTACATTTACCCAGTAGAATATAATTCACTGAGTCTACCAGGTTGATCGCAGTCCTCGGGGGAGGCTTTGCCCTGGAGGAGGTGGGAATGGGGGGTGGGCTAGGAGGAAAGGGAGAGGGTGGGAGGGGGGAGAACAGGGGAACCCGTGGCTGATATGTAGAACTGAATAGTATTGTAAAATAAAATAAAAGGGAAAAAAGGATATAATTCAGCTGTTAAGAAAAATGAAATTATGAACTTTGCAGGTAAATGGATGAAATAGAATAAAATAATCCTGATTGAGGTAACCCAGACCCAAACAGACAAATGTTGTATATTTCTCTTATGTGAATATTAGTTTTTAAGCATCTGATGTGCATGCTCCAATATGTATAACCATAGAAGTTAGGTATCCAGTAATGGACTAGGGTGAGGAGAGGATATCCCAGGAAGGGAAAGTTAATAGATAGTAATGGAGAAATGATGTGGGGGAGAGACTGGAGCAGGAAGATTAAATGGGGAGGGGTGGAAGAGAGGGATGAGGGAGGAATGTGGGGAGAGACATTAACACTAAGGGGCTATATGGAAACCTATTACCGTAGAGGCTTCTATACAAAAGAAATCTAAATGGAGTCACCAAATAATGGGGAGACAATGTTCTGACTAGACATGTCTTACTACCATGTGAAACCTCCAGTGTCAGAAGTGGGTTACATCTAATTGAGCTGTTGGCCAAAGGGAACCATGGAAACCCCAAAACAGCCCAGGCTATTGCCAAAGCTGTTGACTCTTCTCCACAACCTAATGGTAAGGCTCCATTGCTGAAGACGGTACTTATATATGTCATCAAACATGGAGAAGTCAAACTGGTATCTAACTAGAGGTTTCACCCCTACTGACTAGTGTTCATGGAACTGGAAGGTACTCTGCACGCTATCAGAGAAGGAAGGTAAATATTAGCCCATCTACAGAACCTTCAGTCTACAACAGTCACCAGCCTGCGAGATATTTTGTACAATAGTGGCCCAAATGTTGTGGAGTAATCAACCACTATTTGTTCGGATTTAAGGCTCACTCCATAAGATGGAACCCATGCCTGACACTGCCCAAGTGGCCAAGAACCTGAGACTGGACAGGCCATGGACCTAGAGGAAAAGTAAATCAATACTATTGTTCTGCTAAAGGAACATAGCAATAAAATGACTCCTAAGGATATTCTGATTCATCCATAGATCAGTGCCTTGCTCTACCATCATCAGAGATGCTTTCTCCTGAAGTAGATGGGAACTAACACAGAGACCCACACCAGGACCATGTGCAGAAAGTGGGAGATTTTGAAACATTCAGTCTTAAGTAGGAGGTCTTCATCAAAGCTCCAAATCAGGGATCGGGGAGCTACACAGAAAAGGAGACAGAAAGATTCTTAAGCCAGAGGGGATGGAGGACTGGAAAGAAATAGTGTCTTCATGGCACAAGAGGGCTGAGACACATGTGAACTCACAGAAACTATGGCAGCATGCACAGGTTCAAGCTAGGCTGGGTTCCAGCACTGAGAGAAGGAGGTGGAACAGGCTCCTGTCCCTAACAAAAAAGCTATCTGTAATTGACAACCACTTGCAACGGAACAATTAGTTTTCTCCAAGGGAGTTTCAGTGAGTATATCAACTACACTTAAGAGCCCACTCCATGCCCAGTAGTGGATGTTTTGTTTTGTTGGTTTGGGGGTTGGTTGATTTCTCCCTCTCTCTCTCTCTCTCTGGAAGTCGAAGTAGATTTTTTGTTTCATATTGCTTTGTTTGGGCAATTTTTTTGTCTTACTGGTCTTTGCTTGTATGTTATGATTTCCAATTTTGTGTTTTTGTGGCATGTGCGCGCGCGCAAGCGTGCATGTTTCTTGTGTTTTGTTTCTTTGTTTGTTTTGTTAGCCTATTTTCTAAAGAAGTAAAGAAAGAAAGTGTGTGGAGTTGGGTGGGTGAGGAGATGGACAAAACTGGGAGGAGTGGGTGAGGGGAAGCCATGATCAGAATATATTGTATGAAAACAATTTTTCAATAAAATATTTAAAATAAAAAGATCCAACCGGTCCTTTCTGAAAGCTATCCTCAAACTTAGTCTTGGTTGCTGACTTTCCTTTACACAGTGTATTGATTTATCTTCCTTTTCTATAATGCCTAAAAGGAAGTACAATAGTCTCTGGCTTTCCTTAACACTGTGTATTGGTCCACCTTTCTTTTCATAATACCTAAAAGCAAGTACAACGGTGAATATAACAAGTGAGCACTGTCATACCACTGTGCCTATATGAAAAAAATGTTGTGAGTAGGTGGACAACCAGAAGCACCCAGACTCAGGGAAAGCCTCTCTAGAGTAAGAAAACACAAACACTGATTCACATGGGGTACTGTTTGCAAAGTGGCTCCTGCTTCAGTAGTCATCTCTTCTAGCAGAGGAGAAGGATTTGAGCTAGCCTAAGAGCCTGAGGTATGAGGTGAGAGGAATGAACTTTGGCATAAAGGACCACAGCCTCCCACCCCTCATATGGAGCTTTCCAGTAAATGGCAGGTGCAGCATAATGCAAGAAACTTCAAATCAGAAAGCAGTGAGGATTTGCCCGGTCAGAAGTGTCCAGGGCATTCTAGATGTACGCCCAAGGCACCAAGGTCTGACCTCTACCTCCACCCCACCACATAGAGTTCTTCCCCACTAGCCCACCTTTTCATGGAAGGTAAGGACAGACAATAGGGTAGCTATTGCCTCCCAGGAGTCTACAACACTAGACTACACTCTGTGGGCAAAGGAGCAAAGTTCCTGACAGATGAACTTGGATATCGAAGACCTGCTTCTCCATCTTCCTCTATGTGGAGGATCACCAGAGCTACAGGCCAAACTCATATCCGATGTAAATGTTGCCAGCTCCTGATGTCTGAAGGAATTGTGCAGTGTCAGATACCAATTTCTGAGAGATCCCACGTGACCTCTGACTAAGACAGTACTAATGAATATAGCACTGTACATGGATAAACACAGCAACTTTGCACCAAGCAGCCCGGTGTTTACCTGGAAAAATCTATGTCCTCAGGAAGGCATACTGGATTGATCCACATGGCTGGTGGGCTCCATCTTCACAAGCCTGCAGTCTCCCACCCCACTGACTGGAAGGCAGGCTTCCTAAGAGTCGGGTGGCAGTAGAGTTACACCATTTGTATTTATTCCTGCAGCCAAACAAATATCTACTTAGCTGATGAAGTATGATAATAAAAAGAGAGACTTCTTCAAAATGCAATAAAAATTCTTTCAAAGAACCATTATACACGAGTTGCTAAAAAAAATCTGCTGTTAAATTGAGTGTGGGAATAACCACTATTGTTGGCAGAAAATAACTAAATGTACAACGAAGCCACACTTGCTGTTTCACAAGTGTCTGTAAGATCTTGCTCTTGTTTAAGGAAACTGAAACCATCAGGCCTGGTAGTACATGTTGTAACCCCAACACTCAGGAGGTGGAGGCAGGAGGACCAAGAGTTCAAGGCCATTCTGGGCTACTTAATGAATTCAAGGGCAACCTGAGAGACATGAGACTCTGTCTCTAAAAACAAACTGAAACCAGAAATCACTGGTGGTTCATTATGAGCAATACATATTTGCACATGCAACACATAAACACACACACACACACACACACACACACACACACACACAAAAGAAGGAAAAACTACAAACATCCTGACCATTGGTTTATCATCATTTATTCAGCCATTAATAAACACCTATGAAGAGCTCCCTATAGACCCAGACACAGAATCAGAATGCCAGGAATACAAAGGGCAAAAAATCTGTATCACACCTTGGTAAAGTGTAGGGTCTCCGGGGACAGTGGGGCAGATGTCTAGGACACTGCTTTTTTCCAGCTTCCTTTCCCCCAGGGCAAAGACACACGAAGTGTTGACCTTAATCTGTAGACAGATTTGACTATGTCAGCAGCTGACTATAGAGTAGATTTTTACATCCAACTGTTATTGCTTTGGATTGAAAAATAGCATTTGCTAGAATTCAGTAAGAATTAGCTGTGTGAAGAAAAATAGGTGATAGCAATTAACAAAAAAATAAATAAATAAATAAATAAAATGAACGCTTAAGTTCCAAATAAGTTTGAAGTGCCTCTACTGAAAGGCATGAAAGCTAGTACATAGCATGGAGGTACACCACATTAATCACAGCACTTGGGAGACAGAGGCAGGTGGATGTCTCTGAGTTCCAGGCCAGCCTTGTCTACACATGGAGTCCTACGACAGCCAGGACTACATAATGAGTCCTTATTAAAGAAAGAAAGAAAGAAAGAAAGAAAGAAAGAAAGAAAGAAAGAAAGAAAGAAAGAAAGGAAGGAAGGAAGGAAGGAAGGAAGGAAGGAAGGAAGGAAGGAAGGAAGGAAGGAAGGAAGGAAGGAAGGAAGGAAGGAAGGAAGGGGAAGGAGAGGAAAGAGAAGAAAGAAAAGGTAGACCACAATGGGCAAACTCCTCAGTCCTCAGCTGAAACTCTCTCAGCTTTTAAAGTATTTTAGTCCAGCATGTTAATAATGAAAATTAAATTAGTCTAAGAGCTAATTATTTTATGAATGTATCCTGTTCTCCCCAGGTATCACATCAAGTCCTTAAGTATAATAACTGTTCTTAATGAGGAGAGGAAATACACAAATCACATTATGTTGTTGCATGAAAAATAGCTTTTTAAACCCAGAATAATAAAATAAAAACTTTTAAGCAATTATATTTTGCTTTCACACCCTCTGAGCCTAGAGAAGGTCTCAGTAAATATTTACCTAATATACCATAAACCAATTAAGCATGTGCCTTGAATCCCCTGCCAGCGTGGGAAGACTGTGGACATAGCCAAATTATAATTAATTATGGCACCATTGGTTTGTAACAAGGGATTTCTTCATTTTTTTTATTGTTTTTAACATTCGAAGCTCTACCTCTGTATTGTATTTTTATATTTCCATAATGACACCTGCTGGTAGCAGAGGAGTGGACAGAGTACAGCAGTGATGCTCAACTGGAGCATCGCACAGGTGACACTCCTCCCGCGTGAGCAAAGAGCACATCTCAGTGGCCCCAGAGACCCAAGCGCCAAGGGCTGCTAAAACCAGGTGCTGCCCCAACGCTGTTTTCCAGCCCGAAAAATGTGTCCTGTGACCCTCCATCCAAAGCAAAGCTGATACAAAGAGGGTGTGTGTGACTCAGGACTTCAAAAATCATCAGTTCATGCACGGGCTTATTTCACTCCACTTGCAAGTTGGCACTCAAAAGCACAGCAAGTTAAGCAATTACCTTTCTTTTAAATTCTTCCCCTCTTCTTTTATAGAATGAAGTGCTTCATCAAGGCTGAAGTGGCCCAAAGCACAATGAATGGGGTATTTGCCTCATTGGAAACCTCCGGTCACCTCATCCTTGGGAAGAAGGAAAGAGATGCAGCAAGACGATTCATCTTGGAAATGCTGCTGTGTGCCCTGCCGTGCCAGCCACCCCATACTGTAAGCTTGAAGATGGGCAGCATCCAGCCTGCCTTGCATCCTCAGGTGCCCACAGGCTGGTAGACAGGAAGTGCCACTGAGTATGTCTAGTCACACAAGTGGATGTGAGGGGGTCACATGTGTGCCCAGAACAAGGTGAGGAAACCTTGCCTAGAGATCAAGATGTTGACCAGATTGAGTGGGCTTACTTGACAACACTTAGGTATGTTAATTTAACCAAACAGGAGTCAGGAAAAGTCACCAAATAAGCTATCTGCACATGGGTTTCTTAAACGGTTAATGGGTAATGTATCATTTATTAGGACATTATACAGACATTTTCTTGTTTAACCAGCAATCACTTCTCAATAAAATCAGTCATGTGTGCCAGAGATGGGGACAGAAGCAGTCTCAGTACATTTTTTTCCCAGTGCCTACAAGTTAGAGAACACACAGACCTTCAGTCAGCTAGCTGATCATCCACTTGTAGTTTTTTGGGGTTTGTTTTATTTCTGTTTCTTTCTTTTTTTTTTTTGTCTTTGTGTATATGTGAACTTCTTAAACATCCCTAAACTTTCTTTGCCTTGATTTCTTTCACACAGACAAGGAATGGCTCACAGGCAAAGTGGAATTTTCTGATTCCCCATTTCAAATATATTTCCCTTCCCCCAGAACAGTGGGGCGAGAGACGGAATTATTGTGGGTATTAATCAGAAGCTGCAATTTGCTTTCAACAAGGAAAATCCTTTGGGCACTTTAAAAGGCTCTCTTTTTACTCCCACTGACTGTAGATAATAAATCAATTCAACAGATGCGACAAACAGCCACTGTGCCAACGCTGGCCGACACTGTGGGCAAATCTCAGGAGTCTCCTCAAAGAATCAAGCTCATGGTCTAGTATCAGACTTGTCCTGCCCACAAGTCACCACAGCTGATGTGGCATTCCCATGCCATCCCCACCTCACTGAGGCCACCTCTATTTGCATGGGACAGAGACATGCGTGGCAGAAAGAATGTGCTGTTTTGGGGTCCCGTGGCACATCCAGACACCCTACAATAAACCATATTTCTCCGATTCCTGCTCTTCGTGGAAATCCATAATCTGCTTGGGCTTCGTTCATAATCTGCTTGGATGGAAGGATGAAGCTGTATGTAAAACCCAGTGTGATTCAGAGTGAGGGACTCCGCGGGCCGTGTCAAGTGAGTGTACGAACTCACAGAGGACATTCTGATCTGGAATCCACACAGCAGCTGCGAGCACTCCTTTGTTTGTCTTCCAGCCAGGGAGAACACTACAGTGATGCGTTTTCATCTATTTAAAGACAAGAATCTCAGGGGAAGCCCCAACTCTTCTAGTACTCATATCAAAATTCATTTTGAAAACATAAATATTTCCTTGTCTGGGTCTCTGACCTAAAATAAGCTTTGTAAACCAGCAGAGCCAGGCCAAGGAAAGTAATATTGAGCACCTATCACGGATCAAGAATTACAGTGATGATGCTCCTTTAAACCTCAAAACAGTATGTAAATTATCATCATGAAAACTCTACAGCTGAAGGAACAAAAGTTCATGGAGGCCAAGGAGCTTGCTGATGCCATGCAGCTCATAAATGGTAGAATTGAGGT
This sequence comes from Peromyscus maniculatus bairdii, assembly GCF_049852395.1. Lineage (NCBI taxonomy): Eukaryota > Metazoa > Chordata > Mammalia > Rodentia > Cricetidae > Peromyscus > Peromyscus maniculatus. The sequence continues at coordinate 59,697,739 of NC_134860.1, read as the reverse complement.
CTCTCTTCTAACAGCAGGCCGCCCCCTCACTGCACAGGGCTGTACAATTGCTGCTGTTGGAGATGTGTGTAAATGTGGAGTGTGGCTTTCTGTAGCCTAAGCTTGCATATACTGTTGTGTCACTTTTTGTGTGTGTATGCTCACGTGAGCATGTTTGTACATGTATGTGTGCAAGTGTGCATGCTTATGTGTGTGGAAGCAAAAAGTCAATGTCAGGTGTTTTCCTCAATCACTCCTAAGGGTGTATCTCATACACACACTTGTAAAGGGCCATTATGTAGCCAAATTAGCAGTGCTACTACCCCACGCACGGCCTTTAAGAGACTCTAGGCTGGCAAGTCATTGTGTCCCACCCCTTGTAAACTCAACAAAACTTAAATACCTGTTCTTCTAGGAAGGCAAATTGGTTTTTATCAAGGATGGGATAAAGTAAATATGACCTTTCACAAAAAAAAAAGAACTCAATCCTTTTATTATACTGGATATTACCCATAGAGTTGATTATTCAAAGGAAAATGTCCATTCGTTTCATCTCCAAGGGACATTAAAATTGACTCAGGTAATTGTAGAGCTTCATTTATTTGCCATCTATAAATAATTACTTCTCTCCCCTCCTTATGCTACCTGATCTGGGTGGGATGGACTGAGGTACCTGTAAATGCCTCACTTTCCAGATGTGGGTACCCTGTCTTAGTTAGGGTTTCTATTGCTGTGAAGAGACACCATGACCATGGCAACTCATAAAGAAAACATTTAATTGGGGTGGCTCACTTGTGACTTCAGAGGTTTAGTCCGTTATCATCATGACAGAGAGCATGGTGGCAGGCAGGCAGATGTGGTGCTGGAGTAACTGTAAATCCTACATCTTGCAGGCAACAGGAAGTCAACTGAGATACTGAGAAGTACCCTGAGCATACGCAACCTCAAAGCCCACCCTCATAATGACACACTTCCTCCAACAAGGCCATACCCACTCCAACAAAGCCACACCTCCTAATAGTGCCACTCCCCATGAGATTATGGGGGCCAGTTACATTCAAACTACCACATACCCTCCAAACGAATCCTACAATCTTGCTGCTTCAGGAAGAAGTGTCACCCAATACCTAGACCCAAACACAGTCTACAGGCTCTAACAACATTCTGTCCAGGCTAGCACATGCCAGGGACTCCTCCATGCTTCATGCAGGCTCTTTGGAAGCCAACACTATTATCTATATTGCAGTGATTAGGAATCTGAGGCTTAGAGATATTAAGCTGTTTCCTTCCTAATCCTATAGCTGTGCAGGGGCAGCAGAGAGCATGTGAAGCACACCACAATGAACACAGGAGACAACAGACCTCATGTTCAGCTCCTGGCTGTGCATGGAATAGCAGTGTGACCTGAGACAGTTGTCTGCACCCTTTCCTTCTCACTGGACAGGGAAAGCAGCAGCACCCACTTCAGAAGCTTCCAGGGCTTACGTGGGCTGTAGATACTAATGAATGGCTCAGCAGTTTTCATTATTTTCCCTTCCATTCATGCTCCTTGGAGGTAGAGGCTACCTCTTTTTTCTTACCTTTTTTTAAAGATTCATTTATTTTATCTCTGTTTTTAGGTGCAGAAATGCTTGTATGCATGTATAAATTTACACTGTGTGCATACCTGGTGCTCACAGAGCCCAGAAGATGGTGTCAGGTCCCCTGGAACTGGAGCTACAGATGATTGTGAGCCACTATGTGGGTGCTGGGAACCAAACTCAGATCCTCTGCAAGAGCAATAAGTGTCCTTAACTTGCTTCTTAACCCATTCTGCTTTGGCTTGTTCAAAATGAAAGAGTGGGTGGTGTACAAAGAACTGTGGACCCTGTAAGAAAGAATGTAGGGACGGTAGATGGGAGGACAAAACAGATATACTTCTAGAAGACGGGAGGAGGAGAATCAGGAAAGAATCAGGGATGAGTCACGAACACAGTGAAAGAAAGAGGAATGAGGAAATATGGCATCCATGTCTGGCTCTCCTTACTCCCTGCCTGGTACAGCCTCTTAACTGAATTTCATTTGAAAAAACTGAAATCCACATGAGCCTTTGGACAGCTGAAGAGATGGCTCAGCAGTAAAGAGGGCATACTACTCTTTCAGAGGACCCAAGTTTGAGTCCCAGCACCCACATCAGGCAGCCCATCATCACTCGTAACTTCAGCTTCAGGGGACCCAACACCCTCTTCTGGCCTCTGCAGGTACTGCACTCACATGTGTGTGCACTCACATGCGTGTGCATATACATTAATATCATAATAAACTTTTAAAAAGATGAACCTCTGAGCCTTGGCCAAAAGAGTCCCCACCAACACCAGAGTCTTTGGGTGAACTGAAGGTAAGTGCTATAGTGGATGATATTCCATCACAATGGGCTTCAGTCACCTTCATTTCTAAAAAACAATTTTCCTATCTGTATCCAGATTTCCACAGACACTGGTTGTACAAAGCAGTATTGCGTAAACAAGGAGTGAAAGACAAACCAGCTCCCCTTGTTTTCCATAACCCCTTTTCATGAGGCTTTGGTGTCATTGACCACCAGAGAAAGAACAACAGACTACAGAAATTCTAAAACATCCCACAGCTCTTTTCTTCCCCCAAACTACTAAAGCACACATATTATATACTGCTGTTCTCATTATTTAACAGTTCTAAGGGTGCACTGTCTTCCCCACTAGATTTCTTGAGAATAAAATCCAATCATCCCTTAGTGGAAGGTAGGTCCCAGAAGACCTGTCAACACCATAATCCTCATACCCTTCTACATAATAATGTATTTTCATAGAAACTCTGCACAGGATCGTACACACTTTAAATCACCTCTAGACCATGTATAGTAGTTGTTATACTGCATTGTTAGGTAACAATTCCAAAAAAGAATCTGTATAGGTCAGTGTAGGTGTATCTCTCCTTTTCAAATATCTGTATTGGTTGAACCCAGGGATATAGAACTTATGGAAATGAGGGACGTCAACTAGTTTGTATCCCTAAAGTCACAGATAGTTTACAAAACAGAGCAAAGATTCAAGAAAGATTCACTACTCTAATGTGATCTGATGTTCTCCTATCTTGCCAACTTATTTTCATTTTTAAATGTATCTTTACTTGGCTGGGCATGTAACTCAATGGAGAGAACCCATCTGGCCTGTACAGGGCTCCATCTCCAACATTAAAAATAAAATAAGATCATCTTTATTACTCCTCCCAAAACTCTTCCATGAGGGAAGCTGAGGATGACCCACAGCTAAGATGTCAAGAGCAATTTCAATAAACCCATGAGCTCTACTTCCTTATCTGAAAATCTAATCCACATACCAAAAAAATAAAAAAGTTGCTACCCCATGATGTGATAATAGTTCATCACGTTGCCATGTAAACACTACAGAGCCAGTACATCAATAAATCTGCTGGAAATACTGATCCAGTTCTAAAAATATCACTTCCTTTTCAAGTCATAAATTTCCTAGTTGATGCAAAGACATAAGGAAAAGGCCTGAAGCTGGTCAAGGCGGCTGAGACTCGGGACTATTCACTCGCTGAACTCCTGAGATCTTCTCCCACGTGTAAAACTGAATCTGAGCTTGGCTTTTGAATTCTCTTAGCCCTTGAGTGCCTTAGGCAGGGTCCAACAAGAGGATGAAGATTTGTTATGACACTTTACCCCCTTTCCCAGGCTGTGCCTTTTTAATTACCCAGGAAAAGCTACCATGAAGACTGAATTCCAACTCAGTCTATGAAATATATCACATATATCTTCAATGACCCTTGAGACCTCTTTAAGGGAGTTATTCCCACTGTTTCTATCATTTCGGTCCCAATAAAAAGACTTTATTCTGGGATATTTATGCGGGGTCACCCTGCTGAAGTTCCATGCTTTGTAGCTACAGCCATATTCTCAGGACCATCTTTCCTCCTGCTGATTTCACTGTTACCACTTGCAGGAGTCTCAGAGAACTGCTTAGCAAGCCAGGCACATATGCTGGGCTCTACAGGAACATGCTAGAATGGTAGCAGCAGTGGAAATGGTGTTTCCTGCTGTTCTTCCTACTCCTCATGGTAGAATCACACCAAGGAAGACATTTCAGAGCTTGACTCTAATAGCTAGAAAAAAGATTCTGGAATCAGAGTGCCTGCTGCCCGTCCTACCTACTCTGCACTGCTTTAGCCTACTATTTCCCTGGAGCTTTTCTAGACCCATTTCAACAAACCAATTTCACCAATATAAAACATAAGGGCTAGGGAGCTCAATAGGTAAACTGCTCGCCTTGTAAGCATGAGGACATGAGTTCAATCCTCAGAACCCACTTTAAAACAAACGAAAGGAATGAAGGAAGGGAGGGAGGGAAGGAGGGAGGGAGGGAGGGAGGGAGGAAAGGGAGGGAGGGGAGGGAGAGAGGCATGGTGGCCAGTGTTCTAGGAGTTAGCAACAGGCAGATCCCTGGAGCTGGTTGCCCAGCCATCCTAGACTTGGTGAGCTACAGGCCAGTGAGAGAGCCTACCTACCAAAAACAAAAACAAAAAGAAAAGTGTAGACAAATTGCTAAATGGTCTTATTAATAAAAAACCCAGAGCCAGATATTGGGGTAAAAAGCTGAGAGATCAGAAAAGCAGAAAGAAGCCCGCCACATTCTTACTGCTTGAAGATCCTCCACCAAAGAGACCTACTTCCTGTCTACTCATGCCTATATGCCTTTCTGTTCTGCATCTCACTTCCTCTCTCCACCCAGCTACATCATTTCCTGTCTGTCTGTACAGACCTCCAGACATTTATGGTTAACTAGTGCTGGGATTAAAGGTGTGTGCCACCACGCCTGGCTCTGTTCCCAGTGTGGCCTTGAACTCACAAGCGATCCAGACAGATCCCTGCCTCCTGAGTGATAGGATTAAAGGTGAGTGCTACCATTGCTTGACTTCTATGTTTAATATAGTGGCTGGCTTTTTCCTCTGATCCTCAGATAAACTTTATTGGGGGACACAGATAAAATATCACCACAAAAAATAAAAGAAAAAGAAAAAAAGAAGAAAGAAAAGGAGAGAGAAAGAAAACAAGGTGAGTAGGAGCCGGCAAGAAGGCTCAGCAGATTATGGGTGCTTGCCATCAAGCCTGTAGACCTGAATTGATACCCAAAAACCACATGGTGGAAGGAGAGAACCAAACTTTCCTAACTATGCTCTGACCTCTGACCTCCATATGAGCATCATGACACTCATGTGCATATGGTATGTACACATACACACATACTAAATAAACATTAAAATGTTATATTAAAAAAATAAAAATAAGATGGCTAGCACCTCATATTGTTTTCTGGCCTCCACACACATACACATGCACATATGCCCCTGCACATACATATACATGTGTATATACACAAACGATCACACACACACGCATGCACATACAAAGAACATAAAACTCTCCCTATAAAAAGCTATAGTAATTGGGGAAAGAAATACCAGGTTTCTATATGCCTAAGGGTACATACTACCCAGATAAACTTGTGCATGTACAAACCAATACCAAAAAATAAAAATAAAAAATTGTGTCTATAACCTTTAACCTGGTACCTTCCAGAAGGTGAGTAAATACCTATGCGATACTGCTTGAGATGGGTAGCTTCCTATTTTTGACAGAGTTGAGTAGACCAGGACAACAGGAGGGATTAGAGGTGGGTGTTTTTGTCTCTTTCCTGAGCCCTATTCTCTGTGGACTTAAACTACACACAAGAAAAGCTTTAAATGTAGGAGTCACTCTTGTTTGTGGCACATTATTATTTGCTTTCAGTAATGGAACTAAAAAATGACTCACAGGATCACAAGAGTGCAGGATAAAGTCTACTATAATTCACTTGTCCTTAAGCAAAACCATGAGTGTCATCAACGGCAGTAATCCCCTCCCACGGCAGAAGTCTGTCAAACCCACTTGCATGAAAATGCAAACAAACGGTTTAGCAAGCCCCTTATCAATCTTCCCCTTGCTCGTACAATCAGGACACTTAGGATCAAGATTCTCATAACATTGAATCAGTGTTCTTCTGGCCTCTGCAGGCACTGCAGGCACACATGAAGGCAGAGCACCATGAACAAAAAATAAAAAATAAAGGTTAAAAAAATACCACTCATTTCTAGTTTCAAAATGTTTTAATATATTTATCTTCAAATAAATTAACGAATAACATTTAAGGGCTAGAGAGATAACTCAGTGATTGAAAGTACTGGCAGCTCTCCCAGAGGACCTGGGTTCAATTCCCAGCACCCATATGGCAGCTCACAAAACTCTGTAACTCCAGTCAGACTGAGGTCCAGTGCCCTCTTCTGGCCTCTGCTGGTACTTCATGCACATGATGCATAAACTTAGATGCAGACCAACCACCCATACACATAAAATGTTTAAGTAAAAATATAGTCAGAGAAGCTACACCCACAAGGTCTCACCAACATGGCCGCCTAAACATGAACTAAACACAGAAGACAGCAATAAAAAAAACTAACCTGGAAGGAGGAAGCTCACAAGCTCTCAAGCCCACACAAAGGCAACTGAACGCTGAGAGTGGGAGAAACAGTCTTCCCAAGGGAAGATCACACCAACTAGCTATCCAATCCAAGTGGTCAGTCCTGAAACCAGACATACAAATAGCGTTATATAGACTGAGTAGGTTGCATTTATAAATTTAGGGATCTATCTTTATATGTACACAACAACAATTAAAGAAAAAAGAGACCACAAATTTGAGAGAGCACATGCAAGAGGTTCCTGGGAGGGTTTGAAGAAAGAAAGGGGAAGGGAAAATGATATAATTACATTATAATCTAAAAATAATAACAATAATAAATCATTAATATCTATAAATAAATAGTAGTTAAACAGCTGCACATCTATCCAGTTTAGATACTATTGTATGGTTTCCTAGTTTATAAGTATCATGGAATACAAAAATTAAATGACTCCTGCCAGCATCAGTTGCTAGGAGGTAACAATAAAAACTCACGGTTTTTTTTTTTAAACTTATTCCATATTCACTTTATAACCAAACCACTCACAATGAATCCTTCCCTCTGCTGATGCATCGAGTTCTTTCCTTTTCAACTACAATTGATTAGACCAAAATCACCACAGTTTGGGGCCGTTTTCTCTCCCGTTGTTCTCAGCTGTGGAATCCCCTTATATAGTTCAGTCAGATGCCTTCACACTTCACCAGGAGCCTGTTTTTGTAGAAGTTTGGAAATTTTTTGAAAGAGAATTATAAAATGTTTTTGCTATCAATAGGGGAAAAAAAAACTGGATTGCTTAAGCCAGACACAGCTACCCATAGAGCTGACCTTCTGATCCTAGAATCCTTTCATGTCTAAATCTTCGTCAGAGTCAATGGCAGTGTTGTGTATGCACAGGCAGCAGGATCGAGTTCAGACTCTTTAATGCTCTGTAGCCAAGTGGGGTAGCCAGATGAATTTGGTTTAGTTTAAAAAAAAAAAAAAAAAAAAAAAAAAAAAAAAAAAAAAAGCCTTTCTGGTGCTTTGAAGTTTGGGAGGGCAGTGTAATAATAATATCAGGATTTGCAGGAGGGTATTTTGCATAATCCTTAGTAAGATATTTATATGGCTTCAAAACATTAGCAAGAGCCTCCAGCATCATATATATATGTGTGCTGGGCTTTTTCTTTTTTTAATTTAAAGTAGAAATTATTCAAAATGGATTTCAAGAAGATGTACAATTGTAAGACTAGCTGACTGGGTGCCCAGGTAGGACTTTTCCTAATTCTTCTATTCCTGGTAGATAGGTCTTTGTCTTATTTTGAAAAGAAAAAATACCTCCCCCCTCAAAAAAAAAAAAAAAAAAAAAAACACCTCTGTATGGAAAACAGAATGATGGTGGTCAGTGGCTGGTAGATGGGGGGTGGGAATCGGTGTTTAAAGGGGAAACCATCTCATTTTTGCAAGATGAAAAGAGTTCTAGAGATGGATGGTAGTGACAATGTGCTTAATGCCACTGAATGGGCACTTATCACTAGTTACAGTAGTAACTTTGACATTGTTTTAGACATATTTTAAAGCAATTTTTAAAAGGTATATACTATTTAGAATCAGGAAATGTGGAAGTCTGTAAACTAGACTGCTCCCACATGGTTTGCAGCCGTCTGTTCACCGTCTCCCCTTAAATGAGTTCGAAAAGAAAGCAGCTGACTGGAAAAACACAGTGGCTCAAACCACCTGATGACGCAGCTACCTGAGTACAAATAAGGTCCTGGTTCCCACAGAGGACTTGGCGTACTGACCCCGCAAACACTTGGCAAGGCAGGGCTAACTGCCAGGCGCAAAGGGGGCCTCTGGAAGAGAGGCACTAGCCTCACCATGCCCACAGCAACCCTTATAAGAAAACATTTCATTGGGGTGGTTCGCTTACAGTTTCAGAGGTTCCGTTCACTATCATCGTGATGGGGAGCATGGCAGCCTTCAGGCAGACCTGGTACTGCGAGAGTCCTGCATCTTGCAGGCAACAGGAAGTCAATTCACACACTGAGCGGTGTCCTCAGCCTGCCCCCACAGTGACACACTTCCTCCAAGAAGGCCGTACCCACTCCAACAAAGCCACACCTCCTAATAGTGCCACTCCCTGAGATTATGGGGGCCAATTACATTCAAAGCACTACAAGGCATAATTAGAGATGCAATGGGGGAGGGGTAATGCTGGGGTAAAGACGACTATGGAGATAGCTCAGTTGGCAAAGCGCTTACTGTATAAACATGAGGACCTGAATTTGATTCCAGAACCCACATAAAGCTGGGTTAAGGGGTGCATATTTGTAATTTGAGCTCTGGGAAGGCAGAGATGCAGATGGATCCCTGGGGTTCACTGGCCAGCCAGCCTAGTCTAATCATCAAGCCCTGGGTCCCAGTGGGAGATGTTCTCTCAAAAAATAAAGTGGGGTGAGTGTCTCCCAAGGTGCTGGTGGAGCCTTCACCATGACATAGAGGGAGTATGGGTTCATCTTCTGAACCCTCAGCGACCTCCAGCGAGAAGACGAAGGGAGATAAGTCAAGAGGGAAGCCACCCCCCAAGGAGATGACAGACACCTAGAGATGAGTTCTCCTGCCCCTCTGTAGACTGGTGCGCTGACAACTGGGATTGTGTGGCACCAGAGTCATATTCTGTAGGTGTGCCTAGAGGAATTCCAGACACCCATCAGGTACTGTCGGAACCAGTGGAGATGTACAGCGAATGGAATGGACGCCTGCGAAGCCACTGATCAGTAGCAAAGTCGAGGACTCGCCCTCTCAGCAGCCCAGATTTCAGACCACCACCACCACCACCACCACCAGTCAGGTATCCACCCACAGACTTTCCAGCAGGGTGTAGGTCCAGGGGTTTGTGTGTGTGTGTGTTGACTGAGAATGACTAGGGTGTGGCTAAGGGGGGTGGCCCTGGCTGTGGTCATAGGTGACATAGAGGTGTAGGGACGCTGAATCTTACCCGAGGCCAGGGCAGCCACAAACTTACGAACTTTCTTCTTCACTTGGCTCCCTGGAGACTGAGCTGTTCCCTTCTCTGGTCCCTGTGTGCTCACCCCCAAGCTTTGGGGTCCTGGCTCCTCTCGGAAGTTTCCTGACATTCCAGGCAAGATGCGGCTACCTGACCTCATCAGACTCAACAGCCTTGTTCCCCAGTACCTTGGACTCAGGGAAGTGGATTTCTTTCCCTACTTCCTGGCTTCTTGATGTCTGTGGCCTGGGAGTCAAGGCTACTTACTGGACCCTCAGGTTTTTGGTGCTTTGCCAAGGGAACCCGGTTTTCTGTTCATCTGCTTTTGCACAAGAATTCCAGGACAGCTGTCACTCACAAACCTCCCTTTAAATCAGCCAGTACCAGGAGGAGGGGTGAGGGTCGATGCACACAAGGTGGATGGCTCCTGTGGAACACTACCCAAGGCTGGTCTCTGGCCTCCAAACTACACAGTTGCTGTAGCATCAGGGAGCTGAAACAAACAGAAATGTAAACACTGTATTTACTACCTGGAAAAGGAAGCCTGCCATTTGAACGTGTAAGGATGATGGACTGATTCCCCCACATGCTATTAGAATTCAGATGTCGACAACTTCATTTTTGCCTCCAAAATAACTATTGCCTTTTTAAGTTTAATCCCAGCACTCGGGAGGCAGAGCCAGGCAGATCTCTGTGAGTTTGAAGCCAGCCTGGTCTACAAAGCGGAGTTCCAGGAAAGGCGCAAAGCTACACAAAGAAACCCTGTCTCGAAAAAAACCAAAGGTGTGTGGGGGGGCATCTCTTGATTTTAGCAGGAATCCTTCAGACAGAGACACTGAACTAAGTTGTAAAATCTCTAAATTTTCTTCTTTTTGCTCTTCAGACAAATGAAACGGTGGATCAATACATTTGTCATCATACCCAGCCCAAAGAAGTGTTTGGGGCTGGAGGTCTCAGTGGTAGAGTGCTTGCCTTGCACTGGAGTCCTGAGTTCAGACTCCTGACTGGGAGTAGGGGAGACGGTGGGGGCAGTGTTTTGTACTCTCTATTAGGACTATAAAATTAAATGACCTTATTAAAACTTGTCTCCAGAGTTTCAAGAGAAAAACCATTGGGCAAAGAGCCAGAAATGTATTTTTAAAATTCAGATAAATACAGGAATAGATGCTGACCTTGCTTTTAGCAGCAATAATGTGAGTAAAGCTAGTAAGCAGGTTTTTTTTTTTTTTTTTTTTTTTCAGAATGGTAAATTCTAAAAAGACTGACAACAACGGAGCCCATTGGAGAGAATGTGAAGAAACAGATACCGTGTTTTGTTGATAATGGTGAATGGATGGCTTGGGCACATTTGGGCACTCACCAGCAAACGCCACTGTTTCTAGCTTTTGAGTCAACTTTTACAAGTTTAACTTGAAGAGAAGGGGCAAAAGAGCATTCACTGGTGTGTGATCTTTAATAGTGAAAACTCAGAGATCATCCATGTCCAGGAGTCAGAAATTGGGGTTGGGTGTCTTTGTTTTGGTTTTCTATGGTGCTGGGGATTGTACTCAGGGCCTTGGACATGGAAGGCAAATACTTTACCATTCAGCTACATCTCCGCCCCAGAAGTTAAGTAAATAAGCTAGTGTTCATTCATTCAACATTATCATCGAAGTCTACCTTCCCAGTGCAAGGTTATATTTTAAATATAGTACACACAATTCAGCCATTAAAATAATGATGTAGATACACAGGAATTAGTGTGGAAAAAGGTTACAAGATGATTTTTATGTCATTTACATAAAGTTATGTTTATATCCAATTTTAGATTAATATGTAATATATTCACATTATATATAAATACATATGTGTGGAGAAACACCTATAGAGATGACCACCAATATGTTATCATATTACCAGTGTTAATGAACTAGGATTTTTATCATTGTTCCTGATACTTCTCCTCTTCATAGCTTAAATATTTCACAATAATATATAATTTTCATGATCTACAGTATTAGGGAGATACTTATTTTGAAATGAAAGCGAGCACCCCGCATGCAATGTAATCTTATTAATATGCAGAAGAAAATACCAGACAGCCACAGAATTCCAGAAATCCAGCTGCAGCTCTAACAAGGCAGAAAAGCAGATGTTTGCCCACAAGGATGAGGTAAATAGGAATGAAGCACAAGGGCTCCATAGAACAGAGCACAATGCAGCTAACTGCTCTCTACTAAACGAGAAATCCATGCCAGCAAAGTCCCCAAAGCCTGCAAAGGCTAAAAACTAATAACAATCAGCATATCATGCACAAGGCTTTCACAGGGCTGCAAGGATGTCACTCGTGTTGAAATGCTGACCCTTTAACAATTTCTATGGCTGCTTTTTAACTATATCCATCATTCTATTTACCTTTAAAAATAATTTCCCATCATCCTAGCCTCTTAATCCTATACGACGGTGTTCATTAGAGCAGGTGGTAAAGCCGTATCTTTGTTTAAAAGATAAAATATACTTGGCTCGGCCTGAATTATTATTATCTTAGCCAAGGTATCTAGTATATATCAATAGCATGATTTTAATCCACAGACACATTATTATTCTGCCATTATAAGTAGAATCAGCAGGGTGTACACTGAAAAGACAGACAGAGAAACCGCAAACCAGCCATATGCCAGCATCCTATGAGAAACTCTCCCATGAACCCAGTGGATCTAAACATGAATTGCTGGTCAACATGAATCTACATCAATATACCATGCATCAGACCGGACACCCGCCAGGAAGAAACATTCAGATTTCCCATGTCAAATGTGTCGAACAATTACTTAAAAGCAGGGGTTTCCATTGTGGAAACTAAAGTCTTGAGGTAAATGGTTTTCGCTTTAACACTGTTGTTTACTCTGACGTGATTTATTTCCATTTTCCCACTTTGGGCTATGCATGCATCATTAGATAGCAGCTTTCAGAATCCCGTATAAAACTGCTACCCTGGGTCTTTAAGACAGATCAAAACCAGCAGTAAGCAAATACCTTGCTTTCACGAATTTTACGATAAAAGTTGAAAATGAAACGACATTGGGTTCAGTCAAACAGAACAAGCAACGCAAACACTGTCGTCTGGTGTCTTTTATTAGGCCAACTCTGAGTCCTGAACACACTCTTGACAACATTGCAGTTCTGAGCAAGCATCCTGTGCACCAGACCTAACTGTCCCATGGACCTGTAGGATGTGTCAAGAATTCTAGCTTTGTTCTTTTGAATTTGTTTTAAGGAATCAGGATAGCCTGCCAGCAGATTGTTTAAAACCAACAACAGCCAGGCAGCGGCGGTGGCACTTGCCTTTAATCTCAGCATTCAGGAGGCAGAGGCAAGTGGATCTCTGCGAGTTCAAGGCCAACCTGGTCTACAGAGTGAGTTCCAGGACAGCCAGAGTTGCTACACAGAATCTCTCTCTCTCTCTCTCTCTCTCTCTCTCTCTCTCTCTCTCTCTCTCTCTCTCTCTCTCTCCATATTCTGTAACATGTGAGTTTTCTGGTTTGAAAAGGGGCATGTAAAAATTCTTGGCCAAGCCAAGCATTATGAGGCCATCCTTAGAGAAGCCAAGGGGCCTGTGTTGCCTGTACCAAAGCTCTGGGCTCTCTCTGGTTTATTATGTTCTTTAGATGAACCCAGCAGACTGTTGAAGTACCTATGGGTCAATGAGGTAGGAAAGGACTATAGAAAGCCCCCAAGAACATCAGGCAGCATTTCTCAGATGTTCACCAAGTTAAAGTTAGTCCACTTGCCTCTACTAGGGAAAGAAAAGGTAAACCTGGGCTCATAGGAAACTGAACACCAGGCCCCTCATTGGCTTCCAAGGTGTGTCTTCACTGCAGCCACTTCCTTGAAAAAAGAATGTTTGAATGGAACACTAAAGAAAATAATTTTAAAAAGAAAGAGCACACGTTACATTCATTAGCATAATGTTCTTAGTAAAAGACTATTTTCGTTGTTTTTTTTTTAATCAGGCATCTTTTTTAAAAAAAAAATTATTTTTATTTTATGTGTATTGGTGTTTTGCCTGCATGTATGTCTGTGTGAGGATGTTGGATCCCCTGGAATTGAAATTACAGACAGTTGTGAGCTCCCATTTGAGTGCTGGGAGCTGAACCTGGGACCTCTGGAAGAGCAGTCAGTGCTCTTAACTGCTGAACCATCTCTCCAGCCCTAATTTCATTTTCTTTAAAGGTATTTTTGTAAAGTAATGTCTGAAGTAAAGTTTGAAATTGTTTTAGGGCTGGGGATGCAGCTCAATTCATAGAGGGCCTGATAAGCATGTCCAAGGCCCTGGGTTCCATACCCAGTATGTACCCATGTATGTTAGTGCAGGCCTAGAGTTCAGTGGGGAGGTGGAGGTGGGAGGGTCAAAAATTTAAGGGCATTCTACAAACTACATACTACATATTATATAGTGAGTTCAACACCAGCCAAAGCTTCAAGACCCTGGTTTTTTTAAATAGATAGATGATAGATAGATAGATAGATAGATAGATAGATAGATAGATAGATAGATAGATAGATAGATAGATAGAAAGAATAATTTAAAACAGTTGAAATAAAAAAATCTCTAGAATAAAAACTAAGGAAGGAGACTAGGGAGATGCCTCAGTGGGTAAAGCACTTGCTATGCAAACATGTGACCTTGAGTTCAGATCCCCAGCACCCACACAAAGCTGGCATGGTAACAAGAAACTCAAAACTGGGAAATGAGGGAGGAGGGGCCTAGCCAGTCAGTCTAGCTGAAATAGTCATTTGTAAGTTCAGTGAGAGTGACGCTCTTAAAAATTAAGGTGAATCTCACAGAGAGAGAGAGAGAGAGAGAGAGAGAGAGAGAGAGAGAGAGAGAGAGAGAGAGAGAGAGAGAGAGAGAGAGAGAGAGAATAATCTTTCATCTAAACTGTCCAAGAACAAGGGTTTTTATTTGGGTTCATACACATTTTATGCACATCTTCATAAGCAAAGACTGACACTGAGTCAATCTTTATTGTTATTTTACTTACATAAACATGTTTGAATAACCAAGAATATTTTATTAGTCATTATTCAAACTGTCAGTACTTAAAACCAAAATAGTCATTAAAATTGTGTGATCACCAAAGGAAACAAGTAATAGAGCAAAAAAAAAAAATCCATGAAATGGGAGAAACTTTGGAAATTAGATGTCTGATAAGGGTAAGTTCTAGAGAATATGACCAGCTTGAATAACTACTTGAATAAAGCTTGTAACCCAGCTTTAAAATGGATAAAGAATAGACATTCTTCCAAAACAAACAAACAAACAAAAGATACATAAATGGGAACCAGCAAGAGAACTCAGCAGGTAAAAACATTTGCCTGCAAGGATGGTGACCTAAGTTGATCCCCAGGACTCACATGGTAGACAGAGAGAATTGACCCTTGCAATTTGTCCCCTGACTTCCACATGCCCCCTGTGGAATAAGCACGTACACACACACACACACACACACACACACACACACACACACACACACATACACACATATAATATTGTTTAATTTTTTCTGAAAATATACAAAAGGTAGCAAGTAATAAAAACATTCTTAAAATATAACTAATAAAAAATAACTGATCAAGAAAAATATCAAAATCACAATAGCGCCCATCTTACATCAATTAGGATGGCTGCTGCCAAAAGAACAGAAGAAAAGAGCTAGCAAGGAGGGGGGAAGTTGAAACTCCAGTCACTACGGAAAACTATAGAAGTTCCTCAAGCAATGAAAACTAGAACCATCATAAGTCCTAGCCATCCTACAACTGAACCAAGACCCACAGGAAATGAAATCAATATGTCAGGGAGATAACAGGACTTCCATGTTCACTGCAGCATTACTTGGCAATAGTCCGGAGGTGGGAAGCAACCCAAACATGCATATGAATGACAGAGAGACAAAGAAAATATGGTATTTTCGTGCAAGTGGAATATTAAACAACCTTAAAAAAAATTCTGTCAGATTGTATAGCATGTATGAAGCTAGCGGCCACTATGCCAAGTAAAATAAACCAATCACAAAAGGACAAATGTTCACACGAAGTATATAACATGGCAAAAAAAAATCATACAAAAAGAAAGTTGAAAGGGGTTGCCGAAGATTCATGGGAAGAGAGTTAGGAGCATGGTTCCTGTTGTGCTGTGTAAGGACACTTATACACGGTTAGGAAGGTAAATTTAATATTAACATCTGGGTATTGTTTGAGTTTGTGCTGTGTATATAGATGATGCGTCTGTACATAACTCACTGGACCTGAATGTCCTGGTTTTCTTTCTGTTGCTGTATTAAGCATCATAACCAAAAACAACTTGGGGATGAAAGGGTTTATTTGGCTTACACATCCTCATCATAGTTCATGATGAAGGGAAGTCAGAACAAGAACTCAAGGCAGGAACTAATGTAGAGGCAGGCCATGGAGGAATGCTGCTTACTGGTACCACCCAAGACCACCCTGTCCAGGGGTGGTCCTGCCCATAGGGGACTGGACCCTCCCACGTCAAGAAATACAGGCTTACCTACAGGCAATCAGACAGGAGCATTTTCTCACTTGTGGTTCCTCTTCCAAGAGGATTCTAGTTTGTGTCAAGTACACACACACACACACACACACACACACACACACACACGCACACACGCACACAATTAACCAAGACACCACTGTGCATCAACTTGGTTAGATAGACTGGCAAGTGAGCACTGGAGATCTGCCAGTCTCAGCCTCTTCTGGGATGACTGATGCAAAATTCTCTGCACTTAGTGTCTTCTATGGGCTTTGTAATGCCACACTCAGATTCTCATGTTTGTCTGGCAAGCAATTAACCAATTCTTATCTCCCTAGCCCCTGGGGTTTCAGTATGTTCTTGTGGTTGTTGTTGTCTTGTTTTGTTTTGTTTGCCATTTAAAAACACTCAAACAGGCCGGGCGGTCGTGGCACACGCCTTTAATCCCCGTACTCAGGAGGCAGAGGCAGGCGGATCTCTGTGAGTTCGAGGCCAGCCTGGGCTACAGAGTAGTACTTAAGCTAGTACAGGTAGCCTAACTCATCTAACCCATCTTCTTGAAAGAAATGACATGTACCCTGAGTTTCAATGTAATTATGCCATTCTTTCTTATGCACTGGGGATTGTACTAAACCAGGAAACTTTTTTTCCAAATTATATTGTGTTTAAATGTACTGGCATCAGACTCCCTGAAGCTTGATCCAGGTTGATGAAGCCAGTCTGAATCAAGTTTTCATTCTCATCTTGTCACAGATCCCTGCCTACCTTGACACCTGCAGGCAGGGACACCCCTTAGTTATATATAGAAAATAAACTAAATTTTAAAAAGCAAGATTTCCATTATACATAACATATGGGGATGTTTTTGTCTATGTGATTAGATTTATGTTCTTGAAGTATTGTTTATATCAATATATCTATCACTGTCATGCCAATACAACTTGGTGTTGTCAAGAAGACTAGAAAAATTCCTTCACCTCATTAAACTAAATGTTCTCTTTGACAGTCCACCTAGCTGGGCCTGGAAATCCAGGTTTGCACTTCCAGTTACCCAGAAGGCTGAAGATTATAGGTTTGAGTCCAGCCTGGGCAACTTATCAAGAGCCTGTCTTAAAATACAAAATGAGGACAGGACTATCATATGGCTCAGTGATAGAGCAGGTGCATATGCAAGCCCCAGATTCAAACTCAATACCATAAGGGGAGGCAGTATAAATTACTGGCTATCTGGTGTTATAGTTACACACAAGAGACTCCTACACCCTCCTTAAAGGTATTTTTACTGACATGGATGAGTCCTAAAAATGTACAGTATTTTTCTTTTCTGAAATCCTCAAACATTTTTCTCTCAGTTTATATAGTTTATTTACATAATGAAAACTGCTTCTTCCTTTAAGTTTTTGAAAGACAGGGTATGTGTGTGTCAGAAAGAATGGCTAGTCACTGATCAATTATAGAAAATGTTGGTAGCAATATATATATGTGTGTGTGTGTGTGTGTGTGTGTGTGTGTGTGTGTGTGTGTGTGTGTGTATTTGTTTGTTTGTTTTTCTCTGTATAGCCCTGGCTGTCCCGGAACTGCAGCTCAGATGCATGCGGAAATGCTAAGGCATTGGCGATTACTCAGTTTGAGACCAGGATCCAGTGAGCGTTTCAAGTATATGAGGGTTCTCTTATAGAGACTGCTGACGGGCTGTGCCCTGGCTGCTGAGGACCAAAAGAAACGACCTTTCACTTCCGGGCTGGCGCGGGGAGGGGTTTAGACCCAGGGACCAACATGGCAGAGGAGATGGCTCAGCGGTTAAAGAAAGACACCTGGCTCCTCGCCCACATGGTGGAAGGAGAGAACCATCTGACTCCCACATGTATCACACACAATTAATAATAATAATAATAATAATAATAATAATAATGTAATTTTTTTAAAAAGCCATAGAGAAAAATTCCCCAGTGGAAGTGTGCTCGGAACCCAGGCGGCACGGGAGACCGGAGGTGGGAGTGAGAACTGAGAAGCAGTGTCTAGGAAGCAAGGCGGGGTGATGAGTGAATTCTGAGGAACAACACTCCGGAACAGTCAGTGGAATCAAGATCATCTGGGGAATAAAGTCTCGTTCTAAATTTTCCACAATTTCTTGCAGAAACTTCCTTCATTATCCTTTCAAGACTGCCATGGGATGACATCACACCGTAAATTTTGTGGAAGTCTGTCCTGCCTGACATTTGGAAAGCGTGCTGTCCGAGACACCCGTCAGCTGCAATGAAACTGTGGGTCACGCTGGCTGACTTGGGAAAATGCAAATCTCTAGTAATGCAAATATCACAGACACTCTATTCCAGTCTCTCATCAAGCAATCGCACGTAGTTATTCCTTGTCCCGAAGAGGCTCTGACGCACACTGCAGTTTTGATTTAAATCCTGGGCAACCGAAAGTCCTCAAAATGCCGAAGTGTTTAAGAGCAGCTGACTTCCCAATTCCTTAAAGAAACAGGCATGTGTATCACACAGCAGTTTTCTCTGAGAGCATTTTTTTCAGAATTTATTAAATAGAAATCATATTTTAGGGATTAGAGAGGTGGCTCATGAGTTAAAAGCACAGGCTGCTCCCACGGAGGGCCTGGGTTTGATTTCTGGCAGCTCTCAATCATATGTAACTCCAGTCCGAGGGCTCTGAAGCCCTCTTCTGGCTTCCAAGGGCGCCCTCCATGGAGATGATGCCCAGAAACACATGCAGGCCAAGCAGCCATATATGTAAAATTCAGCTCGATAGATAAACAGACAGACAGACAGACAGACAGATAGATAGAAAGATAATGAATTAATGAATTAATTAAATAGAAATGAATTAATGAATTAATTAAATAGAAATACAATAATAAGGAGAAGTGTTTTCAAGCCCTTGTTTTTCAGATACAATCGTGCCTCATACCTTTCCTTCCTGAAGGCATGTCTTCCTCATGTGTACAGTTTACTTTTATATATCTCAACTGTAGGCCAAATCCTATTCTTAAGGACCAAGAAGAGTGCTTTAGTGACAGACACAAGCATGTCCCCGCATACATTTGTGAGTCGAGTGTAGCTGGAACGTGTCTTTAATTTATCATCGTACTGTGCAGATACTGGACGTGGCCACTGATTGAAGAGGTATTTTGAATCAGTTGTCAAGAACAAATTGTTGCCATCTGTAAAATAAATGACTAAAGGTATGAGTAGCATAATGAAATTCAAGAATCCAGATGGATGAGGAGAGGGATAGTGTCAGCATCAAAATCTTGCTTTTGTCTCTGTCCAACTTCCCCGGATGGGAAGACAGCTCAGGCAGCAGCAGCCACGATAGCACAGATAGGCCTTGCCTCCCACTGTGGCGCCACAAGTCAAGGTCCGGACAGGGCTGTTTCCATTGCAATGCAGTATCCAGGGGTGCCAGACATAGGACGGGCTCCTTGTACTTGTCCTCCAGCTCCTTCAACTATAAATGAAAGCAACACAGAATCACGTCTAATTCGCCGAATGAAGAAAAGCAGAAGTGTACAGATTCTGAAGTACACCACATTGGCACCACCATTTTCCTCTAGGAGAAATTCAGACGACAGGAATAAAAGGCCTGTCTATTCAGCATAAGGTGAACAGGGATTGGTCATTCTTTCTGTCTGGTTGAATTGTGATGATTTTATCAGGAAAACTGTCGTGGAGCGTTGGAACCTTACATTGAACTGTTCCTTTATATGGCTATTTACAATTCGCCTACTGTCAGGCCCTGTATTGCCTGCCCACGGTAATTCTGGACAGCAATTAGTACAGGGCTGGGAGTCAAGCACCTGGCTCAGGGTAGCTCCTGCCTCGCCACAATCACTATTCTTTTTTGGCTAGTTACTGCTGCATTCTGTTGTCATAAACTGAACTAACACACACACACACACACACACACACACACACACACACACACAGTGGGGCACTACATGTCTGTGTCTCAAAACATCACCTAATAGTAAGCTTTCATTCCTAAGAAAAAGGCAGCAGCAATCCAGCTGATATCCATAGTTACAAAATGAAAGATCGAAATGGACTATCAGCTTTTTAAACTCTTTCGGAGTAAAGATATGAAAAGCAGTTTATAATGTTTTCTAACATGAGAGAAATCGAACAAAGTAGAAGAAACACTATGATTCCAGTGTCTAAAACACAACCACATATAATATAAAAGAGAAACAGAGAACTGAAATGTATCAAAATGTTAGTGGTTTGTTCTAAGTCAAATTGAAATCAATTTTTTTTTATTTTTTCTGGATTTTTTTTGAAAACTTTTTGGAATGAACATGGATTACTATGTAACAGAAAAAGGCATTGAACATTATTCATAAGACACATAGTTTTTTTTTTAAGTTGTGCATTCAGTTAATTCATGGAATTTTTCCGAGTACTATTAGCTCTTAGTGTTTCTGTCACGGACATCTACTTTTTCCTTTTCTTTCTTCTTTATTTTTTTCAGTGCTAGGGAGTGAACACAGGGCCTCACTCATGCTAAACAAGCTTCATTCCCAGCCAGACGCTCACTTTCAGCTGAAAAGCAGTGTTGCCCTGAAGCTTAAGATATCCGATTTCTAGAAACGAACAAGCATCTAGTCCTCCGTGACGTGCGTGTTCTCCTAAAGACTCGGTGTCTTGACAAGAGAGAGAACCACTTCTCCCAAAGCACACGTCTTCATTAATGGATGATCACAGATAAGCACTGACTCTTTTAACTGCCCTGTCGTGTGTTTTCCATGACTCAGTGCTGCTGTGTTTTGAGCGAAAGTCATTGAAGTCACAACAGAAACAGAACTTGAGGCAACCGACGGGGAAGGAGATCAGATGAAATGTGTGCGTGGCTCACAGCAAACTGTAAAATCCAGCACAGTGCTGGATTCCACTCTCAACACGCCACGAGCCTTTCAGAGAATTCTATCTGGAGGAATGATTAGATTGGGTTTAGGGAGATACTCCAGCTTGATTTTTATTTTAATAGTAACACAATTCAAACCTTAAGTGAGAACATCTGGTTTCGTTTTCTTTACTGATTAGGATAACTAGAGACTCTGAGACATGAGCGTAACCCCACCATTTATTTGATATGCAAATGAAGTTCCTGGCTCGAGTGCAAATTTTATACTTTTGACTATGCCTTCAGAGCTAATTACTCCTCATATCCCCTCCTGGACCCAGAACAAGCTTGACGAATAGCTATTCATTAAGAAACTCATCCTTGTAAAATGGCTACAGGCACAGCCACTCTCCCAAGCAGACTTTAATTCATTAAAATCCAGATCACTGGAATGAATGTCAGTTCTGTTTCTGGCCCCACCCTTTCCCCAAAGGTTGTGACCCAAACCCAAGAGATGAAAAGGTCAAACAGAGCGGAGGAGGGGATGCACGGCTTAGTGGTACCCGGCTTAGTGGTACCAGATCCATTTCTATCATAGACATAAAATAGGCTCAGACTGCCTCTGAATCTATTCTCAATGCCTTTTCTCACCAAACATTCACTGCCCCAAGATAATAATAATAATAAAAAAATCCGTAATCCTCATCCTTGCATTCAGTTTGCTGGAAAAGGGTGTTAGGCACCTCTGTCCTTGCTAATGAAAACCTGGATTGGGTTCTGTGTGTCTCAAAGCCAAATGCAGTTCTTGATCTC
Organism: Peromyscus maniculatus bairdii; assembly: GCF_049852395.1. Classification (NCBI taxonomy): domain Eukaryota; kingdom Metazoa; phylum Chordata; class Mammalia; order Rodentia; family Cricetidae; genus Peromyscus; species Peromyscus maniculatus. Next base: position 59,676,038 of record NC_134860.1, on the reverse strand, counting down.
AACAATGCCTATGGATCTGTTCTAGTACATTGTCCCACTTACAGGAAGGCTTCATTACCTAGCTTTCCTTCCTGGGGCATCACCCCCTGGGTGAGTCTTGGGCAGTCACTGACAGATGGAGAGTGCCAGTCTGCTAAGTATTCACCCACATCAGGCGATTTGGCATTTCAGAAAATGAGGGCCTGTCTTCTTCCCAAGCGTTGATTTTATCAGGCCCAGATATAAGTTAATTAATCTCTGGACCAAGAAGAGATATCATGGCTGGTAGAGTGGTAGAGCATTTACTTAATATGTATGAGGCCCTGGGTTCGAGCCCCAATAATACAAAAACACTCCAAGACTGAGAAAGAGATACTAAGTTCACAGTCCAAACCGTGAAATACAAATGTGTATTTTACAGTCAAGTGTCGCGGTCTCATTTCACAATATTCCGAAGTTTGAGGTGGGAGGAGGCAAAATTTCAACATATACCTTCTTTTATTTAGCAAGCAAAGAGTAAACAAATAGAGGAAAAGAAATGAGCTGTAAATCATAACTAAGTGGGCTTCCAATGATAAACCAGCCATTTCAGTGAGCCAGGATTCAGCGTGTTCTGCAATGGACTCAAACTGGCGATGGGCCTTATTTCAACAGAGAGCACAGGTTACACCATTAGATTTGCATTCACACAAATCCTACATTCTCTACCCATCCAGAGCTGCAGAGCAACAACTGTGATGTTTTTACGTTTTATTTTTTATTATTCTTTAACTATGTATGTATGTGCATGTCTGCACGTGGGTGTACAGATGTGAGTTCAGTGCCTTACCTCAGAGGCTGTAGGCACTGGATCCCCTGGGATCCAATGGGAGCTGCTCTTTTGGGGGGCTAGGCACTGAGCTCTGGTCCTCTGCTAGAGAAGCACACACTCTTAACTGCTGAGCCATCTCCCTAGCCCCAACAATTGTTATTTATAACCCATGGAAGGTCATAGCAGTAGCTACAATGTCATAAAATGCCTGCTAAACAAATCAACTAGATTCAGTTCTATTTTGAGCACTCACCAATCAATGTAGCTCATATTTTAACCAGGAATAAACTGGCAAACCACATGTAAAAACACAGTTTCATTAGTGAAAAACAGTCCAGTTCTGAACACTTAAAGCCACATCTGTTTTGCTTACCATGACTCTAACAAGTAAAACAGAAAATGAGGCAGAGGCATAACTGAGCCGATAGTCCCTTCGGCTCTCTCTGCTGAAACGTGTAATTATGCAAGAGGTTTTTAGGCATTTATATCAGACCAGATCACAGATCCCCAAATAAACACAATCTACGTTGCCTAAGAAATCAAGCAATCGCTCTCTCCCGACTTCCTGAAAGTCTGGCCTACTGAGCCACCCCCTCCCTCACACACATTTTCACCCCTTAAGGCACATCACTGGGAGAGAGACCAAAATAGGAAGAAGGAAGTCTCATGAGTTCTGAAACTCTGAAAAGAAGAAAGAAAATGATAGTTTTGCTCAACTCAAGTATTGAGTAAATAATATTGCTTAATTATTTTTAAACAGAGGCACTAGTGGCTATTTTCTAATTGCTAATTTAATTTGTAAGAATGAGGCTACACAATAAGACACTTGTCCTACACAGAAAGCGCTTTGCTCCTCAAAATTGAATATCACCGTCCACATACCCTGGCCCGGATCACAGCATTGCTAATACAGCCTCCTGTGTATCCTTAAACACTGTAGAATGGCATGCCTAAAACACACAAACAGGAAAAGCACAAAGTGAAAAATGTATCCCCATTGGAAAACTAAGTAAAATATGTATTTAAGAAATGGGTACTTCTAGGAACAGGAGCACTTGGTAAGTTCTCAGATGGCTGTTCTCCTATGTGATGGTTTTATAAGCAAAGAGCAACCAAGTGTGATGGGACATGCTTGTAGTCCTAGCACTTGGGAGGCAGGATTACTGGGGAATTCAGGGTTATCCTCAGCTACCCAGCAAGCTGCTGCTAGCCAGAGCTACTTGAGACCCTGTCTCAACTAAAATAAATAAACCAAAAAAGAAAACAATTTTTCATTGTTTCATGAACACTCACAGAGTGTAGGGTTCACACTACATCCCAGGCACCACGAATGTTCCAGGAACCCACAGGGAAGAAGAAGAAAAAAAAAGAACAGATTTGTAAACATGTCTGGTATTGACCTCCCAAGCCGTGAGTCTATTTATGTATTCATGATGAAGATGGACACGGGAAGGTTGGATAAGATCACATTGCATATTTCTCCAATCAATATTTCAAAACAATTAAGGCAGCATTCATCAATATTGACAGGACGGCAACAATGGCCAAAGAGCCCCACCCTGGCCCCGGCCACAGCTCCCTTCCCCAGGGAGCTTTTGTGGACGTAGTTAGAAATGAAGCAGAAGACAACAGAAATATGTACAAATGGCATGATTTTCCCTACAACTGGGGGTGCGGAGAGACCTTTAATTTTCACCCAATTTGGCTTTTCTTGCCTATAATTTGCAATACTGCCAAGTTACAAGTTGAAGATTCTGCCAGGTTTTCAGTTTTGTAAGCAAAGAAAGAAAAGAAAGGTCAGCGTACTTTCTTTAACCGGGTAGAGTGTGTCTGTGTGTCTGTGTGTGTTTATACCTGATGACCTCAGTTACATGTGAGGTTCTTACTCAAAATTCTCCAAATTCCGCCCCCCCCTTTTCACTTGCTCGCTCAATTCCTGTCAGAACTTAAAATGAAAATATCTAGCCCTGATTAAACTGAGAAAGACCGGGAAAAATAATGTTTCCAGCTATAAAGGCTGCAATCTTGTTGTTGTGTGATTTAGGTGGGAGCTACAGACCACCCTTCTGAATCTTTATTCTCCCATGACTCGCATCAGAAGGGTGACAAAATGCACACTTTCGGCCTGCACAAGAGTAAATATAACTTCTAGAAAGGTCCCCAAAGCAAATTGACAGTCAGAGGCAGTACAGATCACAGTGGTGGAGATCTGGGGTGAGGTCCCCGTTAGAGCAGAGGCTGAGTCCCTGAGTTCAATAAGGATGCTTTCAGGACTCAGGACACTCTGAGCTTTACAAATAGGAGGCAGGCCAATCATCCTCCCTCACATTTCAATGCTTTGTTTAAAAAAAAAAAAAAAAAAAAAAAACCCTGAGATGGACTTTCAATTGGAAAACAGTCACACTGGGCCTTTAAAACCTCAACTTCCTCCTGAAGCCAGGAAAGTGATAGACTCAATCACATGGAAGCGATCTGAGGTATGAGGAACAAAACTCACATGCATTGTTTGCAGGGTCTACCTTGGTGCAGTCATTCCTGAAGGCCATTTGACCCCATGAATGAAAGCAAGACCTGAAAAACTATGCCTGCCATAGTACTCAGACAAAAAAAAGTCTGGAAAGTAGCCCAAACAATTAATAACAAGAATATCTCGCCGGGCGGCGGTGGCGCACACCTTTAATCCCAGCACTTGGGAGGCAGAGCCAGGTGGATCTCTGTGAGTTCAAGGCCAGCCTGGACTACCAAGTGAGTCCCAGGAAAGGCGCAAAGCTACACAGAGAAACCCTGTCTCGAAAAACAAAACAAAACAAAAAAAAGAATATCTCTATCTGTATTTGGCATATATATATATATTAGCACATGCCTTTAATCTTAACATTCAAATTGCTGTGAGTTCAAGACTAGCCTGACGTACCTAGCAGGTTCTAGGCCATCAGGCCACCTAGTGAGGTCCAGTCTCAAAAATAAACAAATAGAAATAAAATGTGGTGCCTTCTTTCTTAGATTATGGTGCAGAAATTTAAAAACTATGTTACTGAGCAATAATTAACAATGTAAGTTATATACAAAGCAATAAAAGTGAAAAGCATATTTGGATGATAAACTTGCTTACACTTTATTGTAAGACAAAAATGAAAAGACCATGCCTAGTACAAAGAAAGAAAAAAAGAAAGGAAGGAAGGAAGGAAGGACACACTCATACAGACATACACATGAATAAAAACAAAATTTTAAAGTAAACTTTATTTTCTTCTTTGTGACTTTCTGGGTTATTCAAACTTTCTACAATGAAAATATATTTCTATAAGCAGGTGAACAATGAACTTATTTTTTAAAATCAGCCACGAAGAGTTCTTCCAGAGAAATGGTTCCTTCCCTTTTGTCCTAGCAAAGCAGCCTGCCTGCTATCCTACATCAAAAAATTGCAGGCTGAATTTCACCAGGTTTTCTGATTCACTGAGTTCTTTTCCTGAGTTAGCATCAGCAAACAGTTATAGGAAATTAGATCATAAGAACCGAGTGCCTCTTAAGTTTCTGTTTAAGTAAATGAGACTGCGGGTGGCCTTAGTGAAATGAACCACCAGGGGGATTATCTTGCCTTTGATCTTAACTGATGAAAGTGTTACTGTTTTGTTCCTTGATTACAACTTGATTCAAAATGATGGTATTCAGTTCATTTATCTATTCAGTTGTTAAATGCTACACACCTCTTGTGTGGTGACATGGTGCCAGGTCTGCAATACGAAGAAGAAAAGGCTAGTCCCTCATAGTCCAATGATGCACATCTGTCTAAAAGTCCTCAGAACACCCATGATCTTCCCTAGGGTCACCCCCAGCCATGGCTGTTCTTCTTTGTGTGCTGGTCTTTTGTTCAAAGTTTCATTTGAGGGGCCTGGAAAAAATGGCCCAGCAATTTAAGAGTGTATACTGCTCTTGCAGAGGATCCAAGTTGAGTTCAGTTTCAACATCCATCTTGGGCAGCTTACAACTACTTGTAACTTCAGTTCCAGGGGATCTGACACTCTTTGGGCCTCAGCTTCTGGCCTCCAAGATACACAAGATTTAGGGACTTATTTTTTTTAATGGAAAATCCAGGCTCCACCTCTAGAGGAGTGAAGTGAATTGTACAGTTTTAACAAGTTGCCTGGATGTCTCCCAAGTTTGAGAAACAGGAGACGAAACCAACCTGGATAGATACAGCTCAGTATATTCTTAGATCTAAAAAGACTTTTTAATACCTGTTACAGCACATTTTATAGTATGCTGTAACCTATGCGAGCTCCACCCACTCTGAAGGTTTTCCATCAGCCTTCCCACACCACAGCTAATTCCCTAACCGCGTTTGTGTGTCTACATTCTTATCTTTCTTTGCTGGAGGACGGTACCACATCCTTTCAACATTGTCAGGGACCACAGATCAATCAGGGTGAGGTGGGGTAGGGCTGGGGCGGGGGTGTTTGGGTTGGTGGAGTTGATGTTGTTGTTGTTGTTTGTTTTGTTCTGACCATGTTGCGTTTTGAATGTGACATATACCCACATTATACCCACATGCCCATGCATTTGAAATCTTCCCCCCCACCCCGCGCCCCCCTCGCTTGTGGCTATCCTTTGGAAGGTTGTGGGACCCGTTAGAGGAGGAGCCTCCCTGGAGGAAGTGAGTCACTGGAGCCAGCCTTGAGGTTTTATAGCTCACCCCTACTTCCTGTGAGCTATCTTCCTTCTGCTGAAAGGTGACCAGTTGCCTTTCTCAGACTCCCGCAACCAAACATTTTTGTCTGTTAAACACGAACCTAGACATTATAGAAGAGGGAATCTTAATTGAGAAAATGCCTCCATAAGATTGCCCATAGGCACGGCAGCTCTGTAGGGCCTTTCTCTTGATTAATGATTGACATGGAGGGGCCCTGCTCATTGTAGGCGGGCACTGCTCTCAGTTAGGTGGTTCTGGGTTCTGTAAGAAAGCAGGCTTAGCAAGCCAAGGGGAACAAACCAATAAGCAGCACCCCTCGGTATCAGTTCCCACCTCCAGGTTCCTGCCTTGACTTCCCCTACTGTAACCTGAGTGATGGAAGATGAAATAAGTCCTTTCCTCCCCAGGTTGCTTTTGGTCGTGGCGTTAGTCACAGCAGTAGAAAGCACACCTACGGGTACCACAGCCCTCCCAGCTTCACTTCCTGTGGCACTGAGGAGCTTCCAGGCTGAACTCACTCACTCGCAGATCCAGGCCAATCCCACCCCCCTGTTTCTCCACTGTGGCTCCCCACACAGTTCCTCTGGTCTTTGTGTTCCAAGGATACCAAATTGTAGTTGGCCATCCTCACTTCACCCTGGTCATGCCCATCGATCCCCTTTCATGGCCACTCTTCATTACTTCTCTATAGAAAAAAAAAAGGAAAACAAAAACAAAAACAAGAGAATCTGGACTGTAAACTCTGTGCAGTCAGAGCTGTCTACCATGTTCACTCTTCCAAGCCCGCATTTCACATGCCTTAGCTTCTTAATAAATAATATGTTTGTTAGCTAAATTACCTCCTTTTGGCAAGTGGAGAGGGGGCAGACACTTGACTAAAGGCTAAATAGAAAGTAAATGGGAACAAAGCTTAAAATACAGTATGTTCAGTTGGGAGAACATGCGCTTCACTCTGAGTGTGGTTGGTCTCAGCTCTGGTCCTATACTCTCCACCTTTAGCTGGGCTCACCCCTCTTCCTTTAGTCCCAGACCTCTGACACTGGGCAAGAACTATCCTAATGCCCCATCCCTACACACACACATACACACACACACACACACACACACGCACGCACGCACGCACGCACGCGCGCGCGCGCGCACACACACACGTGTGCGCGCAGTCCTGTTTGTTGGACATTTTCATGTTTCTCCTAGGGTCTTCCTTCCAAGTGGGCCACAGAGGCCTCTTACCACAGGGAAGCCCTCTTGCCAACACGAGCAGGACCTCTCCTGGTCATCCCAACTGTATGATGAACACACTCTCTCCCAATAAAGAAGAACGTACTTCCATGTAGATATTAGGGAAAGTAGGCCTGTACCCAGCCCTCACTAGGAGAGAATAAAATTTCAAATGTATCTGGACAGTCCCGAACACAGGCTTTTAAGAGGGCAATGGACCTTAAGTTCACTGGTTGCAGATTTGGAAAACTTGGGTAATTCTTAGTCAAAGAAGAAACCAGAGCTAACCTCTGCCCAGGGACTAATAGGGCCTGGAAATACCCTTGTGATTTGCTACCTAAATTTAGTCTGGTGCCTGAGGCTTCCTGGCAGCCCTCAGAGGGGTAAGCCCTCAGCCCTAGAGGATTTTAGGCCAGACCTTCTCCAGAACCTAAGAAGGCCTAGGACACTGTACTACCTTGTCTAGCAGCCCCGGGGCAGGCAAGGCTCCCTTCTCCTGGTGGGCTCCAGGGTTTCTGGGACCCTCACTCTGAGTGCTTCTGTTTACTGGCCAAGACTGGCAGGACACAGACACAGAAGACAGTCCTTTCCCTCCCTCTCCCCTCTTCCCACCACAATTCCTTGAGCTATGAAGTTTGAGAAGCAGTTTCCCCTGTGAGCCCTCATCCCTCACTCCTCAGGCCAAGCGGCTCAAATACCAGCGGCTTTGTCGCTGCGTGGGAGCCCGCGAGTGTTTCTCTCCGCTCTCGCTTCTTCATGTCCTTGGCTCCGTCCGGATATCTGCACAAAGCAGCGGAGCGCCCAAGGTGCCAGGTCGGGAGGTAAGGGCACTATCAAGCCAGGCAGGCGCGACCGTTTCGGACCCCAACGTGGTGGGAAGCCTTTCGTGGACAACCCGGGCTGCAGGGGTCGGGTGGAAGCCAGAGATGAGCTCAAATCTCAGTTTGCAAAAATAAGAATATGTCTTGGTCACGCCGAGGCTAGGACCCCAACTGACCGCACGTAATTGCGTACTGGCCCTCTCTGCATGGCGTCCAGTTTGAACAAGGCACAAGGATCCACAGTTTCCCGCACTGAGGACTTTGACAGGGCTCCGGCGTGAGCCCCAGACCACAGCTCCCAGAATGACTCAAACGTTTCGGTTTTTTCCAATTCCGCTGCGGACGTGCTGCTCTGAACTTACCATGACCTCCGCGCCGTGCTCACCGCTCTGCGCAAGTAGGAACTCCCGCACCCGGACTCCGGAGAAGTCACAGTCCAGCCTCGGACTTGCAGACCACTGGACTGGAGACCGGAGAGAAGTGCAGAAAGCTAGTGTGTGGTGTACTTTCCAAGAACTTGCGGAGCCCTCCAAAGAGATGGTCCTGAGGTTGTGACTGCGCTCCTTGGTGTGCGAACAGATTTCGTAAGGGCGCGCGCGTGTGTGAAAATACTGACACCCCCAAGTTCTTATTACGCGTGACGATGCGAACGTCGGTGTAGTGTTTGAGACAAATGCACCGCGTCCAAGCACGCATCTCCGAAAGAGTTCCATTGGTTACGTTCTGCTCTCCTTTCCCGAGTGGGATAGCCTGGATCCAGGGCACTGAGACCTGTTGCACGGAGAGGTCACCTGCTGTATCCGCCCAGTCATTTAGAAGGAGTGGGGCAGAATACTTTTTATTCTTCAACTATTCGAGGCAGGAAAGCCTGGGGGAAAAAAATCAAACTGCGTTAATTCTCTGCTATTTAGAGAGCAGTGCAAAGTTGCCAGGAAACTCACTTTGTGTCTGTTTACTGCCCCGAATGGGCCGCAAAGAAAATAATCCAGGGCTAGGTGGCCCTAAGCGACGTTACCACGTGGCTCCTGCCAGCTCTCAGCCTCCAGTGTCTCCGCACCCAGGACAGGAGGCGCGCCTAGGTGGGTTTTCCCCGCTCGTGAGTGCTAAACGCTTTCACCAATTTCTGATTTTATGTTTTAAAAACGCACATAAACCTCTATCAAAAGAAAATCAGTCAAATAGCTTAAAGATAAAAATTGCACTCTGACAGATACAAGGTCAAGATAGGTCAGCAGTGGGCGCAGGCTGCTGCGCCACCAGCGACGCTAGAAATGAGTAACAACCCACAAATTTCGTTCCTTACTAAGGAAATAGGTGAAGGGAATCAAAAAGTAGTACTTACTATTACTACCACTGAAGAATTCGAATTAATTTAATGTGTTTCAGATTTATATGTATGTAATCACAGTACTTTTGTTCTGCCTAGCTCTTTCCATTAAGTTTTAATATCTTATTAAACTTCCCTGGATAAATTTTGTGAGTTTTTATGGGAGTGGAGATTACATTAACCAGAAGCGAAGTTTAGCATAATTTCCTTAGACACTGGGAAGTCTGTATCTTCTGCCAACATTTCTAAGGGCAGGAAGAAATAAAATGAGGGAAGGAGACCAAATGCTCGGTAAGCACCTACTATGTGCAGGCACCTGATAGGACTAGCTTTTATACATTTTATTTTATACTAACAACTGCCGGTCCATAAAAGATCTTTGTATTTAAAAACGTGAAATTTCCATCATCTTTCCTCCAAACCTAAGATGTACAGCTTACATAATTTTATTTTATTCGCAAAAATTTCGTTTTTAACACTTCCTTATTGGAAGTGAAAAATAGCCAAAGTCAACGAGAAGGTCCATACTTCATAATATTTAAGATTTTTCAAAAACTGATTACACCGTTTAGTGTTCACATTTGTCTTAAAAAAGAAAAGTGGAGCTGTGACTTAGCACGTGGTGATTTTTCTCCCAACCCTTTTAAGTCCCTGTAAAAATAAAGCCCTATCAGTATTGGGGAGGAGACCAAGCTTGTAATGGGGAACAGGTCGCTGTTGGGGGGAAGGGAGGAAGAGAGAGCGTGCGCTCACACACAAATAATGCACGATTTTCCGCGGCTGTGCATTAAAACGAACCAAAACACTGGTCGTTTTTGTGAGGGTATATAAAATGCGGCATAGAGGCTGTCTGAGGCCAGAGGGCTAAGCATGTTGTAGGGGGTATGATTGAACCAAGTACCCGAAAAAGAAAAATGAGACAGAAAGTAATAGACAAGAAAGCGGGGGACAGAGAGAGAATCAGGTGGGAAGGGAGCAGGTAAATCTTTAAATTTTCAGTTCCTACCATTAATGGGAGGGTGGGCAGGTCTCACTATAGTTCAGGGGAAATGGTCGTCTGATGCAAGTCTGAGTGATTCTATTTGTGCTGAGTTTTTGTTTTGTTTCTGAACTATCAAAAAAGTTACTTCGAGATTCAACCAAACGTTTTGAGTGGGTGATCGAAAGTCCGAGGAAGCATTTACTGCTGTGATTCCCTAGCGGTGACCTGCCCTGCGCCCGGCGCACCCCACACCCCGCTGCTGGGGGAGTAGCGCCCCACGGCCCGCAGGGGCAGGCGGGGTGGGGACGCAAGGTTCGTGTGCCACCGGAGGCCCGGCTTGAGGCTTGCTTTGGCTTTCTTCTGGAAGGGGAAATGGGCGTTGTTCGGTGAGATTTTCAAGATTCCCGGGTCACTTTACAAACTTGGAAACTCCGGGTCGTTTTGAACTGAGCTTTTTCTGGTTGCCGAGGCCCCTTTCCCTCTCCGAGGGTCCACAGACCGCGAGCCAAGAGGTGCTACTTTCGACCAGCCTCCCTCTCCCCCGCCTAGAATGGCAAAGCACAGCCGCCCGCTCTGAAGGCGACTTGGCGACCTCGGTGCCCCGGGCTAGGCGGCGATCCAGCCCGACTCCGGGAGAAGCCCACGGGGAAATCGCTTCCCTCGCAGCGAGTCGGTGCCCGAGTACTCTCCTGACATAACCCCGTCCGGGGGCTCCCTGCTGCGGGCTCCATTCCTTTCCCGCCCGCGTTTTCCAGGGAAGCAGCCCCCAGAAGCAGAAATTCTGGGCTGCCACCAGCGCTGGCTCCCCGCTGGTCCCACCCGCCCCGAACCCTACCCCCACACCGAGTGAACCGTGTCACCCTCCCCACGCCCCACCGCGTCGCGCCTTTTTTAACCGCTTCAGGGTTTCCTGGGCTGAGCGGGCGGGAAACCGAGGGTTCCGCTGCAGCACCTCTCCCCAGCCCCTAGCCCACGCCCAAGTCCTCGCCAGACACAGGCTGGATTGTGAAAGAACCCCGTGGTGGGAGGCCGTGGGAACGCTACCCCAGGCCTGGGGAGGGTTTGGCAAAGTCTCGGGAACACTAGTGCTTCCCCCAGGGGGGTTGATTTTCTTCGCCTCGAAGCAAGCGCGAGGTGTCCGAGGTTTTGGCACTAACCGCAGAGTCTCTCCCTTTCTCCAGCCCCTTTCAGGACACCCGATCTACAACCTTAAACTTTCTCCTTGGGTTGAAAAGTCAGCCGCGGCTAGCGGCCCCAGCTGAGGCCGCCACAAGAGCTAGCGGCTGTGGGGTTAACTGAAAGCCCAGCGCCCAGAGGTCGCCTGAGGCCCTGTGGGTCGAGGCCAGGCGCTCTGTTTGCAGGAGGAATTCTAGGAGGATTCTAGCAGAGCATGCAGCCTGCTGAAACAGGCGTTCCCTTTTCCAGATCATATTCCTCATAAAATCTAAAGCCAGATACATCTCTTGGGCATGCTCCCATTTCACCTCGAGAGGCGTGGATTTGTTTCCAAACTGGACTCAACATCGAGGTCTCTAATGTGGGTTCCAGTGGCAAGCTCAGAGGAGATGGCTTTCGATGTCTCTAGGAACTGCACAAAGGGACAGAAGTTTGTGCAGTTAAGTCTTAATCTTAGCTCAAGCATTAGTTGTCATTTTTTAGTATAAAACGGAGAGTGCGGGGCGGGCGGGGGGTGGGGAGACACGGGCTCTCATGCTGTTTGTTTAAAAAGAACGGAGAGGAAAGACCAACTTCATAATTACAGACGCCCACTTCAGCAGCACCACCCTATGGAATCCGTGCATGAAAATGTCACTTGCAAGACAGTGAGAAAGGTAGCCATGTACAAAACTAAAAGGCGAGCTTGGTGAACGCAGACCTTTTTATAATCTCTTGAGTCAAAACCAGCTTTTGCTGAGTAATTTTATTTTTAAGAAATGGGGGAAGGCTAAAAAAAAAAAAAAAGGAGCATAAGGGTCTATTTCACGGGTAACCCGCCTCACCACTGCAGAGAGAAATGTGGGCAGAGAGGGCCTTCCTTTTCACAGTTAGGGCTGTCTGATATTTACCAATGTGGTTGCGAGGGTAGAAATTAAAACCAACACATCTCTTGGAATGACAAAACATGAGCTGGAAATCAACTCTGCCTTCCCAAGGATTCGACCCTGAGAACTCGATTCCGCGGCTCTGAAAGGCAAGGCCATTTCTGGAGTCCTGTGGTTATATAAATGATTGGCGAAGCCGAGTCTGAACAATGCAAATACATACACGACTCCTGTCTCGGGGTTTTCAGAGAAAATGACCTCAGTGCGAAAGCGCCTCTGAGCAGCTGGAGTGGGTAATGGCCGTCTGCTAAGCCCTTCATCAGGTGTGGGTGAGCAAACCGAGCCCTCGAGAAAACGGTTTCCACTTGGGGCTCACTTGGGCTCTGCAGGTCTTTCTAACGCTTGCCCAGCCCCACAGCTACTGCTACAAAAAGGTGTTAGTAAACAGAATAGAGTGTGCGTTAAGGGAAGTATGGGGAGGGGCTGGAGTGAGGACCCTGTGAGCTGCTCCAAGGCGAATCTGTCTGGGTTGGTTCTGGGGGGCGGGGGGGGGGGGAGAGCAAGGACACATTTTCGCTGACCAGATTGACAGCAGCTGCCTCTCCTGAGCGCACTAGTTGTGTCTGGTTACCTTCACCTCGTGAAAATGCCTTCCCTTAACCGCTCAAGTCTGCAGTCTATAAGGCCGCCCACCCGCCTCTTTCAAACCTGTGGAGGCCGCCTTTTTGGCTGCTGTGACTCCCAGGAGGGGAGAGGGATGCCCCTAGAGTTTCGTTAAGTCTTTCGAATTGTATAGAACTTTGGTTGTTTGCGTGTGGGCGGAGTCCTTATCCAATTTCAGCGGAGCAAGAATTCCGTGGGCCTCGAGTCCCAAGAGGCCTTTGCGCGACCTTGCCGCGCTCCTGCTCTCCTGCTCGAGACTCCGCTAAGGGATCTGCCACCGGAAGCCAAAGTCGCCTCTGTGCCACACTCCTTGTCTTCTGCAGGGTCCCAAACAGTCTTCAGCTTCGAGACCCAGACCAAACTTGCATGCGAGATTGAGAAGAGTGTCCATGTCCGCTTTTCCGGAGGTGGGGGAAGCCTCGCAGCCCGGGACAGATCCTGGCAACTCCCGGGCTTCCTCCAGGAACAGCTTACCCCCACCTCGGCCAACCTTTGCGACCCCACACTTGGGCCTACCACCCACGCCCCGAGGGAAGGGGCTGTGACGGATGCGCTCCGAGCGCTTTCGTTTTACTTTCGTTCCCTCTTCTCCGCGGCTGGGAAGACCGCGAAAGAACCAAGTGGGGGCGGAAAGCCGGTGCCCCTGACAAAATAGCTGAGACACTGAGACTTAGCCTGGGGCCCGGGCCCGGAACCTCGACCATGCCTTGACAAAACTCTGACTCTTGCAGGGGTGGGGAGGATCAGGAGGCCCTGACTTGTTTACCAAATGCAAAGAAACGTGATTTGTAGATAGTGCTGCAAACTGTCAAAGAAACGAATTTGCTTTCTTAGGAGGTTTGTTTTCCAAATGCTGAAAGCAGAATGGGGTAGAAAGGCGGAAAGGTGAATAGCTAGGGCCTTTGGATAAATTGCAAAGACATACGGGGAAGAAAGAATGAGCCCCAGCCCTTGGCTCTACATACCGCCAGGAGTGGGCGACCAAAGCCGGTCAGGCCTGCAGCTCCAAGCTTTGGAAAGGAAGCGACCACTACAAAAGTTCGCTTTATATCGTCTCGCTTCCTTTTTTAAGCAAGCACACATATAACAAGCTTGAAACTCAGGTTCTAAGCCTTGGAATCTAAGGTCTTCTCCTTCAAAAAGGAAAAGAAAGCGGGCCTAAATCTGGAAGGGTTCCCCAACTCCAGGCAAACCTTCTCGCCTCCCCAACTAACTCCTGGGAAAGCACTACCGGGTTTGGAATCGCCCCTCTACTCAACTTCGAAGCCCCCGTACAGGGTGTAGGGGCCCCTGCAGAAGAGGGGTGGTGGTCTGAAATTGGGGGCGGGAGGGGGGGGGAAGTCCTAGGTTGTTTTCCACTCTACAGTTGCCAGGAAAGGTCCTGCTCGTTTCCTGTCCTCATCCCAGCTCAGCCTGTTTTCCTGAGCCAGTGATCTGGTAGCTAACTTATTTTATTCTGATCCTGAAAAGTCCCAACTGCGTTCTAAACCAACCACTTCGGAAAAGGACCAAGAAGCTACGGAAGTTAATTACGCTTAAACTAGCCACTTGTGTTTGCCTTTATTGTGAGGCCTTCCTTTCCTGTTTACCACCCTTCGTGTTAACGCGGAGCTCAACCGAGGCTTTAGGCCAGCAGTGAGCCCAGTTTCACTTCGGGGTATGGAGGGGCCTATCACTCCGCCCTCGGGGGTTTTAAGGCAAGTTTTAATGCTTTGCTCAATCGCTCCTGTAATAGAACAGTAAGTTCTCAATAACTGTATTCCCCTTGTCAAGGATCGGGCTTGCAAACTCCTCGATCTTGAAGCGAGAAGAACGCTAGCGCAAAGCTAGCTGCACCTGCGGACGGAGAACGTCCGTCCCGCGCTTCCCGCGCCTCGCACTTTCGCCTGGGAAGCGGCTGCGGGCTACCCCCGCACCCCTCACGCCTGTTGGCCATCAGTGCGGGCAGCGAGGCCTAGCACCCAACGCCTGCTGGTGCAGCCGCACGAGGGGGCAGAGGGACTTGTCCAGGCCGTGGGCTCCCAAGCGAGGCCCAAACGCGCGCGCACTCTGCAAGCAGGGCGGTGGCGCTCGCAGAGACCGAGGGGGGTAGAGACGCAAGAGCGCGCAAGGACGCTCGGGGCCACTCCGCACGAGGCGTGGGTGCAAAGATTCCCCCGTCGGGTGGCGAGAGTGCGGGGGACCCAAGTCGTGCGCACCACCGGGGCTCGCGACCCTAGCCAGGAGCTGGGGAGCGCAGCTGGGCGGAGGCCGCTGCCACGGAACCGGGCGGGAGGCGCACAGCCCGGGGGAGCTGGTTTTCCCGGGAGGGCACGTGACGGGGTTGGCAGCGCTCGGGCTCAAGCTGGGGGGGAGGGGGAAGTGGCGAGCAGGAGGCCGGGGGCGGGCGGCTGGCGCGCTGTGTACTTAGGTCGTGTGCTGGGGCTTTTCTCTCCAGGGAGCCGGCCGAGGGGCGGGGGAGGGGCCGCCGCTCCGCCTTCTTCTTTTCGCAATGTTGACGCAATCTATAAATAGTGGAACAAAAGGACCAACTTCCTCGGAGCTTTGCTGAAACTGCACAAAAAATCGAGCTGGGGGGTTCCCTGGTCCCCGGCGTTGGGGCGGGGAGCGCTGCGCCGAGGGAGGGGGCGGCGCGGACCGGCCGGAGGGACACCTGGCCGAGCGCTGCCGCCGCTCCGCTCGAGCCCTGCGCTCCAGTGCCCCCACTCGCTGCAGGGCTCGCCCCGACCGGGGGTCTTCCTCCGCCGCTGACAGGTCAGTGCGCACCGCCCCTTTCAACACTGGCTTCTTTTTCGCCCTCCTCCAGCCTCCACTTTCAGAAGGGAACCGTGCGCGCGCGGGGGGTTGGAGGGGGGGGGGACAGTGAGCAGAAAATAGAACGAGGCGCAGCAGCAACAGCCGAAAAAAATCTGTAATCCCAGCGTGCACGGGGAAGGGGGTATGAGTGAGGGGCTCTAGGAGGCGATCGGTGCGTGGTCCCCGTGGGAGACGAAGCTCGGCGCGCAGGGCTGGGGGGGGCGAGGGCAGAGCGGGCCGCAGGGTGAGGGGAGGGGGCTCCCGGGAGGCCGTGTGTGCCTCTGGCTCCCCTTTGAGCGCAGACCTGCAGAGTCCGCCTGGTCCTCGGTGGGAGGAATGAGTGGAGAAGCGCTGTCGCCGCCACCGCGCCCCGGACTCTGCGGCCCACGCACCCTGCGCGCCTGGAGTTTGGGGGCAGGGTGGGAGAGGGGGCACCCTGGGCTCCGGGATCCCGGACCTGAGCTCGGGAGCCCGCTGCATCGCCGCGGTGGGGGCGCCAAGGCAAGGGAGAGGGCGGAGCTGGCGCTGTTGACAGCGGTGCGGGAGCAGGGAGGGTGAAAGTTGGGGAGAGGAGGCGGGAGAGGTGGGAGTCTGGCTGGGTGTTGGGGAGGGGGGAGCGCGCGCGCGCGGGATTCGGAGGGGCGTGGATCACGTGACGGGCAGCCACCCCCGCTACAGGCTGGCGGTAGAGGTGACGTCACCACCCTGCCTGCAGGGGGTGGCACTTCCGTTTTCTTTCCCCCAGGGCTGGTCCTCAGCCTCTGGCACCCTCAAGAAGGGTGGGTAGTAGTCCGAGGTCATCAGGTGGTTTGGTAGCAACCCAGAGACCGGGGCGGGGGTCTGAAGCTGGAGCCGGGCTGCCCTTTGAGTCGCCCCATTGTGTGTTCAGTGGGCAAGGGCGGTGCCGGGTGCCAGCCCCCCGCGGCTCCCATCTCCAAAAGGGCGGGGAGGACTCTTTGCGGTCGAGGCCGAGCTTGGCCACTAGCTGGATCCCAGACCTCGAGGTCTGAGGGAGTAGGGTCTCACTCGCCGGACTCGCCCTCCGGGCGCCAGGTGGTTAGAAACCCATCCTGTGGTTCGGCTCCACGACCCAGCTTGGTGGGTGTGTGGTCAGAGTCTGTCACCACTGGAGCGACTCGATTCCAGCAGTCCTTAAGAGCTATTTTGAGGAAACTCTGGGTTTTGGTGACTCAGCTCGGTGAGCGCTATTTATAGGTAGGTGAGTTAAGAGCAGGGAAATACGCTTTGCTGGGATCGGTCCGCCCTATTACAGCGAAGATCTCTGTCAAGAAGCAACAATTGAAAGTCTTCCGAAAGAAAAATATTTGGTTCTTAGAATCTGTGTTGTACCAGGGCAGTGGTGGCGCACGCCTTTAATCCCAGCACAGGGAGACAGAGGCAGGTGGATCTCTGCGGGTTTGAGGCCAGCCTGGTCTACAGAATGAGTTCCAGGACAGCCAGGGCCACACGGAGAAACCATGTATCAAAAAAATCAAAAGAAAAAATAATTATGTGTTGTAAGACACTGGTCAGAAGACTACTCAGAACAGTGCAAACGGAGCATTTTCCAGAGTAAATAGAGATTTGGGGGACTGTCATGACCATTAACTTGCTTTTGGATGGAGGTTACTGAACCAGGAGTAAAGACCCAGCGGCTCTCCTAGACAACTGCAGCATGGAACACGCAAGTTGGAGAGAATGAAATAAGGGGGAACTAAACGCTAACAAAGTCCCTACACAATATTCTATAACAGAAGGGTGTGCATGACATTTACCTAGCATCAAAAGGCTGGCCTGGTGGAATCTAAATTTGTTTATCACCGAATTTCTTCTAAGAAAGTGCAACAAAGACGTGTGTATTACAGCCTGCATTTCTTCACCTGTGTGTAAATATATGCCACACAAGTCATTGCTTGTTTGGGTTTCATGATTTTAATTCTTACATCCCACACTCTGCCCCAGCCCCAGCTTTAGAAATCCAGGAGGCATATGCTAGAAAAGAGTGTAAGGCTGCCTGCCAGCCAGAAGGCAAGAGATGAGTGAACTCTCTTAGCCTGCACAGCGTCCCCTATGTAGTGTGACCTGGGGTGTCTCTTGAAAGATGGTGTTTTCCTGGTGGCCAGAGTTAGATCAGCTAAGAATAGAAGAGTGTCCAGAAGGGAACCAAGCACCGTGCACATTGGCCTGGAGTCAGCTAGATGGATGTGGGTATGGGTGGTGGGTGGGTGAGGGCTTTGTAAAGGAGCAAGAAAGCTGCACAAATAAATGGTCAGGACCTTCATTATTCAGAGTAATCGTGCTGAGGAACTTGAATTAGCACCTGAATAGAAAGTTTTGTTTTAGTTTTTTTTTTTTTTTTTTTAGAAAAACATAGCAATGTTTTCTTTTCTTCTACAAATCAGTGGTAAAATTTAGCACAGAATTTCAAAAGGTTATTACTCTGTGAGTCAATTATTGTGATGCCTCAGCTCGAAACCTTTAAGAAAGGGGAAACCTCCGGAAGGTGTTTAATGGAAAGGATAGTTGGTCACATGTGCCTTGTCAGGGTCCTAGAGACTTAAAACGTGGAATGTAAAAGAACTGTGAGCTGAGAAATAACCTGCTAGAACCTCTGCCATGGACCCGGAGATAGCAGGACTGGAAAGATGACTCCAAGGGAAGTCATTAGCCCTTTGAGGGCAAGGACTGCACAGGTTCCCCATGTAGTGTGTAGGGGCTGGAGAGATGGCTCAGCTGTTAAGAGTGTGTGATTCTTCCAGAGGACTAGAATTGACTTCTCAGCACCCATGCTGGGAAAACTCAAAACTGCCTGGTACACTAATTCCAAGGATATCTGATACTTGTGGCCTCTGTGGCACCTACACACACACACACACACACACACACACACACACACACACACACTACATATAATTAAAAATAATAAGAATAGATCTGTAAAAAGCAAGTATGTCCATATAGTGAACAAATAGATATTTATGAGCCCTTTGTGGACCACTTAATAATTTTTTTTGAAGTAGCTTCTAAAAAATACCCTTTTGTTTCTGAAATTCCTTATGTAGCAGTGATTTTTTTTTTAATGAACACAGCGTTCACATTGCATTATCATACTTTGTTACCAGGCCCCAACAGTTCAACTTCTCAGTGACTTCACAGCTACCATGGAGGCAGCCCAGGGGAGCTTAAGTAAACACTTGGAGATGACATAATGCCGTCCTGAAGGAGGGACAACCTCAACCAAACTCTACCGCATAGATTTGCACATGCTGTTTGTCCATATGCCAGAATGCTTGCTACCCTGGTGTCATGGCCTATTCTTGGTTGCCAACTTGACTACATCTGGAATTAACTACAACCCAAATAGCTGGGTACACCTGTGAGAGATTATTTTTTTTTTCTTAATTAAATCATTTGAAGTAAGATGATTTCTAAGCCACTTCTAATCCAGATCTTTGAGGTGGGAAGATCCACCTCTAATCTGGGCCACACCTGTTGGCAGCCTGTAAAGAGGACATGGAAGAAGGAAGCTTGCTTTCTCTTTGCCAGCTTCCTCTCCCTCTCCTTCACTGGCACTAGACCAGCTGAGCCATCCAGCCTCATGGACTGACAACTACTGGATTTGTGGACCTTCTGTTGGTAAACAGCCGTAGTTGGCCCAGCTGGACCACGGCCTGTAAGCCATTCTCTATATACATATATAGAGATTCATTTTGTAAGTTCTGCTCCTCTAGAGAACCCTGACTAACCAGATTTTGGTGCCAGAAGTGGTTCTAGAGCAACAGAAGTATAAGATGAATTTGTTTTAAATATCTGGATTAGGCTTTGCAGTTTGCCAACACCTACAGCTACAGAAACCTCTCGTGGAAGCTTGGAGAATGTTGAAAGCACTTGGCGTGAACTCTGTACAAACTTAAGGAGACAGATGCATTTGATTATCCTGATCCACCGTTTGTGAAAGGCAACCGATTTGGTGAGTCTGTGCACAAAACTTGTGGAAAATAAACAATTTGTGGAAAAATAAGGAAAATGATGATGCTGATTGGTTGCTCATAGCATCTCTGGAAAATTGACAAAGGAAAAGAATGAGCTCTGTGATTAAAAACTAACCATCTTCTAGCTTTCAGAAAATAAGGACAACAATGAACTCAGCAATAAAACCCGACCACACTGGCTAATAGCAACAATATTCTAGCTACTAATAATTAAGAGCTGAGTATGCTCTAACTGTTCATTAAATAGAGTAATGCAAACTCCTTATGTTATTTTTCTTTTACCTTTCTGTGAGTTCAAAATACAATTTGGAGTGTTGGTGGTAGGTGCCTGTGTGTGCCCATGTATGTGGGTGTGGCTCTCAAGAGAATGTTGGGTGTCTTCTGTTGCTCTCTACCTTGATTTGTGAGACAGTCTCTCACTGAACTCGAAGCTGGCCTTTTTGGCAAGGTTGGCTGGCCAGCAAGTTCCCAGGCTCTGCTGTCTCCATGTATCAACACGGGGGTTGGGGGGGAGGGTTGGGGGGGTGTTAGAGGCAGTGTGCTCACAGCCAGTTTTGACATGGGTCTGGATATTCAGGCTCAAGTCCTCTTGCTTGGAGAGCAAACTGAGCCATCTCCCCAGGTCCTACAGTTTATTTTTTAAAGGAATATTTTTCAGAAATATATATTTCCTCATCATGTGGACAGGGCCTTATCTTAAACATAAGCCTTGATGTGTCCTTTATAAATATGACCAAAAATTCATGGATAGGGATTTGAAGAGAAACTGAAAGAAATTGCTGAGCATTTAGGAAAATATTTCTGTGCCACAAATGACCTTAGTTGCTACATATTGAAAGTTAAAAAAAAAAAGCTGTTATCTGCATGTTTCAAAATTAGAATCACCTTCATGAAAATATCATGTATGATTACAAGATATTTTATCATGTTTGGTTCTTTTCTGTAATTTTAATTTCATTGGTCGTTTGGCTTGGATCTATATTTAAAATTTTGATGTTCTCAACAAATCTTAGCTCCCATATCCTGCTTCCTGAGTCCATCACTTCATTCCTGAACTTTATTGACTACTTTTTTCCCAACATAGGCTCACAGGTGCTGTATTTACGGTGTGTGTGTGTGTGTGTGTGTGTGTGTGTGTGTGTTTTGCATTTTCTTTTTTATGACATTTTATTTACATGTGTGTTTGTGTGTGCATGTGTTTATGTGTATGTGTTTGCATGTGTTTGTATGTGTGTGATTTGCATTTTCTTTTTTATGACATTTTATTTGCATGTGTGTTTGTGTCTGTGCATGTGTTTGTGTGTGTGTTTGCATGTGTTTGTATGTGTGTGTTTTGCATTTTCTTTTTTATGACATTTTATTTGCATGTGTGTTTGTGTTTGTGCATGTGTGTGTTTGTGTCTGTGCGTGCGTGCGTGTGTGTGTGTGTGCGCGCGCGCTGTGGTACGCACATGGAGGTCAGAGGACAGCTTGCGGAGGAGTCATTTTCTCTTCCTCCCACCACGTGGGTCCTGGGGATCAAACTGAGATGTCAGGCTTGGCAGCAAGCACCTTTCCTCACAAAACTGTTTCATTAACTCTTGGATGGCAGTTACTGAGATGTGACAGTTTAAGGTTGTGCTACCTTTGTAGAAAACTGCAGTTTTGTTTCGTTTTTTTGGTTGGTTTTTTGTTTTGTTTTTTTAACTTTTTGATGACTGTTGCTTAGAGGAAGGGTAAGGTCAGCACGATGTCCTTCTTGGTCATATTGTATGTTCAGCCTGGAGATCTGAAAAGGTTTTCCTTCATGTCTTAGGATCATCTGCTTATTCACAGCTGGGTATGGGAGCACAGACCTAGAATCCCAAAATGTGCAGGCAGGAGGATCAAGAGATCAAGGTCAACCTCAGCCCGGACCTTATCTCACTCTAACAACAGAAATAGCTTAACCAGGATATGCCTCCAAATGGAAGATTACATGCCCATTTTCCTTGAACATTTTCTGCAGATCTAGTTCTCTCGCTAGTTATTCGAAATTCTCTTCTAGCACATCCTAAAGTACAGGATTTTTTTATTTCATGCATTGCTGTATGTGCTAGGTGAGCGAAACTGTGTGGTGTCGCTTTTTGCGTCACGTGTGTTGTGTCTTCTTGGCAGTTGATCTGGTCTGTTTGCTTCTTTATGTGTCGCAATTCCTGCGGTTCCTGAACGGTACCTGTTTCCTGGGGCTTACGGAGGGCCTGCTCGCTGTGCCAGGCAGCTTTGCCTCGGTCAAGTTCATACTGCCGTGACAAGACAGATGAGTGTGACGAGGAGTGGCGGGGAGGAGAACCCAGATCAAAAGCTAGAAGGCAGGAGATGCTTCCAGTGGTTCTCAGCCTGTGGGTTGTGACCCCCACAGGGTATATATGTGTGTGTGTGTGTGTGTGTCCGTCCTATATCAGCTGTTTACATTACAGTTCATAACAGTCACAGAATTACAGTTATGAAGGAGTAACAAAATAGTGTTATGGTTGGGGGTCCC
Organism: Peromyscus maniculatus bairdii; assembly: GCF_049852395.1. NCBI lineage: Eukaryota > Metazoa > Chordata > Mammalia > Rodentia > Cricetidae > Peromyscus > Peromyscus maniculatus. The sequence goes on along the minus strand of NC_134860.1, from coordinate 59,654,211 downwards.
CACAACATGGGGAACTGTACTAAAGGGTTGTAGCATTAGGAAGGTTGAGAACGGGTACCTTAGATAGAGTTGTTAGAAGGCTATAAATCAGAATTTGAGAAGAGAACTGAGTAAAGAGAGGTAGGGAACGAGGCAAAGACGCAGGCAACTTAGATACTGAGAAAAGCGCCCGCAAAGGCCAGAGGGAAAGCCTGGTGTTCAAGACAGGAGGAAGCCAGGCCAAGTGTCTTGCTCAGCGGTAGGGGTAGAGTGCTTGCTTCGCATGTATAAATAAGGTCCTGGGTCCAATCCTCGTAACAACAGTAATAATTTTTTTTAAAAAAGTCAAATGGAAAAGCTGGGAGATGAGACTCGAGAAAGAGGTTTAGTCACAAAAATTGTAGGCCATGGAAAAGTTTGAATTTTGCTTCAAAGTGTGAGAAACATGCAGCTGGCTGCTGCGAAATATTTCGAGAGCAGCCACAGAATAGAAAGACTGTGTCTTGCCAGGGGATATTGGCACACGCCTTTAATCCCAGCACCCGGGAAGCAGGGCAGAGGCAGGAGACTATGAAGTCAATCTGGTCTACATAGTGAGTTCCAGGGCCGCATAGTGAGACCCTGTCACAGGGCAGGGAATGGAGGAAGGAGAAGGATTTGGTCCAACAGGTATAGGACTGAAAAAGAAAAACATTTACCCAAGTAATGGAGCAAGCGCTGTTAGCAGTTACTGCCCTTGCTACTGAGAAAATAGGGAGGGAAGGTCACTGGGGAGCTGGGAGGGGCAAGTGCTGGCCACTTGCTGCCCCTGGACTTTGGGGAACTGGAAGTGAAGCGGTGCTTATAGGTTCTTTCTCCTCTCCCTGACCCCCCACAGAACCAGAATCTAAAAGGGTTTGTGGCTCAGAGGCCACAGTAAACTAGCACAAAAAGGAATTAATGGTAATTTCAAGTCTGCTTGTTTTTTTTTTAAATCTAACCAGTTGATTAAAATTGTGTAACTTATTGACATCTGACATGATACATAGAAAAATGAATTATAGAAGACACAAGATGTGTTTTTAAATGTCTAGTTCAGAAGTCTTTATTAAATTAGAAGTGGAGTTGTTGGCCAAACCAATGAATTAGAATCCAGAACTCAACAGAAGTATCAGGAACAGGACACAGATTCTAAGACTCCTAAAAGAACATAAACGTGGCAAATGTGGGTGAGATGACCTTGCGGCGAGGATGGATCTCCACAGATAGGAAAAAAGATCTGGATTATGTACCTGGGGTGGGGAGTAAGATCCCAAACATGTGTGAAGAGGAAAATTATTTAGAAAAGAGTTTGTAATGGTTACTTTTCTGTTGCTATGACAAAACACTATGACCAAGGCAACTTATAAAACTGTTTAGTTGGGCTTACAGTTCCAGAGGGCCTCTGGAACTCACATGGTGCATGAACACCTAAGCAGGCAGAACACCTAAATGTAAAAAAAAAAAAAAATTCTCCTAGTAGCACTTAAGTAACTATTATTGGGCCAGCCAGATGGCTCATGGGGTAAAAACACTTCATTCACCATGCAAGCCTGGTGGATGACCTAAGCTCAGAACCCAAGACAAAAGGAGAGTACCAACTCTTAAAAACTGTGTTCTGACTTCCACACCCAGGCATTAGCATGTGCTAGCACATAGGTTCTTTCAAACACAATGTTTCTAAATCTTGCAGTTGCTGCTAGGCACCTCCTTAGTGCCAGTTTGGGATCGGAAGGAACATTCAAGTTAAAAATGACTTCCGGCACTGTATGGCTTCCGCCAAGACATCACAGTCAGCACTCCAGAATGCTAGTGAAGAAAGAGGACTCTGGGGCCACACAATCCAACTGGTTAGAATAGTTGAGAAAAAGAGCCTTATAATTGAGAACAGTGTGCTCCAATTGATCTACCTAGCTATTTGAGTAGAGGCGACTCTTAACAATTTCTTGTTATAGACACAAAACCAGTGATGACCACATAGTAAGCAAATCTAAGAAAAAGACCTGACTTGGGACTTCATTTTACCTTCCTCTTAGAATTTTTTTTTTAAGATTTAATTTTGTTTTTTAAATGGCATTTTATTTTTTTTTAAATTGTTTTTATTTAAGTGTATGTGTGGGTGTATTTGGGTGCCTGTGGAGGCCAGAAGATGGTGTTAGATTCTCTGAGACTGAAATCACAGGCAATTGTGAGCTGCTCAGTGTGAGTGCTGGGAACAGAATTCTAGTCCTCTGGAAGAACAGTGAGTGTTTAACCACTGAGCCACCTCTCCAGCCTTCCTTTTAGGGTGTTTAGTGAATATCATTTCACTGTTGTGTTACTGCAAACACACAGTGCCTTTACACCTCTTGGTGTTCGTCCACAATAAAAACCCGTGAACAACGGGAGTCGGTTTGGCTTAGTCGCATCTCACCACTCCTGGAAGGAATGTTTACACATAACCACAGCCTCTAAACTGTGGAAATACATTCACATATGTTACCATCTAAATGGTACCCACCAAAATTGTGCACATAAGGACACTGCATATGTTTTATATATTAAGTTAGGGTAGACTAATCACTGTAATAGATCAACTCAAAAATAAAAAAAAAAAATGCCTCAAATTTGTTTCTTCCTGAAGGAAATGAATAGTTCAGTAGGAGTTTTGGAGGCCTTTCTTCACTTAGATTTTTAGAAATGATTGCTGCAAGACTTCCTTGGGATCTTCTGTTTTCTTATGTTGGAAAGAGAGTTTTGGAGGTTGTTTTGTTGTTTTTTGAGACAGGGCCTCACGTAGCCCAGGCTGGCCTAGAATTTGGTATAAAAAAAATTTAAGCTGGGTGGTGGTGGTGCAGGCCTTTAATCCCAGCACTTGGGAGGCAGAGCCAGGCGGATCTCTGTGAGTTCGAGGCCAGCCTGGGCTATAGAGTGAGTTCCAGGAAAGGCGCAAAGCTACACAGAGAAACCCTGTCTCAAAAAAAAAAAAAAAAAAAAAAAATTTAGATATATTGACTGCCTGCTTAGTATGTGTTCAATGCACTAGACATAGCAATGGACGAAACTGCAGAGGAGGAAGAAGGCAGTTATTTCCCAAGCATTTTGATGGCACAGATACTAGAAGGAAGGCAGGCACAGCAGCTCACATCTGTAATCCCGACACTCAGAAGACGAATGGAGGCGGAACAAGAGTTCGAGGCTAGCCTGGGCTCTATAATGAGTTGAAGGCCAGCTGGCTGCGTGGCTAGATCCTACCAAAGGCGAAGGAGAGAAGGGGATGGGAAGGGAAAGGGTAATGGGCTTATATTTAAAGGCTTGAAGTGTCAGGAAAGGCGTTTGGTAAGTCGAGCTAAGCTGTCGGCTCCAGCAGCATGGCTTTCTTCTCCTGGGTGCTTTCCCTTGTCCTAGGAACTTTAAGACTCCCCCCTGCAATACGAAATAAATACTGCCCATGTCAAGAATCGCAGCTGAGGTATGGGGTCAGCAAAAACTTCAATCTCCTGTCTCCTTTTATCCCCCCAGTGGCTGAAAGCTTACTGTGTATGACTGCCCTAGAACCAGCCTCGTGTTCAGCACTTGTCTGTGCCTTAGTGCCCTGAGGGTCTGTGCTTCTGCCTCCCTTCCTGGTGTAGTCACTGAAGGAAAAAGACACTGTCAACCTGCTCACTTTGTCCAGTGACGCAAGTTTTCCTTCTTCGCCCAGTGTCTACAGTCCCCTCGAGTGCCTGGCCAAAGTCCTTTCTGCCTGTACGGGTTGGTGCAGAAAGAGGTATAGGAAGGTAAGGCTCGAGGGTTGGTACCGAGAAGCGAGAGACCGTTAGGAAGCAGTGGTCAAAAGAAGGAACAAGTTTAGCGATAGCTTGTCTTTAGCCAGGGGAAGGAAAGAAAATAAGGAAACGAACAAAGATTGTAACCTTGAAGGTGTAAAATCTTGTCACCAACAGCTGAGAAATTGGAAGAGATATCTTGATGTAGAGGGAGGAAGAGGGAGGAGAGAGAGAGAGAGAGAGAGAACCAGTGATGGTAAGCTATCAGACCTTTTGATAAATGTGAATTGAAAGTTACTGTGATAGAGAAACTGAAATTCAAGGGATTGAAGAGGGGATGGAATGAACATAAAACGGCTCCATATGAACTTGGATTATAAGGATGAATTATCAATTTCAGACTAATCGCATGCATACCACACGATTCCCCAATTATAGAGTTCTAAAACATGCAAAATGACCTATAGTCATAGCTAACCAGTGATTCCCCAAGAAGAGGGGTGGGAGGGGGAAGGATCATAAAGAGGTTGGGAATGCTCGGGGATGATGGATTTCATCAGTTCTATTTCCTTTTCTTGACTGATTGCACTGATACAAATGATACAAAGAGTAGATATCTATATCATTATATATAAGGCTATCTCTAGGCCTTTGTAAACAGACTTTGTAGATGGCTTTGTGTCTGGTTGAAGAAGTACCTGTCTGTGTTAGTCGGCTTTACAACACTGTAACAGAATACCCGAAAACTCCAACTTACAAGGCATAAGTCCTTTATTTGGCTCATGGTTTTAAAGGGTCCAGTCAGTGGTAATTTGACTCTGTCCTTCTGGGGCTACGGTAGCACAGTGCACCATGACAGAAGTGTGCAGTGGAGTTCTGTTCACCTCAGGCAGCAAAGAGAGAGGCAAGAAAGGACCAGAATCCCCCTTCAGGACATGCCTTCAGTGATGTAACTTCCTCTAACTAGGTCCAAACTCTTAGATGCTCTACTACCTCCCAGTAGTTCCACAGGCTTGAGATCATACCTGTATCACATGGGCCTTTGGAGATGCTATGGGTTCAAATTACAGCACTTTCTATTACTAGTCAGCTGAGAGGTAGTGGTGGTTTAAGGTGTCTTTCTTCCTATTGAGGTAATCAGACTTTTTTTTTACTATGATGAATTTAATTTTTTTACGGTGTGTGTGTGTGTGTGTGTGTGTGTGTGTGTGTGTGTGTGTGCTTTTTTTGGAACTTTTTTGAAGTTGTGGATCTTAGGGATTGAACTCAGGACATCTAGCTTAGCAATAAGCCCCTTTACCCAGTGAGCCATCTCAATCTCACCAGCCCTGAATTTGTGAAACAAGCCATGTATTCTTAGGACAAATGTCAGCTAGTAATAATACCATCCCTTTGTAGATATTCCTGAATTTGATTTTGTAACATTTTCTTTGGAATTATCATATCTATGTTCATGAAAGAAACCATCCTGGAATTCTCTTTTGCAGTGTTCTGTGGTTTGGTATCAGGATAATGCTAGCCTCAAAAGAATAAATTAGCAAGTAACCTCTCTCTTTGCCAGTTTTCTAGAAGTTTGTGCATAACTGGTACATTTTAGCCTCAATGTTTGGAAAAAAATCTATGAATGTCTTTGTGGGAATGTTTTAAACTAAGAATTTAGTTTTCATACAGCTCTTCAGGCTATCTTTGTCTTCTTGAATGAACTTCTGAATAACTATTTCAAGGAATCTAATAATTTATCTAAGTTCTATATCTATCCTAAAATTTCTGTAATCTCCCTTGTCATTTAAATTTCCATATAACCTCTTAATCCTTTTTGTTATTTTGAGAAGGGGGTCTCCTGTAGCCAAGGCTGGCCTCCAGGGCCAGTGTGATTAACTTCCCTCAACTTCCCAAGGGTTGGGATTATAGACATGCTCCACCACACTACCACTCATATTGTTAATGTCTTCTGTCTTGTTTTCTCCTCTTTTTTCTCTCTTTTTTGTTTTCCTAATCATGCTTGACTAAAGGTTTATCAATTTTATATCAATTTTTATATCAAATTTAATAAAATTTATTAACTTTTATATCAATTGATATAAAAATCAGTTTTTGTTTCATTGATACAATTAACTGATTTTCCTTTTTCTGTCTTTGTGTGTATGTTTAACTTTTCTGCTTTAATAAGGTAAGAACTGAGATCATTGTCTAATATAAGTATTTTATTTTTAAATGTCACACTTTACATAGTACTGCTTTAGTGGAATGCAGGAAATTTGATGTTTTTATTTTCATTCAGTTCAAAATGCAAAATACCCTTTTCCCCCTCTGAGACAGGGTTTCTCTTTGTACCACTGGCTGGCTGTCTTGGATCTCACTCTGTAGACCAGGCTGGCCTTGAACTCAGAGATCCACCTGCCTCTGCCTCCCAAGTGCTGAGATTAAAGGCGTGTGCCACCACTGCTGAGCCAAAATGCCTTCTAATTTTACCCTGGGTTCCTTTTTTAATCAGTAGGTTATCTAGAAGTATTTTAGTTCAAAACACTGAGATTTTCCATATAACTTTCTGTTACTGATTACTAATTTAATCCCATTGTGGTCAGAGAACATATTTCTCATGACTTGAATTCTTTAAAATTTACAAAGACGTGTTTTATGGCTTAGAATATAGGCTGGTAAATTTTTTCTATAAAAGTTCAATTGGTAAATACTTTAAGTTTTATGGGACACATACAGACTCTGGCATATATTTTCTTTCTTTGTAAAAAAAAATTTGAAACTATTAAGACCATTCTTTGTTCACACCCTATACAAAAACAGGCTAGAGTGGTTACAGTGCCATAGTGTGGTGACGTGCTGTGTGTTTCACATGCCACTTTGAAGACAGTATGTTCTACTATTGTCACTAGTTTCTCCAGAAAAGTGAAAAGTGCAAGCTGGTTGATAGTGTTACCCTTAACATGTTAAGTTTGTATCTGCTCTAGCAATTATTGAAAGAGATGTCAAAATCTGACGGGGGGACTTGGGCACTACAGAGTTTCCACCGTCGAAGTGCTTGCTGCAAGGACAAGGAACTAAGTTGGGATCTCCAGAATTCACATAAAAAGCCTAACGTGGGCTGGAGAAATGGCTCAGTAGTTGAGAGCACTTACTGCTCTTGCAGAGGACCTGGGTTCAATTCCTAGACACACACACACACACACCCCAATCAGGCAGCTCCTAATTACCAGTAGCTCCAGTCCTAGGGGCTCAAAGGCCTTCTGGTTTCCATGAGCACCTGCACCCACATGTTGTACATAAACTCACCCAGGCACACACACATATACACCAAAAAAAAAAAATTTTTAAATTAAAAATTTCTGGGCATGGTGGAAGTGGAACAGGTGGATCCCTGAGGCTTACTGGCCACCAAGATCCCCCAATTGGCAAGTTATAGATTCAGTGAGATACTCTGTCTCAAAAAATAAGGTAGAGAGTGACAGAGGAAGGCACTCAACATAGACACCCTGACCACCACCACCACCACCACCCCCCCACACACACGTACATGTACATAGACCACACCATTTTTTTCTTTTTCTCCCCCCCTCTTTCCCTCCCTCCCTTCCATTCTTTTTTGACAGGGTCTCACTAGCTCCTGGAACTCACTGTGTAGACCAGGTTGGCCTCATACTCACAGAGATCTGCCTGTGCTGGGGTTTAAGGCAAGTGCCACAGTGCCTGGCTGTTCTTTATTTGTCTTTGAGACAAGGTTTTGCTGTGTTGTCCAGGCTGGCCTCAAATTCCTTGGCTCAAGGAACTTTTCTTGGTTCAGTCTCCCAAGTAACTAGGCCTACAGCCGTGTGATCCTGTGTCTTTCCACTGTTGTTTTTTACTTTCATTCAGTTCAAAATGCAAACGTTCGTCTTTCCACGGTTGTTATTTTCTTAGACATTTGTTTATTTGTATGTATGTGGATGTGAGTATTCTACAGTGCACATGCAGAGGTCAGAGGACAACCCTTGGGAGTCGGTTGTCTCCTTCTACCGTGTGGATTCTCGTGGTCAAACTCAGATTATCAGGCTTCTTGGTAAGTGCCTTTATCCTTTGAGCCATCTTGCTGACCCCCTTGTTGGTATTTTTGTTTAAGTGATTATTTGCCTTAAAGGAGAACTAAATACTAAGAACAACTCTAATATGTCTGTGTCTTAGTTAGGGTTTCTATTGCTGTGATAAAACACCATAACCATAAACGGCTTGTGGAGGAAAGGGTTATTTCATCTTACAGCTTGTAAGTCCATCACCAAGGGAAGCCATAGCAAGAACTCAAGGCAGGAACTGGAGCAGAAGCCGTGAAGGAGTGTTGCTTACCGGCTTGCCCCTCCTGGCTTAGTCAGTTTGTTTTCTTATACACCCAAGACCACCTGTTGAGGGTGGCACCACCCATAATGGGCTGGGCCCTCCCCACATCAATCAAGAAATTGCTCTACTACAACTTGCCTACAGGCCAATCCTATGGAGGCATTTTCTTAAGATTCTTTCTTCCCAGGTGACCCTACCTTGTGTCAAGTCGAGACAAAAACTAGCCAGCACAGTCTACCAAAGTAGCGACGCCATTTCTGCTCCTTTGTGTACATGTGTGTAGTTCCACACTGTGTCCTCGTCCTTGGTGTCTCTGCCTGTGAAGGCTAGAGGTCTTTCTTGACTGCTCCCCACAGATTTTATTCTTCTGAGACAGTATCTCTCACTGACTCAGCTAGGCTTGCTGGCCAGAGAGCTACAAGGAGCATGCTTGCCTATTTCCCTGCCCCTAACTCCAGTACTTGGGTTACAGATGTGAGCTACCATACTCGGCTTCATGCAGGTTCTCGAGATCTGAACTCAGATCTGTCCTTGACCAGCAGGCACTTAACCAACGAAGCCATTTTCCCAGCTCCTGTGTTCCTTACGCCTGAAGGACTTGAACGGTTCTTTACTGTGGCCTGCAGTGGAGAGTTGTTTTAGCTTGAACATTTCTGAACACACCTTTATTTTGTCTTTGCTTTTAAATATTTCTTTGGCTGAGAATTTTTTTTCCTAGCTTTTTTGAAGATTTTATCACTGGTTTTGAACAGTATGGTTATATGTGCTTGGGTGTAGTTTTCTTAATTGTTTTTGAGTGTTTTAAATCTGTGCAATAATAGTTTTTGGCAAATTCAAAGGTTTGGGCCAACATTTTTCCAAATTTCTTTTCTACCGCTGTGTCTCTTCTCCAATTACATGTATATGAGACTCCTGGAAATTTGTTTCACAGCGCACTGATTCTCTTGCTATTAGAAATTAATGTCTTCACTCTTTCTTATGTTTTGTTTGTAACTTTTTATTTTTAATTGGTTGTGGGGGGTGTGGTGACCTTTGATATCAGAAGGGAGTGTTAGATCACCTGGAGCTGGAGGTTTTAGCTGTGAACTGTCCCATGTGGATGCTGGGAACTTAGTACTCAGTACTGACTCTGAACTGCTGAACCATCTCTAGCCCTCAGGTCTTTTCACAGTGAATAGTTTCTGTGGCTAGGTCTTCAAATTTACTTGTCTTGTGCCATGGCTAACTTGCCCTGAATCACATTTAGTTGAATTTTTATCTCAGATATTATAGTTTTCATCCCCAAATGTTTTTTTGAAAATATAAATATATGTCCTATATCTCTACTATTCAGACACATATGTCATTATTGTAATACTGTCTTATGTCCCTTTCTGCTAATTTGGGCACACATGTCCATATGAGGTCATTTTCATTTGACTGTTCTCCTCATTATGGGCCATTTTTCTTGCTTCATGTACCCAATAATCTTTAATTAGATGATAGACATGTTGCTAGACATGCTTATATTTTTATAAGCATGTCTAAGTTTTGTTCAAGGATGCAACTACATTACTTAGAAAAGTTTGATCCTTTAGTCTTAATTTTGTCAGAATTCAGTCTACAGCGCACTGTTCAGAGAGTAATATAATGGCTGAATAAATGCAGCAAGGTAATCTTTTAAGGTTAGGATTTAGATAAGAAAAAGGCTTCCTAACTGACCCTAGAACATATTTAATCCCATTTCTGATTTTAAAAATGAAGATAGACATCATTTCATTAAAAATTATACTCTGAACCAAAATGAAGCAAAAAAAAAAAAAAAGACACTCTGAAAAATGAAGTGTGAGAAATTGAGGACACTGAACATTCCAGAAATTCTTTGCAAGTGAAGGTGACTTTGGATTAAGAATTGCTATATAGCAGTGCATAAATTTGTGAATATAGTGTTAAAAATAAAACACGGACATGTCCGGGAAGCAGAGGCAGGCAGATCTTTGTGAGTTTGAGGCCAGCCTAGTCTGCAGAGCTAGTTCCAGAACAGTTAGAGCTGTCACACAGAGAAACCCTGTCTTGTGGGGCGGGAGGAACTCATGGACACAGGGAACAGACTTGACCATACATTGCAACTTAATCCATCTAAGCCTATTTTTGCATCTTGGAAATGTCATTGTCATTTACAAAGTAATCTAGAAAAGAGAAAACTGTTAATCCTACCAAACTAAAATATGCAGAAACCAAGAGAATTATACAGCTGCACTGGATATGATTTCTTTTCCTGACTCCTCACAATTTCCAACTGGTTTAAAAATGAATCACCTAAAGGGGGGAAAAGGAAAGGGGTAGGTGATATAATTCTATTTTAATTAAAAATGTATAAAAATAAAAAAGGAAGCTGGGCCGGGCGGTGGTGGCGCATGCCTTTAATCCCAGCACTTGGGAGGCAGAGGCAGGCGGATCTCTGTGAGTTCGAGGCCAGCCTGGTCTCCAAAGCAAGTTCCAGGAAAGGCGCAAAGCTACACAGAGAAACCCTGTCTCGAAAAACCAAAAAAAAAAAAAAAAACAAAAACAAAAAAGGAAGCTGGGCATGGTGGCGCACGCCTTTAATCCCAGCCCTCAGGAGGCAGAGACGGACAGATCTCTGAGTTTGAGGCTAGCCTAGTTTACAAAGCAAGTTCTAGGACAGCCGGAGTTACACAGAGAAACCCTGTTTCAAAAATAATTAATTAATTAATTAATTAACTAATTAATTAATTAAAAAATGAAAAAGGAAGAAAATGAATCTGATCAGAAACAGTCACAACTTAGGGAGACTATCTTGCTGAATTCCATCTGCATGTGTAAGCTTATTGATACCAGATTCTAGAATTCTCTTGTTTTTAATTAAATATTAAGAATAATGTTATCCCAAACAGATTCCAGTACTACAATTAAATTCTACCTAACTCTTTCATGTGCACACAAGAGACCATTGGACAGGCACAAACCAACAAGAATTATTCTTATACCTATAGCTGACGGCACAGCCTAATGTTCTCTAGACAGATCAGGTCTAATCTGCTCCTTTCCTGAAGGCTTAACTTTTATGGTGCTGTCCTTGTCAAGAAGGGGACACAAATGTTGTATGAAGCTCTTTTGTTTTATTGAATCAAACATTTATCACAGAGGAACAATCTTTGTTTGGCCTACCAGCTGAAACTGAATCTCCCTTACAGAATAAAACAAGGTGACGAGATTTCACCCTTTAACTCTTTTTTTTTTTTTTTTTTTTTTTTTTGGTTTTTTCGAGACAGGGTTTCTCTGTGTAGCTTTGCGCCTTTCCTGGAGCTCACTTGGTAGCCCAGGCTGGCCTCGAACTCACAGAGATCCGCCTGCCTCTGCCTCCCAAGTGCTGGGATTAAAGGCGTGCGCCACCACGCCCGGCCAACCCTTTAACTCTTTAGATTTTCCTTTTAGAAATAATAAAACCCTTGAGTATTTTAGAGTATTCCTAGATATGAATCCTGGGAATTAGAAAAACTCTGATAAATGGTCCTGTGACCTTAGTCTTCGTCTTTCTTCTACCAACGTAAGAGTCATTTAAAAATATTTTTATTCTAGCCTTCACATGTCCAGTACTACGTTTATGCCTCTTATTTTTTTCTAAAATTATCCTGATAAGAGCTCTATGCCTGATGTGCTGAGCTTCAAAGACAAGAAAATTCTCATGCTTTGTTTCTTGGGAAGCACCCCATTTTGTCTGTGTGCCTTCCTATAGTAGTAATATGTCCAATGTGAGGGCTACCCTCTTAACAAGCTCTTAAGTATACTGAAATGTTCTTAATGTATTAATTCTGAGAATTGGGGTACTTAAGAGTTATACTCCCCCAAGAAGAAGGAAAAAGAAAGGGAAGCCAAAAGGGAAGGGAAAAGCTGGGAGGGGGAGAGAAGAGCTGGGAGGGGGAAGAGCCTGGTTACTCATTGGATGGTGTGAGTGGTTTCATGAGGGTACAAAGAGCTCGGTCTCTTATTATACTTGGAGCTTGTATCTACACCTTACTTAGAGTGTTACCATCATTTGTTGGCATGGGCCACAGTCCCCTGATGTTACAGTTGGACATTACAGCCAGACAGTTTGCAAAGCAAGGCTGAGTGGTACATGCCTGTAATCTCAGCAGTTAGGGAGCTGAGGCAGGGGGTTCATGATTTAGGGGCCAGCCTCAGCTATAGGGTGAGACCCTGTGTCAAAAAATAAAAAGTCCTTATTCATAGCTGGAAAAAAAATCACTACTCGTTGGAAGGTGGGGTATGGCCCTAGCTATAACATTAAATCACTCTATTTGCACAGTAAGACTGTTTTGTGCACTTGTAATGATGACGTGTGAGAAATACAAAGGGATGCTTCTGAACATTCATTCTGAATTCTCAGTTTCTGTGACACACTCATGTTCAAGGGAGATAAGCATCAATTAGTCTATCCATAGCCTTCTATAAATAGCCTTAGCTAAGCCATAAAGGAAACTAAAAGGGATATGTTATACAAGCACAAAATGGCCTAGAAGCTTGCCTCTAAGAGTCCAGCTTGGAACACTGCAGGGGTGGGGGGGTGGGACCATTTCTGTGTGCCTGGAGGATTAAAGGCCACTTGGGTAGAAAACACATGGGGGCTCCTCCTAAAATACCATGTTTACACTCAGACTTTGAAAAACCTGCCTAATCGTTATATTTAAGCCAATGGAGCATTTGTACTAAATTGAGGACAAAACATGAAGCTAAAGAAAATCTAGTTTGGGGCCCAGCTTTTAAGGCACTTGTTCATTCTTCTAGTAACCATACGTTTATTTAAAAAAAAAAAAAGTAGCCTTAATGACTATTCAAAACTTTGCTAGATGGAGATGGATAGCAATGATGGTTATTCACATTATGAATATATTTAATACCGCCAAACTATATTTAAAATACGTTGGACACATTTTATGTTATAACTATTACATAAAATCTTGTTTCCTGTCAGATTTACCTCATTTTTTAGTTTCTTTAAAATTAGGTGTACCATCTGTATTTATTTTCCTGACTTTACAGGGACTTAAAAGTTAATGGGCGTCAAATAATTAAATTTCAACAGCAAAACTTTAAGGGATAAATTAACATGGAGCTCTTATGACAAAAAGTATTCCCATAAAAGCTACAAACTCACCTGTTTGAATAAGTTTCTTTATAACTGCCTTTAACAGTGACCTATTCAGCAGTATGCATTCTGATACATTTTATCTTATTCCTCACAGATTGTTCTAACAAACCTTACACATTGATGATAGAGATGTAGCATTCAACTCAGCTGTCCTAAAGAACTGACCACATATTCTCAGTCACAGAACCCAGAAACCATAATTCCAAATTCATTTCTCTTTATTAAAAATAAATAAGTCTAGCTCACAGACTCCTGATTTCCTGTCCTCTCCAACTTCCAGGACCAGATGCATCCCAAATCACTGAAATCTGTCATCAGATGTAATCTGAAGTTTTCTACTCAACATAAAGTTTTATTCCCCAGATAAATTTTTTTACATTCATTTATTTTGTGTACATGTGTGCACAGTATGGGAGAAGGCGTCTGGAGATTAAGCTCAGAGCATCTGGTTTGGCAACAAGCACCTTTATCCCCTCCACTTTTTTAAATTTTCTTTTTGCAAAAGTAGCAAGATAACTTTATTCAAAGCAACAGGATAGTACAACAATCTCTATTAAAACAGAGATGTCAACAAGATTGACAGTGGGCCATATGAGTGAGAGTACTCAAGGGCCTCAATGGTTTATTAATAAACTGTCAAGAACCGATTCATTTTTATTAATTATGAGTCTCTTTTATCATCAGAATTTACTTTCCAAAATACAGGAATTTGAATAGATGGAACAAAAAGTGAATGCCAACTATTAGTAAATATTTCAGAACATATGAACTTCTGGCTGTCACTGTTTAAGAGGGGTCCTGTCCTGTTAACTTAGTCTAAACAGAAGAAGGCCTAGGCTGTGAAGGGTTAAATCATAAAACTACTAAGGAAGCATTAAAGAGCCCATTAAGGCTGCTTAGCAAGTGGGGACTCAATTGTCATCAGGACTGAAAGTAATAATGGTCATATTTACAGAGCTGTTACAAGTAAGCGGGACAAATGTGTTCTTATAGCTTCAGGGGTATTTGGACAATAGATGCAGTAAGAAAGAGGTAGGTTTTAACTGCAGGATTCTGTGGCTCCAAACCTGAGTGGGCTCAGTTCCTTTTAATAAGTCCTCAAGGAGTTTTCAGTGAAGAGGTTACAGCAGTGTTTCTGAGCACTGTTTACTGCTTCATCCAAAGTCAACGTCTTCACATCAACTTTAGGAAGTAGCTCGTTGAAACAAAGGAATATATCCCCTTTTTAGTTATCTTTATTGGTGGAGAGTAGAAAAGTTAATTAGCCCTCAAATCTTAATTATTAATTGTGAATGAATTTTACTACAGTCCGTGGTGGTTTGTGGTGAAGAACATGAAGGCAAATGATGCCCACAGGAAGAGAGAAGTAAAAAATTCTTAGCCATGGACACTGAGCAGAGTTGGAAATGTTGTACAAATGAATTTGTGCTTCTAGAAACTGGGGTTATAAACAATGCAAGGTTAATTTCCCCAGACAGAAATACACTTCCTGGCACATATGTAAATACCTCTCCACACAACACCATGTAACTGAGTCCCATCCCCTTTAGGAGTCACATGACAAAAGGCAAAGTGTGCACATTGATCTTTCATGAAACAAATCTGTCCAACTTGTACAATAAATCTACACCTAAACAGTATGTTCTCTTAATCTGATCATTGATGAAAGCATATAGTTCTAAGTCTACAGAGATAGCTCAGTTGGTAAAGTACTTGCCTTGAAGGCCTGAGGACATGAGTTCAAGACCCAGAACCCATATTAAAAATAAATAAATAATGCCAGGCATGGTAGTGTGCAGTTGTAATCCAACACTTGGGAAGTAGGGAGGGATAGGTAGAGATCCCTGGGGCTAGTTTCAGGCTCAGAAAACAAAACAAACAAACAAAATGGTGGACAGGGCCCAAAGAATGGCAG